>NW_005054436.1:217617-220179 GCF_000277835.1 Geospiza fortis | reverse complement strand
AGCGGGGTCAGCAAACGCCTCCGGCTGCGCTCGGCCCTGCCCGCCGTTCCGCGGACCTTCTGTTCCCATCTCGCACCTTTCCCAGCACCTCCTGCTCCCGGGCTCCTGGCCGGGGGGCCAGGGCAGGGGTCCCTCCGATCCTGTGGGATTTTGTGGGCAGGATGTGCCCAGCGGGGCTCAGGGCACAGGGACCCAAATGGTGAAGGGGACGTGGGCACATCCAGCCCCAAGGTGAGGTGGCTGAAGGAGGTTGTGGGGGCTCTGTGTGGGGCATCTGAAGCCAACCCTAAAAACCTGAGCTCCACCTCAGGTGGAGCTTCCTCAGGAGGAAGGTGGCACGGCTCAGCATCCCAGAGAGCCCATCCCAAAGTACAGCCAGCCTGGTGAGCTCAGTGAAAGGGATGGATCCCGCACGGCAGTAGAAAACGTGTACAAAACCAGTGCTCCCACTGCAGGCAGCCACTGGGACTGGAAAAATGCAGGGCACAGCCCTCTGCCCCCCTTCCTGGTACCCCAACAGCCCGGCAGCACACAGGGACACAGAACTGCTGGCTGAAGCCCATCCTGCACGGGGACAGCACCCGGGACCCCAGGAGAGAGCTCAGATCCCCCCACAGCCACCCTGGTGCCTGGGAGGAGCCGGCCTGGGCAGGTCCGGACACATCCAAGGACTCTCCCAGCCTCCAAGGACTTTCTGCTGGGATTTCCTGCGAGGGACGCAGGTCTGCAGATGTCACAACACTCCGGGGTTTCTGCTCCATGAGCTCCTTGGACCCACAGTTGTCAGCCTCGTGGGTGCCCATTGGTGGGGAGCCCTTTTGCCAAGTCTCCCAGGGTAGCACTGTGAGGCTGGGACAGCAACACCCTGCTCAGCACTGCTCCTGCAGGGCATCCTGCAGCTGGCACTGCCTCCAAACAGCTCCTCAGTGCAGCCCTGCCTGGGGGCCTCCTGGTCCCTGACATTCCTTCCATCCCTCCCAGCTGGAGTGCAAACACTCCCCTGGATGCAAATTCATCCCACTGCAGGGTGCAAACCCATAGCTGGGTGAACCCCTCCCCTGGATACAAATCCACCTCCAGACACAAACCCACCCCTAGATACAAACCCATCCCTGGGTTCAACTATTCGTCCCTGGGCGCAAACACATCCCTGGGCGAAAATCCATCCCACTACAGGGTGCAAAGGCACACCTGGGTGAAAATCCATCCCGGAGTGGTAATTCATCCCTAGACGCAAACTCATCCCTGGGCCCGAATCCAGCCCCAGGGTGCTGCTCCCCATTGCACTGCCGTTCCACCAGCACCCTCTCCCTCCCCAGCCCAGCCCAGCGTGGCTCTGTCCCCAGCAGTGCCACGCTCTCCTGCTGCCAGCCGCGCCCTCCGGATCCGCAGACAGGTCTCTCCCCCCAGGCTCCCTGCTCGGTGTCTGGCTGAGCTAAGCGTATTTAGCGCTTTTAATTGTTCTTAATAAATCAATCCCGCCAGCCCCTTAAATCATTTTTGTGGCTTCCCTCGCAGCCGTCCCCGCGGCCATGCCGGTGTGGAGCCTGCTGTCTGCAGCACTGCCGGGGATGTGGCCGGGATGGGGCACTCAGGACACACCCCACTAGCCACCCCAGCAGCCACCCTGCTGCTCCTCTGGGGCGGTCAGGACACAAAACCCACCCTAGCAGCCACCCCACTGCTCCTATGGGGCGGTCAGGATTCACCCAGCCCACGCCAGCAGCCACCTCGCTGCTCCTCAGCCTCAGGAGCTGCCTGAGGGGGACTCTGCCTGCCAGGCAAGGGGCCCCATGCCTCAGTTTCTCTCCCTGCGTGGGTGTTTTGGGGATGCAGCAGCTGCTCGCCTTCTCCCTGTTGTGTGGGTTCAGTCACCCCAATATTGCAGTTTTTGGGGACACTGAGGGACCACAGGTACCTTCTCTCACTTCTCCTCCCCCCAGGGTCAGGGGCTGTGGGAGCAGAGATGGTGACAGTGGATGTCACCCGTGTGGCACTGCTGTCCCTGGTGTGTGGAGGTGCCTGGACAGACGTGCCCTCTCCTCCAAGCCCCTGGTGCCACCACGGACCCCAGGGACACGCGCCATCCCCTGCCGTGCCCAGAGAGTGCTGAGCCCCTGAGGGCACAGGGTGAGGCCAGTGCAGCCTGTGACACCCACGTGGGACCAGTGCAGGCCCCAGTCCAGGTGATTTGCTGAGGCTGGCATGATGCTGACACCCAGCTGGATGACAACACTCCTATTCTGGGGTTGCATTACGTGCCCCACAGTTCCTGAGCACCCTGCAGCATCTCCCAGGGCACCCTCCTGCTCCATCCCACCATCCAGCAGGGCATCCCCATCCATCCTGCCAGCCAAGGTGCATCCCACCCACTGCACCACTCCACCCTGCACCCTGCACCATCCCACCAGCTAATCCTGCATCCTGCACCATCCCACCAGCTAATCCTGCACCCTGCACCATCCCACCAGCTAATCCTGCACCCTGCACCATACACCAGCTAATCCTGCATCCTGCACCATACACCAGCTAAACCCGCATCCCGCACCCTCCCCCCCCCTC
>NW_005054436.1:215265-217440 GCF_000277835.1 Geospiza fortis | reverse complement strand
GCACCCTGCACCATCCCACCAGCTAATCCTGCACCCTGCACCATCCCACCACCTAATCCTGCATCCTGCACCATCCCACCAGCTAATCCTGCATCCTGCACCATCCCACCACACAACCCCACATCCCATCCATCACCATCCTTCCAACCACTCCAGCCCTGCTGGCATTTCTCATGGAAAGGGTGAACACCCAGCACCCAAGTGGGATCAGCACAGCCCCCAGCCCTCTCCAGGCTCTCAGGGCTCCGAGCTGCACAGGGGTGACAGTGATACCCAGCTAAATGGCAATGGTCCTATTTTTGGGGACACACTTTGCACCCCACCCCATCACCAACACCCTGCAGCACCTCCCAGGGCACCGTACCCCACATCCTGCTCCATCCCACCACCCAAACCCACACCCTGAAGCATCCCAACCCCTAAATCCTCATCCCACCCATCACCAACCCCACAAGCAGCATCCCACCACCCCTCCAGCCCCGCCGGCATTCTCCACGGCAGAGATGAGCACCCAGCACCCAGGACGGCTGCCGGGGGACATGTCACCGAACAGACTGTGCTGGCTTTGGGCAAAAAACAAACCCGGCAGGGCTTGGAGGGAGAGAGCTAACCTTGACACAGTTGCAGCAGTCACTAATAGCAGGCAATATGCCTGTTCTTGGGGGACTGTTGCAGTTGCTAAGATACTGGCAGCCGTGTGAATGGAAATGGGTCAGTAAACCTGTGGAGAGATAGTGTGACACTGTAACCGGCACAGCTGTTGCAGCCTACATCGAAATCCCACCCTTTCAATATTTATCACTCTCCGCCTTCGGTTCCTTCCTCCCAGCAATTTTTTCCACGTTGGTTTTGCCCGGGGTTGGTGAAATCACCCCGAAGACTTTAATGAGCTGAGAGGTGGTGGAGCGATGGGATGGGGTGGAAAAGGCACCGTGCAGGGGGATGAGGAGGGAAATTGAAGCCCCCACCTTGGGTGGGTGCCTGTCCCTCCTCCCCACCCCACTCCACGAGCAGGATGGAGCCAGTTCTTGGAGAGATTTAACAGGAAACAGGCTATAATCCCCCTGGTAGGAAAACGGGTGAAAAGGTCAATTTACTTCTGTCCCTGGTTTAGGCACTGTGGTGAAATTACACACTCGCAGGAGCCGCTGCGCACGGCGGGGAGAGGAGGGAGCAGCGCCTGTGTCTGTCCTGGCTGTCCGTGTGTCCGCCCCGCCTGCCGCAGCCCTGAGCCTTCCCAAGGCACCCTGACCACCAGCAGCACCCACGAGTGCCACCCATGGATCCCAGCTGCCCATCCCGTGCCCACAGGTGCCCAGTCCTGACCTCAGTGCCCCAGCACCTCCCCACGTCCTCCAACACCCCTAAAATGCCCCAGCACCCCCTAAAATGCTCCAGCACTGCCCCCATGCTCCAAACTGAGTCTCCTCAATGCTCCAGCCCTTCTCCAAGTCCTCCAGCATCCATCCAACACTTCAGTATCCCCACCCCAGGTACTCCAACATCCCTCCAGTGTTCCAGCACCTCCCCATGTGCTCCAGCATCTCCCCAAACACTCCAGCACCTCCCCAAACACTCCAGCACCCCCCACAACACCAAGCCCTGATGCCACCACCCCCTGCCCCACACTGGGCTCAGCTCCCCTCTGCCTTTGGTGCTGCCACAGCTCAACTGGGGCAGGAAGGGTTGGGCTCTCTCTCCCAGCTGGGCCCTGAGCCGGGACACAGCCATGGGAGGACGCTGTGAAGTGTCCCTTGTCCCTGTCCCCCTGGCCATGCAGTGTCCCTTGTCCCTTGTCCTTGTCCCCCTGGCCATGCAGTGTCCCTTGTCCCTGCTCCCCATGCCATGCAGTGTCCCTTGTCCCTTGTCCCTGTCCCCCAGGCTGTGCAATGTCCCTTGTCCCTGTCCCCCTGGCCATGCAGTGTCCCTTGTCCCGTGTCCCTGTCCCCCTGGCCATGCAGTGTCCCTTGTCCCTTGTCCTTGTCCCCCTGGCCATGCAGTGTCCCTTGTCCCTTGTCCTTGTCCCCCTGGCCATGCAGTGTCCCTTGTCCCTTGTCCTTGTCCCCCTGGCCATGCAGTGTCCCTTGTCCCTTGTCCTTGTCCCCCTGGCCATGCAGTGTCCCTTGTCCCTTGTCCTTGTCCCCCTGGCCATGCAGTGTCCCTTGTCCCTTGTCC
>NW_005054436.1:209162-215253 GCF_000277835.1 Geospiza fortis | reverse complement strand
CGGGGCCGGGCTGCTGCTGCTGCTGCTGCTGCTGCTGTGCTGGGACCCCGCTGCAGGGAGGAGGGTGAGAACATCTGGTCGCAGGGAAGAGGGACAAGTCCAGGGAAAAATGCCGAGCTCCTGGAAGAGGCCCTCCCGTCCACGGCTGGGGTGGAACAAACCCCAGCACCTCTCCTGTGCCACAGCTGCACCGGGGAAGGGAAATTGAGGCAGACAGTGTGATGTGGGGTCACGAGGCCGCCAGCACCGGGGTCACCCCCAGCTCCCAGGCTGGAGAAGCATCGCCCATGATTTACAGCCCAGGGTCGGGCACCGGGGGGCAGCAGGGAGGGAAGGGGAGGCTGCAGGGAGTGAGGGGAGCAGCGAGATCTGCTCCTCCCAAAGACGCTCCTGCCACCCCCCCGCAGGTGGCTGGAGCAGAACGGTTGATATGGAGACAGGGAAGCACAGACTGTCTGGGTAAGGTGACATCCCTGCCTGCCTCCAGCCCCCACGCAAAGGCATCTGCGGGGGGGAGGCTGGGCAGGGGCAGGTGGGGGACAGGGCACCCTGCCATCTGCTGGGGGGTGAAATGCCCCCCTGTCCCCATCGTGAGGTACCAGCACTCTGAGTGTCCCTTGCCAGGGCAGACTGGGAGCCCTGGATCCCCAAGCCTGGGCCCTGGGGTGCAGCCAAGGTGCCATGTGAGCACCCACCCAAAACGATGGGGAGCCCTGCCCCGTGCCAGGCAGGCACAGCTGGAAGATCTGGGGGACACATCTGGGGAACGGATCGACCCCCGCCACCCTGATTGCAGAGAGGGCAATTAGCTGATGCCTGAGAAGAAACGGCCCAACTCTGGGGGGAGCACAGGCTTCACACCTCCAGGCAGGCAGGCAGACACTGGGCATGACAGCCCCTTGTCCCCAGGTTCATTGCCCAGGAGGGGTCCCAGGTGCCAGACCCCCCCCCGGCTGCAGTCCTGTCCCTCTGCCCCTCGGCAGGATCCCTGTGCCCTCTGACCCCTCCAGAGGAGAAAAAAGGGATGCTGCAGGGATTCCTGGCACGCAGCCCTGCTGCAGGCGGGCAGCGAGGGACACGGCAGTGGCACGGGACGGGCACCCCCACACCCAGAACAAGGCTCCTGGTCGGCAGGGAAAGCAATGGGTGGCTTGGTGGGGAGGGGAAGGAACAAACACAGTGGGGGCAGCACTGGGTGGGGGGCAGAGCCCCCAGCAGTCCCTGTCAGATCCCCTTCTGGCAGCGCTGCACCCCCAGACCCCGGGAGCTGGAACGGCTCCCAGGGTCCAGGGAGAAGGATGAGGGGGGTTGCCAGCCCACACAAAGCCCCTCCAGCCTCTCCCCGTGGCCCGGCTGCTGCTCCCTGACCCCAGTGCGGGGAGGCTGGGAGCTGCTAATGAGCTCCGAGCCCCGGGCCGGGTGGCCCCGGCAGGTGAGGGGCAGCGCTCAGGGACCCCGTGGCGTGGAGTGCTGGAAACGGGAGGCGCCTGCCGAGGGGCTGCAGAGCCTCCAGCATCGGCAGGATGGGCTCCAGCACCGGCTTGGGCTCCTCTGTCTCCTCTTCATCACCCTCTGTCTCCCAAACATCCCCAGTCTGCCCCGCAGTGATGCTTGGCACAGCCCCAGCTGGACACGGCACTAACCTGAGCACACCCCGCAGCCCCGGAGGAGGGGACACAGCCGCTCTCCTTCCTGCTGCCTCCACTGCATCTCCCACCTTCCTCCTTCTCCTCTCTGCCCTAAAGCCAGGCGGATTTCACCGCTCTGCTGAGCTCCAAACTCCACTTCCAGATTTTCAGAGCGACCTTCTGGCTACCTGGATCCGGCACTGCAAGATGCCCTCTCTGATCCCCCCTCCCCTCCGGCCCCCCAGCATCCCCGGGGGAGCCAGGGCTGGATGCAGCCAGGAGCGGGATGCAGGGGGAAGCCAGGGGTGGCCGACGAGGAGGAGGAGGAGAAGGAGGAGGAGGGAGAGGTCGGGCTGCACCTGGATGCAAGACCAGCCTCAGGAGGCTTGGGTTGTTGTGTTTAATCCAGCCTGGCCCAGCGAAAAGCAGGAGCATGGTCAGAGGGAGCCTGGCAAACCCGCTGCATGTGTGGGAGGTGCTGCCGAGGTTCCTGGGGCAGCCTTTGACCTCGCTGCCTACACGGAGGGTCCCCCAAAAGGGCCCCCGCTCTCCTTGGGACGCTGTTCTGCAGGGATGGGCTCATTCCCCAGGCAGCTCTTGGCTCCCCAAGCCCGGATCCTGCCCCAGGGGCAGGCAGGGGTCTGTGGGACCCCTGTGTCTGGCTATCACTGATCACAGATAACCAGGGGGAAGACAGAGGAAAGAAGGGAGGAAAGACATAAAACTCACAAAATATCCCAAACCCCCATTCAGGCACATGAGGCACCGTGGGGTGTAGAAAAGCAGAAAAAAAAAATATCCATGGAAACAGCTGGAAAAAGCCCCAGAGCCCCAGGTCACCCCCACACGCTGCCCCCTGCCCTCACTGCTCTCCCTGCCGGTTATTTCCAGCCCTCTGCATCCCCCCTCCTCCTCCTCCTCCCCATTCCCTCCCGGCACCCTGCTCTCCTCCGCTCGCTCTTGCATTCTGGTATTTGGTGTGTTCCTCAGCTGCAGGAAATTCCTGATGCTCTCCATCATGCAGGCTGTGCTCGCATCCCCCGCCCTGCCCGGCTCCCCTCCAGAGGACAGCCATGTGCCGGACAGCCAGCGCCGCCGCCATCCTCCCTCCCAGAACCGCATCCACCGCTCTCTCTTCGCCTTCTCCTTCTCCTTGGGCTTTTTCCCCCCTCAATTATTTTCAACTCTAACCCTGCAGAACTCCCCCTCTCCATCTGCGCCAGGGGCTGAAGCCGCCCAGCTCCGGCCATTCCCCTGCCTGGCTTTTCCCTCCTCGTCTTCCTCTCTTCGCGAGACCGCTCCTGATCTTATTTTAATTCGTCTCAGACGGTGTTGGAGTGTTATTTTAAGAGAGAGGATATGCACAGACATTGTGTTTTCTGCTTTTTCCTGGCCCCAAGCCAGGCTCTCTGGGCTGTCAGCTACCCACTGTGTTGCAGTCACGTGTGGGAAGAGGCAGCCAGAGCCAGCCTCACAACTCCTGGTAGCAACATGGAAATCAAGTGTGCACTTTCTTCCCTCTGTATGTGTCTGTATTATTAATAGCGTCTCTCTCCGTGAGTTATCCATAATGTATCCTAATACCTGTCCGTGGGTAAATGATGTATCACGGAGCGCTCCCGCCCTTGGCTCCGCGCGCCACCGAGGGGGGACAGGCGTGGTGGCAGTGCCACCATCACCCCGAGGTGTGGCACGGGGATGGGGACAGGACAGAGGGATGGGGGTGGGATCTGTAGCCACGAGCTGCGCCGGTGTGTCCCAGCCTGCTGGCAGCTTAGCGAAATGGGCATGTGGGGAGCAGCGGGGTGTGCAGGGAGGATGGGGCCAGCTGGCACTGGGCTGGCAGCGAGCGATCCCTGTCACTGGCCAGGAGGTGCTGGGGGACACCCATGTCCCATGCTGCGGGCATGGACGCTGGCTGCTACGAGCTCACAAAGGAATGGGGCAGGTCACTGCACACTTGAGGGGCTGCAGGAGGCTGGTGGGCAGCAGGGAAGGTGCAGGATAGACACATGGCACGGGCTGGATGGATGGACACAGCACAGAGCTCACAGCTCGGCTTTGCAGGACACAGATGTGTCCCAAGAGGCTCCACTTTGGCAGGAGATGCCCAGAGGAGTCCAGGGGGCTCCCAGCCCCAGGAGGCTGAGCAGGGCTCCCCCCGGGTCACACACATACACCCAGAATTGGGGTAGCACCCAGGCCCCTGCATGCAATGACAGCTGGTGCTGCCCCTCTCCAGGCTCTGGGGTCCCCTCTGCATCCTGGGGATGGAGACACCAGGGCAGGTAAACAACCTGGGACCGGGGTCATCCCAGTGCTAACCAGTAATACAGAGACCACATATTGATCCATACTGTGCCTACACCTATAAAGCAGACGTGCCTGCAAGAGCACACGGGCACGTACATCCCACCCACCCTGTGCACCACCTTGACACACAGATGTGTGCAGGTGCTGTTTGAACGTGGGGCTGCCAGCAGTGTCCCCAACCAGCAGTGTCCCCAGCCAGCAATGTCCCCAACCAGCAATGTCCCCAGCCAGCAGTGTCTCCAGGCAGCAATGTCCCCGCCTGCAGTGTCCCTGCCTGCAGTGTCCCATTCCCACAGTGCCCCCACATCCCTGCTGGGACGCCGTGCCCATGCCCACACACCATGCCCAGAGTGCTGCAGCGTGCAGGGAGAGAGGAGCGCCCCACGCCCAGGGGGTGCCCAGGTGGGGCAGCCCTGCCCCCCAACACACAGCGGGAGCAGTGTGGGTGCCAGCACCCAGCTGGGGTCACGGGGAGCAGGAATCCAGGAAGGCGAACTGGAGCTCAAAGCTTCACATTTCTGGATTCTGGTTCCCGTTTCTGCTCCCGGCTGTTTCCATGGAAACTGGCGTCGGACCTGGGAAAATAAGGTTAGGGTTTGCAGCGGAGGCCCACTGCCAGCCTGCCTGCCTCTGCGCCCTGCCTCCTCACCGGGGCACATGCCCGGGTACCCCCATGCCTGTACCCACATGATGCTCAGGTCTGGGGGCTCAGCCACACCGGCACCCCCCAGCATCTTCCAGCACCCTCCGTCCTCCCAGGTGACCTCTGGGAGCCCGGCAGGCACTGGGCAATTTGGGAACTGGAGCCACCATGCTGCTCCCTGGCGTGCTGGTCAGGGTGGTGAGTTGAAGGTGGCACCCACTGGACCCACAGCCCTTCCCTGCCCTCCTAACCCTCCCACTCTCTTCCCTGGTGCTCCAAACACGGCACAGCTCAGCCTCCATGGAAACTTCCCAACAATGCTCATGCGGCCATGGCATCCCAGCAGCCCCACTGGGACAGGGGACACTGAGACTGTCCCACTACTGCCACCCCATCTGCGGGCTTTACAAGGACCCAGCCTCAAGAGTAACATCGTCCTCCCCTTCCCCAGCTCAGGATCCCCAATTGCTCCAGGGAAGGTGGGGAGTTGGAGGGGGGAAGAGAACCAGGACACGACACCTCGGGGGAGCTGTGAAGACTAATGAATGGAGGCTTTTAAAAAGCACTTTGACTGAGAAGTGCTATAGTAGGAACTAATTATCCCTCCCGCCTGCGCGCACCCTCGCACGCCGGCGCAGCCGCGTCCTGCTCCCTCCCGGAGCCACAGCTGCAGAATCACAGCCAACCCCAGGCTGCACCAAGCACCAGGCAGCCACGCCAACCCACAGGCACTGCCCTGGCTGGGGAGCATCCCCTCTGAGACCCCTCCTGTGCCCCCCGTGTGCCTGTGCCCCCCGCTTTGCTCCATGGCCCCCCTGGCAAAGCCGGCAGCAGCAGGCTGGGGGCACAGGGTGGTGCTCACCCTCCTCCTTGCACTGGGGTTTTGGGGAATGTTTCCTTTTTAACTGAAATCCGCCATTTTGCAGTGATGGCAGGTAGGCTGGGCAGCCTGTCCCCGTGGATGCTCAGGGATGGATGCACCTGGCACGGCGGGGAGGGCAGTGGAGCTGGCACACACCCTGTCCCCTGCAGCTGTGACCCTGCAGCCCAGCCAGTGGAGCCAGCCCTTCTCCTGCTGCCCAGCTCCCAGCCGGCGGTGCCCCCCACCCCTCCGCACCCCTGGAGCGGGATCTGGAACAATCCCCTCCTGCCGTCCCAGCACTGCCCGCTGCCCCATTTCGCATTCCAGTGTGGGCCGGCCCCGCTGCCCTCTCACTCCCACCCCCACCCCGGGCTGCGTTTCAGCTGTTGTTGAATTCTGTCCAGGCTGGATTCATCACAAGAGCCCTCAAGCGGCTGCAAACAAACAGAAAAAACAGGGAGCAGGAGCGCGCAGAGCGATCGATCGGCGCTGGGGGGGCCTGAGGCCCTTTGGCAACGCCAGACCAGCCTCAAATTCCTCACTTCCAAGAGAAAAGGAGCTGGGGATGAGCGGCAGGAAGAGGGGGATGGAAAGCACAAGAGCCACCAGGCGCTGGACCATGGCGGCGGAGCCCCCGGGCACGGG
>NW_005054436.1:206733-209103 GCF_000277835.1 Geospiza fortis | reverse complement strand
CTCTGAAACTTCCCTCTTGTGGTTACTGCAGTTAAAAAAGCAAACAGGAGACTTGGGTGCATTAAAAAAGAAATAGGAAACGGCACCAAGGGTGGGAGCACCTGCAGAGATGGGGTTTGCCCGGCAGCGGTGGCACTGGGGTGGGTGTTGGGTCGGGGGGAGACACCCCTCACCCTGGCACTGCAGAGGGGAACGTGTGGCATGTGACGGGCAGCTGTGGCCCCAGATGCCAGGGAGGGATGGTGATGGCAGGGGAAGCAAACACCAGCCCCACTCCGGTGGGAATTGCCACCCCTGGAGCTGTGGGGTCAGGTTGCTGCGCCTGGGTTTTTAAGAGGGGCTGGATAATTTTTACCACCACTAACGATCCCATCTGTGCCTGACACGCTCCAGCTCCGAGCCCAGCATTCCGGCAGGGCTCCCACACCTCCCTGCCAAGCCGCTCCAACTCGCCTCCCCCAGCCTCAACTGCTGCTGGCACAGGGGGCAGCCAAGGTCCTGGCGTCCCCTGGTGCCACCACTGTACCCTCCCACTGTGCTCTGGAGGGCTGGGGGTGACAACCATGGGGTGGCCAATGCGGAGACTTGGCAGCGACAAGGATGATGCACAGCCCGGGGGCACAGAGGAGCCTCTCCAGCTTCAAGGAGAATTTAGCAGGGCTTTTTTTGGCAGTGCTTCCTTGCAGGGTGACACTTGCTGTCCTCTCTGTGCAAGGACAAGGACCCTGGGATGTGCTGGCACCATTTGCCCTCTTCCTGGCTCCAAACAAAGACCTACTAGAGGATGCTGCTTTTTGGGAAGGGGGTTTGCAGCATCTTGCCTGCAGAAGTCCCTGCCAAATCCCATCCAGTCAGGAGCTGAGGGGCACAGCACTGGTGCCTGCAGCACAAGGCTCCTCTCCCTGCAATGTCAACCTGCTGCTCCACATCCAAGGCTGCCCTTGGAAAAGCTGTCGGCTGCGCCGGCTGGTTTGCCAAGCCCAGGACAAGCTCTTTAGCTCGACTCTGCCAGAACAGATGCCTGGGCGACTGTAATTCTTCCTAGCATGGATGGAGGGGGGGATGTGTGGAAAAAAACCCAGCCTCATTCAGGCATTGCAGTGGCTGCTCCTCCTTTCCCCAGCACCCACAGCATCGCAGCCCCCCAGAGGGTCCCCCAAAACCTGAGAGGTGAAGCGGGGAGAGGCTGGGTGATGATGCCAGGAGGGAAGGCAATGCCCAGAGGGAGGCTGGCGTGGCACAGCACACGCTGGAGCTGAGCAGGGCTCTGCTGCCAGCTGGGGAGGAGAGAGCGACCCGCTGCAAGGACAAGTGGGAAGCGCGAGCTCGGCGTGCCACCGGTGTCCTTGCAAACGCTCGCCTGCTCTGTCTCGATGCTCCCCACAAAACAACAAGCCCGTTCTCATGGCAATGTCCTCTCCAAAGAGCGCAGGGAAGGGAGCACGGGGACACGCTCTGCAGGGGCCATGCTCCTTGTCCCCCCAGCACAGCACGGCTGAGGGGCAGGAGCTCCAGCCCGGCCATTGCACTGCTGGAGGAGGCCGGCAGCCTTTCTACATGGATATTTTCTTCCACTGGCTGCAGTTTGGGGTTGCCAAAAGCCAAAACAAGAATGGAAACATCCCATTTTGTTGGCAAAAATTCAAGGCAGGGTTGGGGTTTTTTTCTTTGGTTTCGGCTTTTTCCTTTTTTTTGTTCTTGTCTTTGGTTACGAACGGAAATTCCCTGCCATGAAATCATGACGAAACCCCAAACCAAAACACAGCTTGGAATGAAACCTTCACCCGATTCCCCGCAGATCCCATGTGGGGCTGGTCCCAGGGCCGGGATCACCCCCACACAGCCCTGGGACACGGGACCGAGCCCAGACCTCATCGCCAGCCCCAGCCCTGTGGGAGGTGAGGGGATGTTGTGCTTTGGGGATCCCTCCAGGGACCCGATGTAATTCCAGCCTTGGAATGTACCACTTCCCACCCCTGGTCTACACCACCCTGCCTTGGTGATGGCACCTGGCAGCCAGCACCAGGCCTGACAAAGCACAGATTTGTCCAAAGGGAAACTGGTCCCTATGGATGGGGCCAAGCAGGGGCCAGGATTGGGGTGCCAGTGGCTCCAAGCATGTCATTAGAGCAGTGTTTGCTCCCAGGAAGGTGCTTTGCAAGAGCAGTTGCTGGGAAAGGCCTCATCCAGCCCATCCCAGGGAGTCCGGATGTGGCCAAGCCCTGGGGCTCACCCCTGCAGCCTGCCCAGCATTCTCTCCTCCCATCCCCTCTTCCCACCAGATGTTGGGGCTGGAGGATGAAACAGCTCTTCCCACCCGGTCCCTGCTGCATCTCCCTCCAGCTCCCGTTCCGGAGCCTGGACCAGCCA
>NW_005054436.1:205403-206693 GCF_000277835.1 Geospiza fortis | reverse complement strand
CTTTGTCGGGCCCACCCCGGCCGCCTGGCCAAGCGCCGGCAGAGGATGGCGGCAGCCCGGCCTGCTGGAGCCCTTCTCTCCTCCTCCTCCTGCCCCAAAGCCCCTGCGGCCATGTCACCCTGCTAAGCACTGCCAGCACCTCTCCTCCACCCCTGCCTGTCCCCAGAACCGGGAGATCCCCCCCTCACTGGTCAGTGCTGCGCCCCAAACCACGCACTGGGCACAGCATCACGGTGTCACTGCATCACAGTGTCACTGCATCACAGCGTCACTGCATCACAGCGTCACTGCCCTGCACCCCCAGCCTGCTCCTCCATCCCTGGGGGCTGCAGCCGAGCAGGGCTGGGTGAGGCGGGGTCCGGGGCAGCGTGGAGCCGGGTTATCTGTCTGCAGAGCTCCGTGCGCAGCAATTAACCTCGAGAGAGCAGCCGCAGCTCCTGCCAAGAACCACATTAGGTGTGTGTGGCAGCGTCTAGACATGTGAGAGACCAGAGGCCTTGATCTGGAGGAAGGCGGCTCCATCCCTTCCCCCAGCCCTCGCCCGCCACCCCACAGGGACCCCCTCGCTGGGGTCTGGCCAGCACCGAGCACGGAGCACCGGGAGGGAGCGGGGACGGGAGCGGGAGGCTGAGCTGAGCATCCCTCGCTGTGGGTGTGGCTCCAAACAGCTCCGTGCTGGGTGTTAAACCGGGACTCTCCTGCTGGGCACGCGGCCTGGCACGGCACGGCACGCCATCCTCATGGAGGCACGGCATCCTCATGGAGGCACGCCCTCAGGCCCCCAGCCATCGCCGGGAGGAGGAGGAGAAAGGTGGTTGCAAGCACTGCCTGAGCCATCTCCCACCAGGAGATGTGACAAACGTCCCATGGAGCCAGCAGCAAGCCCTGTGATGAGCCCTGGAGCAGGGATGGTGGGAAGAGACCCAGCTCGCTGCCTCCCCATGCCAACCCTGTCACCTGGGGCAGGTGGGATGGAGCCAGGTGGGCACCGTGGGGGCTGGGCACCCTCCCTGCCAGTGCCCCTCACACCCATGACACCCCCTTGCTCTCACCTCCCGGGTGCAGCCACCCCAGACGGCTGCAGGATGCTGGGGAGAAGAGATTTTCCCGACGTTAATTAATTAAAATAAACAGCAAATTAAATACAGCAAAATTAAAATAGCTCCGGAAATTAATTTTCAACAAAACCCACCTGGAAAGGCTGGATATTTAAAGAATTAATGGAGCCCTCTGAGACCATAAAGAACCGCGGAGCTCCCAGCATCCACCAGCCCCCTCCGAGCCCGCCCG
>NW_005054436.1:204879-205237 GCF_000277835.1 Geospiza fortis | reverse complement strand
CCCGGGGGGAAGCCCCGGCCCCAGCTCTGCCTTGGCTTGACACAGGGCCCTGCAGGGGCACCGAGCTCCTGCAGGAGCCGTGTGGTCCCTGTGTGACCCGCTCGAGCACAAGGATGTCCCCGCCACCCTCCTGGCCAGAGCCCGCTGCACCGAGGGAAAGCTTGACCTCCAAACCCCATCTGCTGGGTGCCCCGGGCCCCCCACAGCTCTCCCCACGCATAATCCCGCGGCCAAGGCGGGATTACTGCGCAAACTGGCCGCGCAGCCGGACAAAGCTCCTTACCAGGCTCGGTGGGCAGAGCGCGGGGGTCGCGGGGGGCCCGGCGGGGCGCGGGCCCGGCTCCGGGCGGGCGGCGGA
>NW_005054436.1:198670-203592 GCF_000277835.1 Geospiza fortis | reverse complement strand
GAGGCATGGCGCTCCACCCCCAGTGTCGGAGCAGCCCAAACCGGCTTCCCAGCGACAGCAGAAAGCTTTTAAAATCCCCTACGCGCGGCATGACTCACTCCAGAGCCAGTGCCCAAAACAAGCTCCGACACGGAGAGGAATAGCGAGAGCAGGGATGCTGGGGGCGGACAGGAGGGGCTGGGGAGGGCCGGGGAGGGGGAAAGGGGGAGACAGAAGGAGGGAGAGAAAAGAGAAGAGGCAGAAATAACAGCATCTGAAACTCTGCCTGCTGGAGGCTAATTGGTTCCGGCACAGCCTGGTTTGTTTGGCAATGTTTCCTCTAATCCTTCAGGCTCCGCGCTCCCGGCCCCAGGGACATGGGGACATCTCGACACCCGGCCAGCGCCACTGCGGCACTCCCAGCTTGGACCCCCTCCCACTCGCGGATGCAGATGGATGATGCTGCGACCGGCTCTGCCCACCCCGAGGTGCCCCCGAATCCTCCAAGGCTCTGCACTCCAGCCCCAGGGACACGGAGACATCTCAACACCCAGCCCATGCCCCTGTGGCACTACCGGCTCGGATCCCTCTCCCACCCCGGGATGCTGAGGGGTGACGCTGGGACCACCCTGAAGTCCTCCTGGGGCTGCACCCTGCCGCGGCGACATCCTGGGAATGGGATCTGTGGTGACACCCTGGGCATGGGGTCCCTTCCGCAGCGCTGGGCACAGCGATGCTCAGAGGGCTGGGGCGGTGGAGGGAAAGGAGGGGAAGGGAGGGGAAGGGAGGGAGGGGGAGGCCCCCACGGCCCAGCATGGCCCAGCCAGAGCACTAGCCAAGAGTCGGCAGCTTTGTTCCAGGTGCCGGCTCCCTTTTTTTCATTAGGCTAATGGGATGCGGATGCATTATTCCATTCCACATGCTGCTAATGAACCACTCAGGCCAGTGCATTTGCATTAATGTGCAAAGCACTGGAGGAGGGTGGAGTGGCTGCATCTGGCCGAGGCTGACCTTCCCTGCACCGCCCAGCCTCCCCAAGCCGCGCTGCGCTCCCACCACTCCCCCAGCACCCACCGGACCCAGGAACTCCTCGGGATGGCTCCGACCCACATTCCAGGACACCAGGACACTGAGCCACCTCATACTTGCAGCCCACGTTGTCCTCTTGCCCGTACCGTGCCTGGCCAGCTCCACCACCCCTTCCCATATGGATCATGGATGACACACCCTGCCAGTGCCCCTCTCTGTACCCTGTCCCCAATGCACAAGTGACCACAGC
Source organism: Geospiza fortis (assembly GCF_000277835.1). NCBI lineage: Eukaryota > Metazoa > Chordata > Aves > Passeriformes > Thraupidae > Geospiza > Geospiza fortis. Next base: position 202,334 of record NW_005054436.1, on the reverse strand, counting down.
ATTCCTCCTGACCACTTGTGCTGTCCCCCATGCACAAGTGACCACAGCATTCCTCCTGCACTCTTCCCTGCTCCCCAAAAAGGGATCGCTCCCGCCTCCTGCACGGAAACCTGCTCGGCATGTCCCTCCTCCCTGGTTACTTGCACTGGGACCTCCCGGCAGCACCCCAGAGCTCCCCAGGGGAGCAGGGGGCCCTCTCCAAGCCCCCCCACCGCAGAGCTGGCAGGCAGTGCCGGCGCGGGCGTCACTGGAGCCCTTGGGTTGTTTGTTACGGCTCCCAACTGCCTCTGTCCCCGGAGAGGTTTCGAAGGCGAGTGACCCACGAACTGGAATGCGCAAAGCCTCCAGCAAACAGAGCCAGCTGCCTGCGCCCGCGCAGGGGGGGTGGCGAGGGGAGAGCAGCCGGTCCGGCACGGCACAGCACGGCACAGCACAGCACAGCCCCAACACAACTGCACGGCCCTGATGTCCTCCCAACGCGGGCAACCACCTGGCTGAGCTAAGAGCAGCCCATTGGTCTTGTCAAATCCCCAGTGTCATCAGCTGTCGTCAAGGTCCCCAGGCCCCCATGTCCCACTTCCTCCCTTCCTTCCAGCCTGTTATTTGGCAGCACATGGCCTCCCAGAGCCATGCTGGGATCGTGCTTTGCCCTCGCCTGCCTGCAAGACGAGTCCTTGGGTGGCCAAAGGACCTTTAGGACATGGGACAGCACAGTGGCAGTGTCAGACCCCTGGCCTTGGTCTTTGCCACCTCCCAGGTGCTGGAGGGGTCCTGCTGGAATCCGGGTGGGTGAGCACAGCCCTGCTTGCCCCGGGTGGGCATGGCAGGGCCTCAGCAGCTCCGTGCCCGGCAAGTGTGCGAAGCCCCCTTGCTGGAGCGCGTGCACGCGGGTGTCTGGGTCTGTCACAGCCCGGTGAGCAAGTTAATCTCAGGCTCCCTGACACGTGGAATAAAATCGCGATCCCATAATGGAATTCATTCGTCTTCCTGTCCAGGCGAAGAACAAGCCCTCCACTGCCCGCTGGGGCTGGGGCTGGGCCAGGCCAAAGTGGCCAATGCCCAGCTGCCAGCTGGGGGTCCCTGCTGCGCCCACCCTCCGCCCTGCCATGGGAGCACACTGGCACTGCAGCGATGTTCCCACGAGCACAAACCCAGAAAGGTGCCAAGCACTGGGTGACCCAAAGTGCTCCCTTCCCAGGGGACATCAGCCACATCTGCGGGGGCAGCTGGGGTCACCAAGGAGGGCTGAGCTCCCCCAGGGTGATCCGGGGTCCTGTCGTGCTGGAGGGCAGGCATAGCACTCATGAGGGGGGAAAGGGAAAATGAGGCAGGCAGAGGTTTTGGGAAGGGGTAATCCAGGTGGCATGAAGGGGACAGGGGAAGATGTCCCTCTGTCCTTGTGTCCTTCTGTCCCTGCTGCTCCTTCTCTACTGCAAGTGCCTTGGCCAGGCCTGGTACAGAGGAGCCTCCTGGGGACTCTGCAGGGATGGGACCAGCTGGGGCACCCATGGGTGACCCCAGCACAACCCAGGGACTGCCTCATCCACAGCCAGGGGTACAAATAATAGGGAAAATCTCAGGAGTGTGGGCAGGCCAGGAGGCCGCAGGGTTGCCATGCTGCCCTGTGCCTCGTTTTCCCTCTGGCACCCACGTTGAGGCCACCCCCAGGCAGGAAAGTGGCCCCGTGGCCAGTAGAAGAGGAGGAGGAGGAGGAGAAGGAGAAGGAGGAGGAGGAGAAGGAGGAGGAGGAGAAGGAGGAGGGCTGCTCCTTCTCGGGCACACAAAGCCCCTTTCATAGGGGCTGAGTTTGGATTTCCTCTGCCAGCCCAGCACCTCGCTCCTCCTGCCCTGCCAGCCAGGCTGTGGTCAGAGGGGGAAGCTGGCGGGTGGGACACCTGGGGGGACACAGGGACCTTCAGGTGGCTTCATCCCTCACCCTGACCATCCCCATGATTTTCACCTCCTGTCAGCTTTTAATTATACCCCTAATAAAAGTCGTTTTGCAGGGGAACAGGAGCTTTGTTGCTCAGGAGCTCATCTGCTCCTGCTGCTCCTTTTCTGCTTTAGACTGTAATCCTCAGCTGGGGACACTGCAATTAGCCACCATGGAGCTGGGCACCGTGTCACGAGGATTAGGGCTCCCTTCGGTGGGGAGCTGGGGCACCCAGCCCTGGCGGGGGCCGATGGCTCTTTGCAGGATGGGGTCTCCCCACTACAGCCCCCGAAAGAGGGGCACGAGCTTAAGAGCCCCTCTGAGCCAAGCATGCCCCAGCTGACCTCCTCTGGGTACCCACTGCCCTGCACCCTGCATGGCAAAACCCGGTGCCACCGGGTTTTTTGGGGTGCACGGGACCCACACAGCCCCTCTGCCAAATCCCCTGCAGCCCCCCGTGCAGGCAGACCCAAGCAGGTCACCCTTCCAGGGGTCGGGTGGCTTTGTGACTCTGGGGACAACGCTGGGGCTGGGAAGCCCAACAGGAGCCTCAACCCACAGCTCTGCATGCCTGTGAACACTGGCGCCCATCCCCAGGGCCCTGAGTCCCCGAGCGGGGCTGAAGGGGGAAACTGAGGCACAGGGCACCAGGTGCCCATGATGCACACACTGAAGCTGGAGAAGCTCCAGTGACACCGGTGACTGATGTGACGCTGGCGCAGTTTCGGTGACGTGGGACCCTCGTGCACGTCTCCAGCATGGCAGAGGGGTCGCTGGACCCCGGGAAGGCCCAGAAAGGAGCCCGCGCATGGCTCCCGGTGCCTGTCGCCAATCAGGCTCTGCACGGGGCTGCGCGGGGAGCGCGGGCGCTCGTTAGCAGCCGCTCATTAAGAGCCCTCCGGGAGGATGAAGGTACCGGGGGCACCTGCACCTCGGTTTAATGAGCTGCAGCACCATTAAATGTTGGAGGGGACCTCGGGCACGGTGGGAGTGCTGGTGGGGGGGCTGCCCCCACCCTGACCCCCACCCAAAGCAGGGTGGCCGTGGGAGAGGAGGAACGCGGGGAGTTGAGTCGCGGTGACAACCGCAGCTGCTGCCAGGGACACCCCGAGCTCCCCACAGCGCCGAGGGACACCCTGGGGACTCGTCCCCCCTCCAAGCCAGCACCCACAGCCCCTGCACAGAGGAGTGACCGTGGCCAGAGCGGGACAGCAGTGCCCGGCACGACAGCACCTCTGGAACCTCACGGTGGGCACCTTCCCACTCTGGGTGCCCCCAAACTGAGAAGGAGACTGACATCCTGTCCCCAAACTGAGAAGGGGACTGACATCCTGTCCCCAAACTGAGAAGGGGACTGACATCCTGTCCCCACGGGCCTCACCCATCACCCAGAGCTCCCAGCGTAACCATTAAACCACAGCCTCACACAGCACCCGGGGGGGACCCAGCGCCTGGGGGAATCTCCGGGGGCACCGCACAAAGGCACGGTGTGTCCCCAGCCCCGCAGGACGCTGGGTCCCCACGCTCGCACCCACCCGCGTGGGGCTCTCCCTCGTTAATGTTTACTCGGGTTCGTTAGCGCCAGCACATCGCCATGGCAACGCTGCAAGCTGCGCGTCGCCATCCGCGCCACCGTCGTGAGGCTCGGGGACGTCCCCACGCGTGGGGTCACCGCGGGCATCCACCACCGCCACCCCCGCCCCGGGCATGCGGGGTGGGGCAGCAGGGGGG
>NW_005054436.1:195793-198343 GCF_000277835.1 Geospiza fortis | reverse complement strand
AGCCAGGAGGGAGGGCAGGGACAAGGCTGCCTGTGGGGCTGGCAGAGCCACGGGGCACCCAGATGTCACCCTGGCGTCCCCTTGGACGGTACAGGCGGCTGGGGCAGCACGTGGGGATGTCTGGCGTGTCCCTGTGTCCCCTGCGCTGGCACCGCACCCCAACCTGCCTCCTGCCACTCCAACCTGCTCTGAGCCACCCCAGCCTGCCTCCTGCCACCTCAGCCTTCCCACTGCCACTCCAACCTGCTCCTGTCACAACCTCCCTCTTGCCAACACAACCTCCTTCTTGCCACCCCAAGGCGCCCGCTGTCACCCCAGCCTGCTCCTGCCTCTGCGTGACCTCACTGCAGATGGAGCTGGGTGATGGCAGCAAAGGGGTGTCCCCGTGCCAGCCCCCCGTGCACATGGGCGAGCACTGGGAGGAGGATGTGGCCCCAGCATTTTCTCCCACCACGGGCTCTGTTGGCTACGGCAAACAGGTTTTCCTGAAGCTTTGCAGAATCCGCCCACCTCCTCCCCCGCTACGAGTCCCACCTCCAGGCTGATGGGGAGAAGGAAGGAGGGGGGTGAAAGGCTGAACTGGGGCTTTTAATTTTTCATTATTAATTTCCCATCGACGCCAAGAGGCACCGGGGCTCTCTGAGCCGCCCCCAGCATCGCCCCCCGCGCTCCCGCGCGCTCTCCCGGAGCTCTGCACCGGCTGAAGCCGAGCCAGGCTGCCGATAGGATTAATTCTGCATGACTGCCCATCTCCGCGGGGGGATCTAAGACCCTCAGGCCTGCAGCAATCTTTAAAATTCCTCCAGCCCAACTTAATTCCCTCTTCCTGCAGAGCTGGCGCATCTGCTGCAGTCAGGCACGGAGAGAAGGAGACGGAGGGAGAGGGGGGGACGACGGGCACCCAGCACCGCCGTCGGCTCCGGCGCCAGGCGGTGGCCCTGCCATGGTGGTCGTGGTCCTGCGTTGTCACTGTGTGGTCACCCAAAGCCATGCCAGTCACCCATCCCATCCCCGTGGGTGGTTTGTACTGGGGATGAGGGAAACTGAGTCAGAGTGGGGCAGCCCTGGATGCAGGGTTCCCCCCAGACAGGGGATGGACACAGCCCCCTAAACTGTTGTCACCTCCCTGTTCCTGCTGGGACTCCCCAAAGCAGGAGATTGATGTAAAAATGGGCTTTTTCCATCACCTATGAGCTCTGCCTCTCCAAGCAGGTCTCATTCAGCCCCCCCAGCCCACTCTCACCTTCCGCTGTCCCAAAGGACAGACTCCCAGGGTCGAACATCCTCTGGGAGCACTCAGGGCTCAAGATTCCCTGGATCTTGGGATGGCTCGTTAGAAACAGAGCTGCTGCTTGGCAAAAGCAGCATGGGGGAAAATCTCCCCTCCTCAGCCAGAGGACAAGCACCCAGCGTCACCCACACCCATCCCCATCCCCATGGGATGTCCTGCCCGCTCAGCCACCCCCGGGCAGCGTCAGGACAGGGAGCCTGGCCACGCTGGGGGGCTGCCCCCCCAAGCCCCCGCCATGCACCGCGGCAGCCCGGGGACGGTGGCGTGTCCCCGCTTTGAAGGCTCAGCCACACCGAGGCTGGCAGCCGGCGGGCAGAGCTAACCTTCAGGGGGTGATGGGGAGAGGCCGGCAGGATGGAAGCGCGGATGAGGGACGGATGGATACAGCCACCGTGCTCCCAGCCCGCTGCACCCACCATCCACCCAGCGCCACGGCACCCTCCCGAGGTGCTGCATCCAGGAGAACCATCCCTTTTGCCTTCTTGCCTCCAAGTTGCCCAGCTCACCAGGCAGCTGAGGAGCGCAGCCCAGCCCAGCTGCTGGCGGAGCTGCGGATACATGCATTTAAATCACTTATATCTTTACTTTCTCCTGCGCTGGCTGTGAGATGGGCTTTTTTTTGCATGCGTAATTAGGGGGTGGAACAGATGGCGGAGGGTTCGTTTAAAGTAATGCATCCATTAAAATAACCTTCGCTGTCGGGGACTGCGCTCCGACAGGGGCCTGTTTCACCGGGGGTGGTGGGGAGGGTGGGGGGGCTCTGTGTGCTGAGGAGGGGGGTGTTGGACACTGGGAAGGGGGACGGAGCGCACATTCCCTGTGGGATGCATCATCCTGGATCATGGGATGAAGGATACACCAACCCGTGTTGTCATGAGAGAGCCAGGGCCAAAGTACGATCAAACTGGGGGCAAACTGGAATTGAACTGGTACTCTTCAGGGCTCAGTTTCCATGGCAATATCATGGCAGTGAGATGGTGGGGACGCAAAACCCAGGTTGGGGAGGATGCCAACACTTCTTGAGGCAGGCATAGTGCTTGTGGGTACCCTGGGGTACCCTGTCCAGAGCTGCCCCCGTGGGAACTGTGCCCACCTCTGTCCCCCACCCACCACAGAACCCAAAATATGCCTGAGGAGGGCATTGCCACGCAGCACCAGCCTCCTCTCCTGTTTCAAACCCCAGGTTCCTGGGAGAGGCAGGAGGGCTTTGTTCAGGCACCGGAGGAGCGGAGGCCAGAGAAAGCAGGAGTGCCCTGCCA
>NW_005054436.1:195146-195675 GCF_000277835.1 Geospiza fortis | reverse complement strand
CGTGCGGCCGGGGCTGGCAGCGGGTGGGCTGGGGAGGGAGGGGGGACACGCGGTGACACACACCCGGGGTGACACGGCGGTGCCAAGCGCTGCCTCGGCTGGAGCAGATAATTCTGGGCAAGAGCTGCTGAGCAAATGTCACACCCCTCTCTGGAAGGAAAGGAGGGGTACCCACTAAATGTGGGGAGTCCAGAGAGGCCAGGGAAGAGGATGGGGAAGGGTGAGAGCAGCAGTGGTGCCAGAGCCACCCAAGCATGTTCAAATATTTAGTGTGCACTTGCAAAGGTGCTTCTGCTGCCTTTAGGGCATCGCTGCGTTGGAAGCATCAGAGAGGTGGGAACTGGGGGGATGGGGAGCAAATGCCAGGGTTGTGCTGCAGGGGGTCTTTCTTTCCCAGCTGTGCTGGGAGGGCCAAGGCATGGGAGCCCAGGAAAGGCTGGGGTAAGCTCAGCTTTGCCCTGAGCCTGGCCCCTGCCTCATTGCCCCCTCCCTGGCCACAGCTCCCAGAGCCCAAGGAACTGCACATCCC
>NW_005054436.1:190504-195110 GCF_000277835.1 Geospiza fortis | reverse complement strand
CCTGCTCACTGGCACCCTCGGGTGTCCCCAAGCTCTGTCATGGCCTGGGGGACAGCTGGTGGCTCTGGCTACGTGGCACGTGACATCTACAGCAGCGGTGAAGTGCTGAGGGAGGTGATGTCAGGTGCTGGGGCAAGGGACCAAGGGGACATGTGGGATAGCAAGGCTTGATGGGGACCACTGCAGAGGTGCCAGCAGCCAAGAGGGGATCATGGCAGGGTGTGAATCATGCGGTGACAGAGGTCCCCAGGCCAGCAAGGTCCCCAGACTCTCCGTTTTGACCTCCCCCACCCCACACACACACCAAGGATCAGCACATTCTGCTGCGCTGGCAGAATGAGGAACGCTGTGTTTTGCCCCATTCCCACATCGTCCTCCGGCCACCAAGCCCTGCCCCACCACCCCCACTCGCTCACTGATCCGAAATTCCCCCTCCTCACCCCTGTCCTCTCACCTGCCATCACCTCCCCATCAAACGCCAGAGTCTCCCTTTGCCTCTCTGGGTGTTTCGTGAGCTCCCTTTGGTGCACCCCAGCACAGTGAGCTCTTCTCACTCCCAGCCAGCAATCCGCCGGGAAAAACCGGTCCCAAAAACCTTCCCCACATCCGCGCCAGCTCTGCGGGTCTGGGGGGGCCGCGGCTGGCCCCCTGCTCGCCAAGAACAATAGCGCCTTGTTCCAGCCCGGCTCCGTCCTCTCCTCCCTGGGCAAAGCCCTGGCCACTCTCACCTCTACGTTCCTCTCGCTGTTTCCCAGCTCCCTCCTGCCAAATCCCCGCTCCCGAGTGCTTCTCCTCCCCGCGGGTCCATATTAAGCTACATTCTCCTTTCAGCTGGGTGGAAAACAGCAGTAATAACCATGTGGAGAGAGCCGTGCCCCCCACCTCCACTTCCCTCCCACTTTGGGGTTCAAATTTCATTTCAGCAAAAAAGCTTCCCCCGCCTCCAATTTCTTCCCCCAAACCGAGTCGCTGTCGTCGCGTCTGATCTCGGCAGGGGCCGTATGGATGCTCAGCTCCTCCTGGTTCAGGATCTGCTGCCAATCTGGACCTCGCAAACTGGTTCTCACACAGCTCCCGCCTAGCACCTCCCTCCCAGCAGTTATTGTCCCTCCTCAGCCACCCCAACCCGGCTCACTCTCCTGCCACCCTGCTCTCTTGTCACCCTTCCATCCTGTTTCACTGCCACCCTGCTCCTCTGTCACCCTGCTCCACTGCCATCCTAGCTCCCTGCCACCCCTCTCCCATGGCACCCTGTTCTCCTGCTTGCCTTCATCCCATTCCCTGCCACCCTGATCCACTGTCGCCCTGCCACCCTGTTCCCCTGTGACCCTACTCTCCCTGTCCCCCTGTTTTGCTGTCACCACACGCCATGGCACCCTGCCCTTCTGTCACCCCTCTCCCAATGCCATCCTCGCACCCTGTGCCACTCATCTGGTGCTCCACAGGGTGCTCGTGCCCCTGCTTCTGCTGGGCACATCCAGACCACACCAAACCAAACCAAACCAAACCAAACCAAACCAAACCAAACCCAACCGCCGACTTCACCAGGCAAGATTTATTCCTGGCGTTTTCCCGGGGGGCCAGCGGGGCTGGCAGCTGGCAGGGAGCAGAGCGTCCCTGCTCCAGCTCAGCAGCCTCCCTCTTTCCTGCAGCTGAGGAGCTCATCTCCCTCGCCCAAGGCGCTCCATCCTCCTCCAGATATTTTAGGCCCAGGTTTTGCAAGGAATGTTCAGGCGCTGAGCCCAAGCCGATGCGCTGAAGTCAGCAGGAGGCGAAGAGGGAAGAGGAAAGAGGGAAGAAGAGAGAAGAGGCAGAGTGTGCGTGGGGCTTGAGGCCCTGGAGGTGGCAGCTGAGGGATGGGATGGGATGGGATGGGATGGGATGGGATGGGATGGGATGGGATGGCATGGCATGGCATGGCATGGAATGGCATGGCATGGCATGGCACGGCACAGCATGGTGCTCCCTCTGCCTGGAGCTGGTGTGGCGGTGTGAAGGGCAGAGGATTGGAGCTGGAGGATGCCAGAACTGCTTCCCTCTCCCTCTGAGAGGATCAATACCACGTTCTGCCTCTCCTCTGTCTCCCTGCATTGTGCCAGGCCAGGCTGCACCAACGCTCTCCCTCCAACATGTTATGGGATTTGGAATGGGAAGGGGGATGCCCAACACTGTCAGTCCCCTTCACTGGGGAGGAGAAGGAGATGTTTTTGCCAGGGTGGTCTGCTGCAAACACCTGCCCAGACCCACCTTAGCACCCAGGATCTCCAAGCCAGCCTCATCCCTGCACATCAATCTTTGCCTGCACACCAAACCTTCCCTGTGCACATCAATACCTGCCTCTGTACCAAACCCTGCCTGCAAACTAAACTCTGTCCATGCATACCAATCCCTGCCTGCACCTCCTGCCTTGTACACCAAATTACCTGCACAGCAAACCCTGTCAGCACACCAGGCTCCACCTGCACACCAAACGCTGCCTGTGCACCAAACCCTGTCCACACACACCCTACCTGCACTCCAAACCCTGCCTGTGCACCAAACCCTGCCTGCACAGCCAGCACTCCCGACGCTGCCCATGCACGTGCTGACAGCTCCCACTCGCTCTCCCCTTCCTGCTGCACCCCCGACCCCCGGCATCGCCCCAAACACCATCACCTGCGGCACTGGGCATCACCTGCTGGCACCAGGGCAGCCCATCACCCCCTGAGCCCGCTCATGGCCGGGGGCTCTCGCAGCGCCGAGGGAGTCCCCGGCACACGCCAGCCCTGTCCCGGCCCCGCTGGCAGCCGCCCAGCACGTCCCTCCCTCCTTCCCTCCACATCCAGCCTCTCTCGGCCGGCGAAAGGGGGGAGCCGACAGATTTTAATGAGCTCCCCGGAGGCATCGCTCCGCACCCCCCATCCTCCCGCCTCTTCCCGCGCCCGGGAACCGATGCTCTGAAACACAACCCTCGGTGGCAAGCCTGGAAAAAAACCACAGGGCACATTTCCCCCCGCCTTTTCCCTTCCCTCCTCGCCTCCCCCAGCTTTTTTTTGCTCTCCTGCCGATGCCAAAGACCCAGCCGGGCTCTTGTGCTTTCACTCGCAGCTGCAGCTGCCGATTTTCGCTGTAAGCCCTTGTGCCTAGAAGGCCCAGAGCGAGGGATTCTGGGACGCGGTGATTGAAGACAGCACCAGCACGGAGACCATTGCTCAGACTTTCCCTGTCTGTCGCCCCAACGCTCAACCCACAGAGAGGGAGGGAAAAAAAAGAAAGAAAAAAAGGAGGAAAAAAAAAAAAAAGAAAGATGGAGAAGGGAAAAAAACCCCACCGGACTGGCGCTCGCCCCTTCCCACCCACGCCATGAACACGCTCGGCTGTGCCAGCACTGAGCACCAGGCAGGCAGCACACAGGGATGGGGTGGGCCCCCCAGCCCTGTGACACCCTGGTGAACTTCGAATCCAGCACCAAATCCCACCAGAAGTGCACTGGATCCCTCCCACTGTTCAGCCCACTGTAAATCACCCTAAAAACTCCCAGTGGGGAGCTAAGCACAGCCCAGTTATTTCCCTTTTGTGTTATTTTTAAGGAAAATAATAACAAGGCAGCTTTCGAGCCAGTGTCTGCAGCACAAGGTGAATATTGGGGTGTGGGTGCGAGGGGTGGTGACAAATGAGCACGATGCCAGGTCCTCGTGGGAAGCTGAACGCTCACCACAGCACTGTGCCTGCCAGGATGTGCCCCAGAGCCAAGCAAACACCCTGGGAACACGTCCCCATGTCCCCACTGCATGCAGAGGCCCCTGAGGAACAAGGTCCCCAGCACCCTGGGTGTCCAGACATGCCTGGGAAGGTCCCGTGGGATCAAATCCTTGCCCTCCAGCACGGGGCCAAGGCTTGGCTCAGCATGTGCCCCGAGGCAGAGCAGGAACAACTCCAGCCAGGACAGACGGACGGATGGATGGACACGGATGGGAGAGAGGGAACCAGGCTGTGACCCCATGCACCCCTATGCTGGCAGAGGAGGGGGTGTGCCGACCATCTCCTGGCCAGCTGAGCCCTCTCATCCCAGAAAGCTCCCCCAGCATCCCCGGCTCCCCAGGGAGCGCGCCCGGAGCGCACGGCGCATCCCAGCCCCGAAGTTTGGCGGGCAGTGGGGCGGGGAGGGGACGGCAGTGGGGGAGGACACACATCTGCGACGCATTCAGGGCCCATCCCGCATCCGGGCAGCCCGGCCACAGCCCGGCATCCAGCCGGCCGGCCCCAGGGGGGGAACGCTGCCATATCACCAGGCAAAAATCCCCCCCACATCCCTCCCGCTCCTGTTACCGAGCCCGGAAGAAGGAAACAGCCCTCCCCACCGCTGCCCTGTTTACCAAGAGCTGGTTCCAAGCACTCGGGAGAATAGCAGGAGCATTTCAAGGCCCTGTTTCCACTCGGCTGACACACACTATTTATAGAAGCCCACAATTCTCCCAGAGCTTTCCTCGGGATCTCAGCAGAAATAGCCTGCCCCGGGTCTCTGCTGCCTCCTCTAAGGAGGCCAGGGCAGCGCCAGCCCCCCAGGCTTCCCGCAACCTTCCATGGGCTTCCATGGCATCTCCTCTGCCGGCCGCCCCGCTCGGGG
>NW_005054436.1:190228-190419 GCF_000277835.1 Geospiza fortis | reverse complement strand
GGGTGGGCGCCGGCCGGTGTCCGGGAGGGAACCGGGCTGGGGCTGCCGGGCCGCCGGGGGGACACGCCAGGAGCCGAGCGAAAGCCACCTCCCGCCTGACTGCATCGGAGCGCGGCAGAGCCCCGGGGGACTCGCACCGGGGATGGAGTTGGCCTATTCAGGTTACAGAGACATGGCAGAGCGGAATTTGG
>NW_005054436.1:187946-188050 GCF_000277835.1 Geospiza fortis | reverse complement strand
GGATCCTCACAGAGAGGGGACACTTTGGGGGGGACACCCCGGGCCAGGGTAACCCCCCCGGGCTGCCCCCGCTCGCCGCGGTCCCGCTGGGCTGCGCGGGGCAT
>NW_005054436.1:187641-187936 GCF_000277835.1 Geospiza fortis | reverse complement strand
CATGGCTGTCTGCAGGGCAGCACCCCTGCGCCCTCACTCACCCCACGGAGACCAGTGCGCCCGTGGAGCCCAGTGTGCCCATGGAGCCCAGTGTGCCCACGGAGCCCAGTGTGCCAGTGGAGCTGAGTGTGCCCATGGAACCCAGTGTGCCCACGGAGCCCAGTGTGGCCGTGGAGCCCAGTGTGCACAGTGTGCCCACGGAGCTGAGTGTGCCCGTGGAACCCAGTGTGCTCAGTGTGCCCATGCTGCCCAGTGTGCCCATGGAGCCAACCACATCTGTTTTTCCTTTTCACCC
>NW_005054436.1:184754-187631 GCF_000277835.1 Geospiza fortis | reverse complement strand
CCCAGTGTGCCCACGGAGCCCAGTGTGGCCGTGGAGCCCAGTGTGCACAGTGTGCCCACGGAGCTGAGTGTGCCCGTGGAACCCAGTGTGCTCAGTGTGCCCATGCTGCCCAGTGTGCCCATGGAGCCAACCACATCTGTTTTTCCTTTTCACCCCCACCCCCCAAATTTTGACTTTTTTTTTTTTTTTTTTAATCAAAAGCTCTCTCTGCGTCCTGGCAATATCCCTGCTGTTTGCTAAGACCCTGCTCCTCCAATTTTTTTGTGTGCCCTCTTGGCCATGTGATAAAGGGAGTGCCAGGTGGAAAGGTGGTGAACAAGGCCCCTCGGGACAGGGGTGGCAGAGCAGGGAGCTGCCTCCCAACTTCCTGAGCATCTCATAACCTCCCTCCCCCCAGCTCCACGGAGCATCTCCCCAGCACCAAGTCGCCGTCGCTGTTAATGTTTCTGGAGCTGGGTAGATACAATATAATTAAAGTAGATAATACCAGTGATGTTTGTTATGACATCGTGGTTTTGTGAGTGACGAGTGAAGGGTTAACTCCAGGGAATTGGGAATATTGCTTGGCTGCTAATAACACGTGAGTCATCGATGGAATAACACATGGGTGCAGGGAGAGACACAGCACCTGGCTTTACAGCAGCCCTTTGCCTCGCCTGTGTGGGGCATGTTGGGATTTCAAGCGTGTTTTTGGATCAACAGGCAGCGAGGAAGGAATCTGAGCTCCAGACACACTGCTCACCCCAGCTTCACTGCTAAACTGGGATGAACTGGCGAGCTTGAGAGCTGTCCTCCAGCTGGGACCTACTGCAAAGGTGCAGCTCCATCCCCTCCGTGCGCCCCAGCAGGATCAGCGGGGCCGGGTTTGGGGCTGGCTGGGCTCTGCACACCCTGGGCAGCGATGGGGAGCAGGCTGCACTGCTCCTGGGAGCCGAGCAGAGTGCAGGCCTGGGCTCCAGCCCGGTCAGCAGAGGAATCTGCACACGCAGACAGGATCGCTGCAATTGCTGGTGGCTGAGTGAGCAACTTTGCAGGCTTCCTCGTCCCCTCGCCCTGAATGTCAGCTTTGAATTTTCTTGCTATTTTTAGGGATGGTTCAAAAAAGAAAAAAACCACCGAGGAGTATCCCCTCCCTTCTGGCTTTGCAGGGCTCTGTGCCCCATGAATATTGCAAGGCTGTGGATTACTGTACCTGTGCAAGGACGGGGGGAGAGGGACAGAGGGACAGGGCAGGGAAGAGAGAGAGGTCGTGCAAAACCCATGACATTGCAAGCAGAATGGGTTAGAATGTAAAAGATTTATTAATTTAATCCAAAGCATTAAAAGGTCATGTATTAATCAAAGAGATGCTTAAAACTGTCAAAGTCCTTTGTCAGGTTTGAAGTGCATCTCTATAGTTATCATAAAATATATATATCAGTCTGGCATGGAGCCCCAGGCGGGGCTGGAGGAGGATGAGGAGTTGAGTGAGGGGCTTTGCAGTGGGAGGGACCCCCCCACCCGGCCCTGCCAGACTCCCGTGGGTGCCCAGCACCCCACACTGAGCTGGGTGCCTCATCCTGCTCGTGCCCAGGCCTGGCTTTGATCCCTCCCGTGTCAGGCTCGTGCCCTGAGTTTGGGGAGGAGGTGCGGTTGGGAGCGGGGTCCCCCCCTCGTCCCCGTGGGCACAGGCGGCTCCAGCCGCGGCAGTGGGCACCGGGGCAGGGGAGCTGTGCCCGTGCCACTCGTGCCACCGCTCCGCGAGGGCTCAGCCCTGCCAGGATTTCACTTTAGCCGGGGAGGGGGTGGCGCAGGCGGGTCCCCGGGGCCGCCCGGGTCACCGGGCGCTCTCCCAGCCAAGTGCTGTGTCAGCAGCGTTGGCGTGGGCTAACGCTACCATCTAGCGGCTGCTCTGCCGCCGCTGTCCCGGCCCGGGCCGTGTCCCCGCCAGCCGGCCCCGAGCAGCCCCCCCGGGCCGGGTTCGGCCCCGCAAGGCTGAGCCAGGCCGGGCTGGAGGGGGCAGCTGGCAGCCCCAGAGCCACCAGCCCGGGGTGGGAGCAGGGGCAGGAGGCTCGAGGGGGCTGTGGGGAGATCACGGGGACAGAAGGCCAGGAGGAAGAGGAAGGGCTTGATGCTGCGCTGGGATACAGCATTGCCCTTGTGGGGAGCACAGTCCAGAGACCCTGATGGGGTCTGGGGGGGGTCCTGACCTTCCAAGGTCTGTGGAGAGTTGTGGCCAGTCCATAAAGGTAACTGCGGCAGAAAAGCCCAATTCATGCCCGAATTCCAGCACCAGGCTGCCCTGGAGCAGCAGCAAAACCATTCCCAGTTTCTCCCAATAAAACCATTTCCGAGCAGCCCCGTGGCCAGCAGAGCAAGGCTCCCGCTGTGCCCCTCCCCATCTCCTGTGTTGGCTCTGTCACCCGACCATTCCCACGCCCAGAAAACCTCCCCAAATCCGGCTGCTCCCCCACAGACTGCCGTCACAGATGCTGCTGTTGTCAGTGCACAGCTCTTCCCAATTATCTGTTGTTTTTCCGTGGAAAAAGGTGTCCCCTCACAGTGACTGCTGCTGAGCTGCTGGGTGATTGCAGATAAATCCATCTGTGCCTCAGTTTCCCCTCTGAGGGGACAGTGCCTGCAGGCCTGGACCGGCAGGCTCAAGCCTGGTCAAGCCTAAACCCACATTTTTGGCCATTTTCCACTGTTGTCTGGCCACTGCTGCCGCGGAGACGTGGCTCTGCTCCATGACCCAGGGCTCTGCGGGCTCTGCCAGTCCCTGGGGGCCGGGGCAAGGGGCACAGGGCCGAGCCCCCGCCCTGCTGTGGGTGGGGATGGCTCCTTGGGGGTCCCGAGGGTCCCCAGCAGCACCTGGGGGCGGGGGGCAGGGGGAGGGTG
>NW_005054436.1:182191-184627 GCF_000277835.1 Geospiza fortis | reverse complement strand
CCTCGGGCGCGGGGGAGGGCCGGGGAGGGGGGGCTGGACCGCCCTCTCTGCCCTCTGGAGCTGCTGCAGGGACCAGCCGGCCGGGAGGGGAAGGGGCCAGAGCGCAGCCCCAGCTCTGAGCTGCTCTCCTCCCCTCCAGCCCCCAGCAAGCTCTGAAGCAAAACCGAGCCTGCAGCACCTTAGGAGGGGTCCTAACCTCCTTGCCCACCTCCCCATCGCTGCTGGCCGCAGGGTGGGCCCTGCTGGGAGCTGCAGGAGCTCTGTGAAGGGTGACCCCGGGCTGTGCCCACCCACGGCTGCCCCTCCGCCCTGATCAATACTGCTCAGCATTAACATAAAATCGATGCCCCTCCCTGCCCAGCCTGTGGTCACCCCGCAGCAAAATCCGCTGAGCCCCTCATCCTCCTGCTGGGGGAGGAGGAGGAGGATGAGAGGATGGGGACCAGGACGGGTTCCCCCCTTCAGCCCCCTCACACAGGCACCGGCAATCTGGGGCCCCACATCCCCAGGGGCTTTCACAGCAAGGACAGCAAAATGGGGACACACTCTGGTGACACGGCTGTGGTGGCACAGGGGTTACTGCGGCAAATCCACTCGGGTCCTGACCCATTCCTGCCACTGGCACTGCTGGGGACAAGGGGCCTTGGCTGGGGACATGGGAGGGTGGCATCGCTTCAAGTTGGGGCTGGACAGAGAATGGTGGGATCAGCCCCTCTGAGGGCATGAGCAGGCAGGAATGGGCAGGAACAGGGATGGAGCTGGGGCTGGCATGGCTGCAGCTCGCACACCAGGGCCCATCCACAAGCACCTCTCAGCCCATTGCTCCCTGGATGGGGTTGGGGTCCCCATAGCCCCCCAGGCCAGCCCTGGCCTCTGAAACCTCCAGCTGTGGTTAAATAGGGACTTTAATTACTGGGGATGAATCAAATGGACCCTGCCCAGCACCAGTGGGTGCAGACTGGAGACTCCAACCCTGCCTTGTCCCAGTGTTGTGCCAGGGTTTGGACTGGGGTGCTCCCCTTGTCTGAAGGCTTTTGTCCCCCCCGGTGGTGGAGGGGGACAGCACACGTCCCCGTGGTTGTGGGGACAAGGGACGCGTTGGGTTGGTGAGACGTGTGTGCCCACCCAGAGGGAGAGGGGCTTTGGGGCTCTGGGTGGGTGCCAGAGCCTGTGTGTGCCACATAGCAGGGGATGGCAGTGCCAGGGCCGTGGCCATGGGGTGCCCTGGCTGTGTCCCCCAGGGCCAGCCCCACCCAGAGCCCTTGGCCACAACCAGGCACCAGGGCTGTGCCTGGGGCTCCTGGTGCCAGCCCCTGTCTCTCCTGTCCCTGCGGCACCATCTGGCCTGTCCCCCAGCCCCGGGCAGCCTGCCGCCCTCCTGGCCGGGGCCTGGCCCTTCCCCAGGGTGGGGCGGCAGGGGCGCTCCAGCCCTGCTCCACTCCACCACCATGCAGATCAAACGCCCTTGTAGGAGGTGTGAAGATGCCTGGTGGTACCCAGGGATGGTGGCATGTTCCCAAGCCCCTGCTATGTCCCCAAACCCCCCAGCATATCCCCACAGCCCCTGGTATGTCCCCAAACCCTGCCCCTCTCCCCATTTGCCCAGCATTTTCCCCATAGCCTGAGCCCCCCCAGCTGGGGTGGGGGCCAATCCCTCCTTCCCATCAGTGCTGAGGAATTCATTACCGGCACAGCTGGGCCCTGCTGGGGAGGCCAAGCTGCAAGGAAAATTAACCCCTTGCTCCCCAGCCTGCCGGCACAGGAGCCCTCCCTGTCACAGCTGGCAGGAGGGACAGTCCCCTCGTGGGGGGTGCTGGGGGGCTGCAGGGTACCCTGCATGGGGGCAGCTTTGCAAACCCAAATTCTTCCTAACCCAGCGTTTCCAGGCTTTTATTCACAAGGGAAGTTGGTGTGGCCTCTCCCTACATGGCCTTGGGGTCAGGGGGATTTCTCTGCTCCCCCCTTGGAGGAGCCCCCCAAACCTGTGCCCTGGGGCTGGAGGGGGTGAGGGGACATCCCTCAGTCCTGGCTTGGCTGAGCCTGGGAGCCCCCCTGCCCCTCGGGATGGGTGTTCCCACCCCAAATCCCAAACCCTGTAATTCAGGGCTGCCCCCCAGCTCTGAGCACCCCCAGTGCTTTTGCCCACCTGGGGCAGCTCGTCTCTCTTGGGGCAGGGCAGGGGCAGAAGGACCCGGGCTGCCCCCAGTTTGTTAGAAAGGTTTTATTTCTCTGTATTTACAGACTTCATTTAAAAAAATAAACAAATCCCTGCCCTGCCCTTCCCTCCCGCCCACGGCACTGCCCACCCACAGCCCTGCCCTGGGGGTGCGGGGGCGCTACTGGCCATGGGGAACAGGACTGAGACCCCACCCAGAACGGGGGTGCCTGGAGGGGCAGCAGGCAGGGGGGCGCCCTCCATTCACATTGACATCCCCC
>NW_005054436.1:178673-182120 GCF_000277835.1 Geospiza fortis | reverse complement strand
GCAAGCACGGTGGGTGTTTGGCTTTCAGGACTTGGCTCTACCATAAAGCAGAGGAGATAAGGGGGGGGACAAGGGGATCCCCCGAGTACTGGGATCCCTTGGGAGGGTCGATGGCTGCTTGGGGGAGGCATACAAAATCTTATAAATTAAAGGAGACACCAGGGGAGGGAGGGTTGAGATGACCTCCCACAGGTCAGTGCCAAGACTTTGGGGGGCTGAACCCCCCCAGCTGTGCTCCCAGAAGAAATGGGGTGGGGGCTGGCATGGGGAGCTCCCCCCTTGCCCTCTGCTACTCTGTGGGTCTGGGGGTGTCCGGGGGGTTCACAGCGCTCCCCACAGTCCCCCCTGCAGCCAAAGCCCTTCTCAGGTTCAAAGCTGGGTGTGAAGGCAATAAAGGGACTGGGGGAATGGGGGGCTGGGGCACATAGTTGTCTTCTCTCTGAGTCCAGCATCCTTGTGCAAAGCCCTGTGCCCGCCCTGAGCACAGACAAAGGAAGCAACCCCCTCTAACGAAAAAAGAGATTCACCCCGAAGCCGCCCCAGAGCCTCCTGGCAGTGCCAGCCCTGGGTCACTGGTTGTCCCCGGGCTGGTACTGGGGCTCGGTGGCGGTGAAATAGTCCTCGAGGAAGGACTGGAGGTACTCGAAGGTGGGGCGCTCCTCGGGCTCCCTCTTCCAGCACTGCACCATCAGCTCGTGCAGGGAAGGGGGGCAGCTCCCCGGGCACTGCATGCGGTACCCCCGCTCCACCTGCTCCAGCACCTCGCGGTTGTTCATCCCTGCGGGACAAGGACCCTCCTGCTCAGTGACAGCACCCCTGGCACCAGCCAGAACTGAGTGGGGACACTGAGGCACAGAGTGGCACTGCCCTGGGGTTTGGGTAGGAGCCCAGTTCAGCATTGGTCCCTCTGAGGGGGAAACTGAGGCATGGGACAAGCCTTGCCAAGGAGGTCAGCCCCTGTCCGTGCCCTGCCCAGCCCACGCCAGGGGTGCACCTGCCCCAGTGGGCCATACCTGGGTAGGGCACGCGGCCTTTGGTCACCAGCTCTGTCAGGAGGATGCCAAAGGACCAGACATCTGACTTGATGGTGAACCTCCCAAAAAGCGCAGCCTCCGGAGCCGTCCACTTGATGGGGAACTTGGCACCTGCAGTGGGACACAGGTGAGCCATGGCTGAGCTGCACCTGAACCCAGCGCACCCTGCACCTGGTGTACCCACCTCTGGGGACAGCCCACACCTGGAACATCCAGTACCAGAGGCACCACCACCTGAACTGCCCTGCTGAGGCTGTCC
Organism: Geospiza fortis; assembly: GCF_000277835.1. NCBI lineage: Eukaryota > Metazoa > Chordata > Aves > Passeriformes > Thraupidae > Geospiza > Geospiza fortis. The sequence goes on along the minus strand of NW_005054436.1, from coordinate 180,827 downwards.
TGCCCCCGGGGTACCCTGAACAGGGGGCACTGGGGGCACCCACCACCCGTGACACCCTCTGCCTGGGGCAGCTCACACATGGGACACCCAGCACCCAAGGCACTGGGGATACGCTGCCCTTGGGGGTACCCATCACTTGGGACATCCAGCAACCAAAATATCCATGCCCTGGGCACCTGTCCCTGGGGGCACCCATTCCCTGGGGCACCCATCCTCAGAGACACCCATTCCCTGGGTGATCCAAGGCATCCATCACCTCAAATACCCATAAATTTGGGGTGTCCATCCCCCAGGACACCCATTTCCTGGCACACCATAACTTGGGGCATCCAAGCCCAGGTCACCCAGCCCCGTGATGGCCATTTCCAGGCTAGGGAAGGCAGCAGGGGGACACTGTGGGCGCTCCCACCCTGCCGTGCCGTGTACTCATCATCCTCGATGAGGCGCGCGAGGCCGAAGTCAGCGATCTTGCAGACGAGGTTGTCTCCCACTAGGATGTTGGCAGCGCGCAGGTCCCGGTGGATGTAGTTCATGCGCTCGATGTACGCCATGCCTGCCGCAATCTGAGGGGGACGGAGCACTGGAGACCCCCAGCACAGCCCCGGGGTGCCCCCCACCCCGCACCAGCCCCCCGTACCTGGGCAGCCATGTCCACCAGCTGGGGCAGCTTCAGGTAGCGCCCATCCCCGTCCTTCAGGAAATCCAACAAGCTGCCTGCAGGCAGAAGGAGTCACCATCAAAGACCACAAACCCCACGGGTGCCCTCCCTGTGAGCCCTCCAGGCAGTGCCCCTGCTCACCCTGGCTCATGAACTCAGTGACGATATAGATGGGCTCCTCCGACACCACGGCGTAGAGCTGCACCAGCTTGTCGTGCCGCAGCCGCTTCATGATCTGGGCCTCCTCCAGGAAGGCCTCGGGGGACATGGTCCCTGGCTTCAGCGTCTTCACTGCCACCTTTGTGGTGCCATTCCATGTCCCTGCATTGGGGACGCAGAGTCACCATGAGCCCAGGGGACAGCCAGCCCAGGACAGAGGGCTGTGTGATGGAGAGGTGTGTGCGTGCATGCTTGTGTGGATGGGTGGATGGGTGGATGGGTGGATGGATGGATGGATGGATGGATGGATGGATGGATGGATGGATGGATGGATGGATGGATGAGGAATCAGGGCAGGGCAAGGAAGGGATCCCTGGGCAGGGACTGTGATCCCACTGCATCCCACCCAGGACAAGGAGTTCTCCTCACCCCATTCCCAAACCCTTTGTGGATTCTGTGCCAAGTTTCAATCTCCCCCACACAAGTGGGTAGTTCCTGGCACCCTGTGGTGCTCCCTGCCAGGACAGGAGGAACCTCTGCCTGCTGTGCTCCCCCAGCCCTGGCCGGCCAGGACAGCCTTACCCATCCACACGTCTCCGAAACATCCCATGCCAAGTTTCCTGTCCAGGGTGACGGATTCCCGAGCTATCTCCCAGGCGTCCTTAGCTAATCCCAGGGTCTGGGGCTTCACAGCAGGGCACGGGTGGGTGAGCAGATGGCACAACCCGTCATTGTACTCTGCAGGGGATGGGGGGCAGGCAGGGAAGAGGAGGGAGGGGATGTGATGGGATGAAGGCAGCATGCATGCGTGGAGGAAGCAGGTGATGCCAGAGGAAGAGGATGACAAAGGTGGGACCCCCTGACCTGGTGCTGTGGTCCCATCTGCAGTGGGGGTCTGCTTGCCCATGCAGAGGTGACATGGGGCATCCTGGGGGACCCATGTGAACCCAGAGCAGGACATGGGATAATTCCTCATGCCAGCAAATCGGTGTCTCTCAGCCTGTCCTGGCAGGCACGAGCTTTTCCCAGTGGGGCACCAGGCCTGGGGGTACCCCCATGTCCCCCCTGCCTCTTGCCTGGCTTGCCCACCAGGCCCTACCCATCCAGACTTCCCCGAACTGCCCATTCCCCAGCTTCTTGAGGAGCTGGAGGGACTCGCGGGGGATCTCCCACACGTCTTTGGTTTTGACTGAGAGGTCGGCCAGTTTGGGGGTTCCCTTGTGGCACGGCACAGCCAGGCGGCAGCACAGCCCAGCCGCCCGCTCTGCAGCACGGGAGCAGGGAGGGGACAGGAGTCAATGTGGGCATGGAGCCCCCAGCCCTCTGCTCCCCTCCCA
>NW_005054436.1:177383-178398 GCF_000277835.1 Geospiza fortis | reverse complement strand
CACCCCTCACCCCACCCTACCTATATAGTGCTGGACCAGCTGCTGGACGGTGCTGAACTGGGCACGGGTGGTGATGTAGTATCCCCCACTATCCAGTTTCCGAATCTTATAGTGCTTCACGTGGTCTCCCTTGGCCTCATCCCAGTCCCGGATGGACAGGGAGTAGGCACCTACATGGGGACACAGGTCAGGGAGGGAGGTGGGGCAGACCCCCTGGTGTCCCCAGCCCTGTGCCTGTACCTTTGGTGGTCTCACTCTCCCGAATGAGGAAGGTGCCCCTGGAGTTACTGTGGCACAGGAGCTGCCGCTCCGCGTCCTTGCGCCCGATCTTCCCAAAGTACCACCTGCCACGGCGAGGGGCTCAGCGCCAGGAGGGCGCAGGAGGGGACCATGGAACCCCCGTGCCAGCACTGCGGCACTGCCGGGGCTCACAAGGACACCTGGGCCCGAGGCAGGTGGGGTTGGGGTGCGTCTCCACCCCCTTATTTCCTGCTACTCACTCTTCTGCCTGGATGGAGTCCACAGGGGCCACGTAGTTGCTGGGGATGTAGCCCGTGGCTCCCGAGCTCAGTGACCTGGCCTCCCACCAGTCCCCCTCCCTGGGCAGAGAAACAGAGAACGTGGAGGAGGAGGGACAGACAGACAGATGTGCCTCCCCACCTGCAGGCAGCACCCCGGACCCCGCTCTCTCCCACCCATCTCTGCTGAGAGCACTCAGCTCACGACCCTGGCCCTGGTACTGAGTGATGGAGCCCAGACGGAGCTTGGGTCCCCAGCGTGGCGCCTGCGGGGGCTACCCAAGGCACCAAGGCACCTGCCCGGGGTGGCATGGGGGTGCTGGGGGTGGCAGGAGGTCCGGGGGGGCTCACGTGTTGTTGATGATGTGGAATTTCTCCCCTTTCTGGAATGTCAAGTCATCCTCCGTCCTGGCCTCGTAGTCGTAGAGGGCGATGAAGAGTGTCACCCCCCCGCCTGTGGCACATGGAAAGGACCCCGGTGACCCCGGGGGGGCAGC
>NW_005054436.1:173179-177006 GCF_000277835.1 Geospiza fortis | reverse complement strand
CCCGTGGGCCCGGCCAGTGGCGCTGCTGCAGGAGGGCTGTGCTGCCCGGGGGACCCCACAATGTCCCCCTGGCACCCGTGGGTGCTCCACGGCAGCCCCACTCACTGCGACGGCTCCTCAGCTCCCTCCAGCTGCTCCATGTCCCTCCAGGGAGGAGAAGAGTCGCCTGTGGACACCAGGGAGGGCGTCAGGTGGGGGGCAGCGCCCTTGCATGGGTTCAAACACCCTTGCCATGGGCTGTAACACCCCTCCATGGGATAAAATACCCCTGTACAGGCTGCAACACCTCTGCATGGACTGCAGCACCTCTTCCAGGGCTGCTGCGCCCCTGCACGTGCTGAAACACTTCTACCAAGGGCTAAAACACCCTGAATAGATTGAAACATCCCATGACAGGATGCAACACCCCTGCTATGGGCTACAACACCTCTACACAGGCTGCAACACCAACGACACGGGCTGCAACACCACTTGCATGGGCTGTAACACCCCTGCCTGAGTTACCACACCCCTGCACAGACCAAAGCACCATGCACAGGCTGTGATACCCCTGCACGAGCCACAACACCCCTGCATGGGCTACAAAATCCCTTCACAGGCTGCAACCCCCCTGCATGAGCTAAAATGATCTGCATGATCTGCAACACCCCCACAAAGCTGCAGCATTCCTCCGAGGGCTGCAACACCCTGGTGTGGGCTGAAACCACATCCTCAAGTGGGTTTTTCTCTCACTGCGTCCTCACCACACTGCTCATGTGCTTTCAGGCCATGTGTGTCCCCGAGGGGAGCCAGACCCCAAAGCGTCCCCATCCCCACAGCCTCTGCTTGGTGGGGATGGGTGTTTTGGGGAGCGAGGTCCCCGCTCACATCGCTGTGGTCAGCACAGGCTCTTCCGGCCACATGTGCTGAGAGAGAAGGTGTCACAGAGGAGGAGGAGGAGAAAATCGGACCTCTCTTGTCATGGCTGTATGGACATGTCCATCCCCAGCCCTGTTATTGCCCTAGCTGCTGGACAACCACCCACACCAGTCTGCAGCATGGCTCTGTCTCCAGCGGAGAGCAGAGGGAAGGAGCAGGAAGGAGCAGGAGGAGACAAAGGTTTGGGGTGGATGAGATGTTTCAGGCAGGTTTTCCCAGTCACGGTTATTGATTCCCTTTCCTCTCTCTCAGTAGGGGTGGAAAGAGCCCAGCTCTCCCCTTCCATCTCTGCTTTCCACACTGGTGGTGTGGCAAGGCCGCAGCCGTTGCCAACAGGGCAGCATTGCCAAATCTGAGGGAACTCGGCTGGTTGGGGGCTTTATTCCTGATAATTAGTGGCTATTTAAACTGATGAACAACGCTGGCTCTCACAAACCTTGTCCCCCCTGGGTGGGAATCACCCCCCCACCACATTCAGAAACTTCCCATTTTGCTGAATTTCAGCGCTGACCAAGCAGTGGAGCTGCCACAGGTGCCAGCAGGGACAGGGATGGCAAGGAGCATCTTCCAGGCAAGAGGAACCCCCCTGCGCCACATCGAGGGTTTAGATGGTGTGCAGCAGCATGGCACCCAGGCTTCCCCTTCCCTGCACACCCGAGAGCCCCCTGAGCTCACCCCAGGGTGGCTCCATCCCCTCGCTGCCCACGGGAAGCGGACGCAGCTGGTGCCGTGTCCAATGGCTGCACGGGGGTGTCTGGCTCCAGTTCTCCCCAAAAGGAGCTGTTGGAGCCGGGGAGCAGATGGCAGCTGAGCCCTTCCCGTGCTGCCAGGTCCCGCCCGCGCTGAGCCCCGGCCAATTCATCACCCCTGTCCCGCCGGGCAGGGCTGGGCACGGAGCAGCCACATCCCCGGCTGCCCCTCCATCTGTTCCCCAGGCCCCTGGGACACGGGGCAGCTCAGCCCCGTCCCCAGCTGCTAGACAGGGCACAATATCCCTTGCACACCAATTGTCACCCCACATGTCACCTACAGTGCTGAGGTACCCCTGCCCTGCATCATGGGCTAAGTCAGGCTCTGGGGGATGCAGCCACATGGAGCCATGTGGGGTGCTGGGAATGTCACACCCCGTGCTGTGGGGACGAGCCATGGTGGCATTTGCCAGGCTGAGGGGGCCACGACGCCCTGGGCTGCCAGAGGAACTCACACAGAGCTAGGCAGTGGGAAGAGGAAGCAGCAGGAGCACGGTGTGGGCTGGGGGGGAGGAAGAGGATGGTGCTGTGGCCATCAAGGGGCCACAGGACTGGCCGGACCTCATGCCTGGGGATGGTGACAGCTGGGAGGGTCAGGCAGGGATGACGGCAGGGCTGCAGCCCCCTGGCTATCCTGGATCCCTCCATGCCTTGTCCCACACTGTCATCCTGCATTTCTCCGTGCAGACCCAGCTCCTGCTCCCTGGGAAGAGGAACTGAGAGGGCTGCACAGCCCAGCCTGGTGCCACCGAGGTTCCTCTGCCCCACTGTGGCTCTGGAGCTCCCTGGGCCCAGCAGGAAAACTTGGGCATGAGGCAGCTGCAGCGCAGAAGGGGAAGGTGGCTCATTAGGACACAGGACCTGGAGCTGTGTCACCGTCCCATGCTCAGGACCCCACAGACCTGAGGAGGGGACAAGAGCCCACATCTGCTCCTTATTCCAGCTCTGCGGCAGGTGGTGGCGTGTCCCTGCCCCTTCCCCACTGCCCCCAGCCCCAAGGCCACCCCGATGATACCTGGAGTGGAGCCTGCTGCAGCTCCAGCCCTCCCAGTTCACCCAGTGCCTGGTGAGTCCCCTGTTGCGCCCAGTGGGAGCAGCCTCCTCCAGAACAAGGGGTGCAAGGAGGGATGGCCCCCCATCCCCTGCATGCCCACAAGCAGGGCTATTCCCTGGGGTGAAATTTGAAGGACTTGACACCCCCCAAAAGTGATCTTCTCTGCAAGGCCACCTGTCAGCCACAGGACCCACGACAGAGGGGTCCCCTGCCCCTCTCCCTGGCACAAGGTGCTCAGTGGAGAGGGAGCCCCCCTTCCCCGGCCTTCCAGCCCCATCGCTGGCTGGGAAAGCAGGATTTCCGCTGGAAGAAGAGCAATTCCCGGATCCAAGGGGCTGCAGGGGCGGAGGGAGGGGGCCGGCCAGGGCTCCAAATACAATGTCCCGGGAGGAGCGGGGTGGGGAGGGAATTGTGCAGGGCAGGAAGCAGCGAGTTCCTGTCCCTCCTTGGGACACACCAAGGATCAGGGACGAAGCAGAGCTGCAGGGACCGGGGGGGAGCATCCGCCCCGGCCAGGGCCTGAGCCCCTGCAGCTTCCCCAGCCTCAGGGACGGAGGCAACATCGCCCGGTGCGCTGGCTGGGCTGGGAGCCCCCGGGCACCTGCAGGGATTGAGGGCACAGGTGTGTGTATCCCAGGGTGTCCCGTCCCCTCCGCAGCCTGCGGGTCCCGCACGGTGAGGGCTTCATGTGCTCCGCAGGCTCCTCGACGTGGTGTTAATCCCATTTAGTGCCGGGATGGTGAGCTGGAGCTGGTGGGTGCCCCAGAGCTCCACACACACCCCGCTGACCTGCTGCCCCCCGGGATGGCGAGGACGGGGGTCTCCTCCCACCCTCGGGCACTCCCAGGGCAGCAGTGAGGGCACAGTGACAGCAGCCCCCCAGCAGTCCCCGCCAGTGTCGCGGGACTCTCTGTCCCCCAGCGCGGTGGCCGCCTCCCGCGGGACCCGGAGCCACCCCGCACACAGAGGGGCCATCTCCCAGCAGCAGGGCAAGGGGATTGAGACCCCCCCACTGTCACAGGGCTGAGCCCCCACACCGTGCCCCTCGCAGCGCACACGTACCTGCTGCCGTCAGCGCTCCTGTCCGGCTGCCATGGACCCCCCCG
>NW_005054436.1:171944-172878 GCF_000277835.1 Geospiza fortis | reverse complement strand
CCGAGACCCCCGCCTGTCCCCAGAGCCTGGCACAGCCACCCCGAGACCCCTGCCCGTCCCCAGAGCCTGGCACAGCCTCCCTGAGACCCCCGAGGGAGCGACCCCGGCAGGGCACAACAAAGGGACATCAAACTGAGCACAGAGCGCTGTGGCCCAGCAAGGACAGGAGCAAGGGGCCTGTCTGGCGCCAGGACACGCACAGCAGCCACCTGTCCAGCTGGCGCAGGCTCCTGGGGGCAGTGAACAGCCCACCATGCCTGGGGAATGGCAGGTAGCTCTGGGTTGTGTTTCAGGGGTGTCCCACATGTCCCCGCAAGACGGGGTGCAGCTCCTATGTGGCTCAAGCCAGTCCTGTGTCCATGGATTGCCCACTAGATATCAAACCCCTTATTTACGCCTTGTCCTGATAAAGTTGCTGGTGGGATAACCCCAAGATTTGGCATCAGTCACACCAAGCCACAGACTTCAGTGAGCTCTGGGATTGGGGTAAACCATGCAGACCCCTGAGTGCCCCTGCACCCCCCCTGAGCCCCCTGCACCCTGTGTGATCCCCTTGGACCCTGTCAGATCCTCACCAGCCCTATCTGAGCCCCCCACATCCTCTCCGAGCCCCCTGGAGCTGGTCCCGGTTCTGCCACACTGTCCTCCCACACAGCTGCGCTGGAGCGGGATCCTTCCATCTCTCCAGAGCCTTCCTCCTCCTCCTGCTCCTGGTCCTGTAGTTAGCCCTCAACTTGTCACCTCCTGACTCATCCTGAGAGGGAAGGAAGCCGAGCTGACCCCGGCTTGGGGGTGCCCCACAGATCCCTCCCTGCACCCCCCCGAATGCGGCTCGGGGCGCTCTGGGGCTCATCCCGCACCCCCCGCGCCCGCAGGGCCCGCGTTGCTCCATCCCCGTCCGCGGGGCCCTGCCGGGACACGCCGAGCCCGGCGG
>NW_005054436.1:168831-171399 GCF_000277835.1 Geospiza fortis | reverse complement strand
GTGGGAGCCCCCCTTTCTGGGTGCTGATAAAGCCCAGCAGGGCTGGGAGGTGGCTGCAGCCGTTGCTGCCTGTTGGTGCCCCGGGATGGCGTGTGGTGGGCACCGTGGCACAGCCGGGACTGCAGCCGGGGGTCTGTCCATCCTCGCCTCCCCAGGGCCGGGGGCAGGGCTGCTCCCGGCCCTCCCGGGCGGGGCAGGCGCTGTCTGGGTCCGGGCAGGTGCTGCCTCGCTCCCGGGGAGGAGGGAGGGAGATGCTGAGGGAGGGAAGGGCTCGTTCCCAGCAGTTGTGTTGGCGTGGGGTTGCACAAGCCGGGAGCCTGGGGGGAGGCTAGGGAGCTCACTGGAAGATGCCAGGCAGAACCGGTAAGGTCCCTGGCACCCCTCAAACATGCCCTGTGTGTGGGGACAGCTTGGCCGGGTCCCACCTTGGAAATATGCCAGGCCAGGGCCACCAGTGCTGGGGGTGACACTGGGGCATCACCCCAATAGTCACCCAGGAGCAGGGGTTCCCTGGGGGTGCAAATGCAGGGCTTGCTGCAGTGTCATGGCAGATTGTGTCGTGGTGCTGACCCTGGAGGGCGTCAGTGCCTCAATGTCCCTTGGATGTGCCTTTGGATGAGCTCAGGAAGCTCTCTTGGCCAAGGAGGGAAGCCCCAGGCTGCAGAGGAGGGGGGCACTGGCTTCTCCCATCCCCATCTCAGCTGGGGGGACACACAGCGCCCTCACCCTGCCCTCTCTGCCTTTCAGGACAGGACTATGGGCTCTCCCGCCCACCCCCTCAGTTCGGCTCCATCTACCATGTCCGAGGTAAGGGGACCCCATTACCTCCCCATAAGGTGGGAAACCCCAGCACCCTGTGGGGGGGAGCAGAGGATGCTCAGCGCGGGTCAGACCAGGCTGTCCCAGTGCCAAACTGGGGCAGGCTTCCACAGCTGGGCGCCCTTCCTGACCCATCACCCCTGGGGCACTGTCTTGGTCAGCTGTGGGTCTGCAGATGCTGTGGGGCTCAGGGAGGGATGCCGGGGTGCTGAGGCTTGGGGCTGAGCTGTGTCCTGTGCCGGGGGCTCCTGTGCAGGGGTCATTAAGCTGCCCTACGCCGAGATTGAGGAGCCCTTTGAAGCCTGGTACAACCTGACAGGGAACAAGAGCCGGATCCAGTACTACGGAGGTAAGAGGTGGCACCCAGCTGCGCCCACCCTGCACCAGCAGGACTCTGTGCCTCAGCTTCCCCTTCCCTGGCACAGGGCAGGTGATAACCTACCAGCTGGCAGCGGTGAAGCCCTATGGGATGAGGTACAAGATCACACCAGAGACGACTGAGAAGGAGGTGAACACCAGGAAGTGCTTCCAACTGCCCGGCTCCAAGGAGGACGTGGTCACGGCTCAGAGCGTCTTCCCCAGCATGAGGGGCTTTAAGGTGGGAATCCTCAGAGCCCAGACCTGCCCTGCCTCCCAAAGCATCTCTGGGCTGTGGGAGGAGGTGCTGGGAGACGCTCCTCTCTGTCCGAGGGCTGCAGGGTGCTGGGGCTGGCCAGGACTTGTCCCCACAGCCCAGGGTGCAGGGAGGGTCACTTCCCCACCCGGATCGGGGCCGGACTCCTGGCTCCTTTCCCAGCCCCAGCAGCCGTGTTGGGACGTGTCACATCCCACACAAATGCTGGCATTTCAGCATGGTTTGGGCAAGCCTCTGCACGGCAGCTCAGCTCCTGCCAGCCCCAGCCTGCGTCAGGGCTGGGCACAGCACGTGAGCAGTGGGGACAGCAGCTTGTCACTGAGCTGGACACATGCCTGCATGGCGAGAGCTTGGAAACATGCAGGAAAAACCTGAAATCTCTTCAGGGTTTTGGAGAAATGGTGCAGCCAGACTCCCTGCTATGGGTGCATAGATTGCTGTGCACAGTGGAGTGTCCCCAGGGCACTGCTGAGCCAGACACAGAGGTCTGCCCTGTGTTGCACCCCATATCCTCGCCCCAGTTTCCATCCCACGCATGGCTGTGTGCCAATGGCCATGGAGCCACTGGATCCAGCCGGAGAGCACTGGGTTGTGCAAAGGGCTGTCTGGGCAGCAGGTGCCCTGGGGGATGTTGGGGTCCCCTCGCTGAGGCCATGTCCCCCCAGTTCCTGCGGGAGGAGTACTATGAGGGCCGGTACTGTGCCGTGTGGCAGAACGTCACCCGCTGGGCGCAGAAGAAGAACGTCTACACCCTGTGGGTGACCAACTCCAGCTGCGGGGTGGCCCCCGTGCACTATGAGATGCGGGGGTACAACAGCCTGCTGGGCTCCCACTACGACAAGTATGAAATCGCCTACACCGACTTCGACAACAGCTACCCGCCCTCCGTCTTCGACCTCCCCGTCAATGGTGAGCCAGGGAGGGGCCCCCCGTCCCGTCTGTGGGGCTCGGGCTGACAGGGCCCTCTCCTTGGTCCCCAGAGACCAAGTGTGGGGTGCTGCCGGGGACGGTGGCGGAGCACCGCGTGCTGGCAAACCCCATGGAGGACCTGGTGGGCCAGCACCAGCCCTGGGCTCACCGCGTGTTCCATGAGTACCGCCGGCAGCTGGGGCGGC
>NW_005054436.1:160962-168810 GCF_000277835.1 Geospiza fortis | reverse complement strand
CTCCCCACCTCGGTGCAGGTTGGTGCACTCGCGGAACCGCGCCGCGCTCTCCTACACGCTGTCCCTGAACCACCTGGCCGACCGCACGCCGCAGGAGCTGGCAGCGCTGCGGGGCCGCCGCCGCAGCGGGACCCCCAACCACGGGCTGCCCTTCCCCACCGAGCTCTACGCCGGCATCATCCTGCCTGAGAGCCTGGACTGGCGCATGTACGGTACGTGTGGGTCAGGGGAACACCAAGGCGCTTCGGGAGCGAGTTCTCCTCAGCCAGGCCTGCGCTGAGTGCCACTGAGCCCCCTGCTCCCCATCACTGCACTGAGGAGCCTGTGGGACTGTGCCGTCCCTTGGGGTGCACCCTGTGAGGTTGGTGAGGCACTGGAACAGGCTGTATGGAGAAACTAGGGCTGTCCAAGGCCAGGGTGCACAGGGCTTGGAGCAGCCTGGAGCAGTGGAAGGTGTCCCTGCCCATGGCAGGGGTGGAACCAGATGGTGTTTGAGGTCCCTTCCAACCGAAACCATTCTGTGTTTCTATGACTAAAGGCAGCTGGGTCAGCACTTGGCCCTGAATTCACTCTGGTGCCCCAGGGACAGATGTGCCATCTGAAGCAACATCTGGCTTCACCCATGTCCCCACCAGCTGGGAGTGACACCCCCAGAGCTTGCCCCTAGCCAAGTGTGGGGGTCCCAGGTTTGCTAGTGCATTTCCCCCCTTCTCAGTTAGCACTGAGATCTAGCTGTGCTGCCTCTGGACCTCAACTCCTGCCTCAGTTTCCCTTCCACCTGCCTCCATCCCTCGGTGTCAACCCGGTTTCTCCTGCCCTGGCCTGTTGTCCCCAGGCGCTGTCACCCCTGTGAAGGATCAGGCTGTCTGTGGGTCGTGCTGGAGCTTTGCCACAACGGGAGCCATGGAAGGTGCCCTCTTCCTCAAGGTGGGAGCAGGGCTGAGCCCCACGGTGTGGATGGGAGCCTGCAGGGTGCCTGTCCCCATCCCTGGGCTGTGTCCCCCCCACAGACCGGCGTGCTGACCCCCCTGTCCCAGCAAGTCCTCATTGACTGCTCCTGGGGCTTTGGGAACTTCGCCTGCGACGGGGGCGAGGAGTGGCGAGCCTACGAGTGGATCAAGAAGCACGGGGGCATTGCCAGCACCGAGTCCTACGGGACCTACAAGGGCCAGGTGAGGAGGCCCTTGTCCCTGGTGGCCTTCCCAGCATCTTGGGGCTTTAAAGCCATGGTGGGACCCATCTGCATGTGAGTCAGAGGCACTCACAGGCTCTTGAGATGAGGATGTCACCTCGTCCCCGAGGCACCAGGCTTCTGTGGTTCACAGTACTGTCAAAGCCAAGCCCCAGGGCTCATCCAGGCTGTTTTGTCACCGTGTTCCTCAGTTTCTCTTCTTGCAAAACAGGGACAAGGCTCCTCCACCTGTGCATGGTGCCATGAGTCACTCCATGCCCTGGGGTACCAGGGACGGAGCAAAGCTGCCTGGGGATGGAGATGTGGCAGCAAGATGCAGGCAACAGCTCTCCAGGGCTTTGGGTGCAGAGCCAGCTCCCCACCTTGTGTCCTTGAGCAACTGGGAAAACACCCCCAGCACCCTGGGCTTGGGAGGACAGCGGGGTCAGAGCCAGGGTGTTCTCACAGCCCAAATTCCAGACCACTGCCTGCATCCACAGGGCCAGGCCAGGGAACAGGGTCCCAGCGAGGGATCCTGGGGGTCCTGGTCACACTGTGTGTCCCCTGGGTGTGCAGAATGGCCTGTGCCACTACAACCAGTCTGAGATGCTGGCCAAGATCACGGGTTACGTCAACGTCACCTCGGGCAACATCACAGCAGTCAAAGCTGCCATCTACAAGCACGGCCCCGTGGCCGTCAGCATCGACGCCTCGCACAAGAGCTTCTCCTTCTACTCCAACGGCATCTACTACGAGCCCAAGTGCGGTGAGACAGGCAGCACTCGGGGCATGGCAGGCCCTGGGTGCCCAGGGAGATGCCAGAGCACCTGGGAACCAGCTTTTTGGTCAAGGGAGGGGTGGAGGGGATGAGCCCTGAAGTCCTCTGTAGTGCTGGGGGTAGCCCTGATGCTGTCTGGACTGGGATATCCTCTGGGCAGAGATCTTCTCCGGGCAGGGATGGTCTCCAGAAAGGAGTGGTCTCTGTAAAGGGAGTCTCTCTGGACAAGGATGCTCCCCAGACAGACAGTCCCCAGACAGGGGTGCTCTTCAGTGAGCCCTGTCCTGTGTCCTTCCCTGCAGACAACACCCCAGGATCTCTGGACCACGCCGTGCTGGCCGTGGGCTACGGGGTCCTGCAGGGAGAGACCTACTGGCTCATCAAGAACTCCTGGTCCACATACTGGGGCAACGACGGCTACATCCTCATGGCCATGAAGGACAACAACTGCGGGGTGGCCACTGAGGCCACCTACCCCATCCTGGCCTGAGCCACCCCGGCATTCTCAGCACTCAGCCCTGGACCAGGCCCCTCAGTGGAACCATCAGGAAGGTGGGACACAGTGGGACAGCCCCATTCAGTGCTGGACACAGGGCAGGATGGGCACTCAGCACTGGGCTTGCCAATAAAGACGCTGGAAAAATACTGGATGGCTTCTACAGGGGGGATTCAATTGCTGCCCACAGCTGTGCCCCCTGTGCCCCAGGGACACAGATCCCTGTCCCCAGCCTGGTTTTCTTGGTCCTGTGGGACCCCAGGGGCCTCCTGGGGGGGGACAATCCCACCTGGCAGAGCCAGCTGGTTCTCACAGCCAGTCCCAGACACCCGGGGCGAGGGGAGCAGCTCTTCCAGCTCTGAGGTGGAGCACAAACAACCCCAGGGATTTCTGCTGAGATGGGGAATTCCTGGCGTGGGGGAAGGCCTCCACCCTGTGCCCCACTGCCTGAGTGCCTGCTGTGGCTGCGGTTGGATCTTTGCCACCGGGGTTTGCCAGTGCCACCAGCCAGGCCCCTTCACTCCCGGGGCTGCTCCCCTTTGCACCCTGGCTGTGGCTCAGCTGGGCTCTTATTCTGGGCTCCAGCCATCCTGGAGAGCGGGATCAGAGCACAGGGATACTAAAACAGGCCGGGAAGTTCTCCCTGCCCTCATCCTGGTAGTCTCCCACCCTTTTTTGTGGGGTGCACAGGGGGTTTTGGGGTGTGGAGGGGTAGAATGTAAGAAAATAAAGATAGTGCAGAAGGTAATCTCGCCCCTGAGGACTTGCAGCTATACTAACTACCAAAGATTAGGAGCAGGCCTGCCCTTGATAGGCCACAGCTCTGACTAGTAAGGATGAGTGCTATAAAAGAGTGGGTTAGCTGGTCCAGAGAGCTGGAGTTTGTTGGCTGTGCTGTGAAGAAGAAGAAGTCAGTGCTGCAAGGAGTTGCCCACAAGAAATCACCAAGAAGGTATGAGAGCTTTTGAAACATGATGGCAGCACTGGGGTGCTCCTGAGCTGGTCACACTCCTTCCATCTTTTCTTGCTCTACCCCAAAACCTCACAGCCATGGGGAAGCCTCACCCCAAGCCAAGGGTCTGGTGCTGTTCTTGGGGTGTCCAGGCCACAGGTCAGCACAGTTCTGACATTTTGGGGGTTCTGGCGCCATTCTGGTGATGTCCACCCTGGGCATGGAGCGGGGTTGGCAGCTGCAGTGGGCAGCCCAGTGAGAGCTGCTGGCACTGCCAGGCTCTGCTCCCCAATTCAAGAGCCCAGGTAGCAGCAGGCAGCTGGGAAGGGAACCTTGAAGAAGGGAAATGCCATCCCTGACTTGTAGCAGCATCTGCACAGGCTCTACCATCCCCCAAATGGGGTTTTGATAGTTGAAAAGTGACATCCCCCATGGCTACACCCCAATTTTGTACAGCAAACCACGGGCAGCACCCAGGGAGCTGCACTTCTCTCCAGGTGATACGACTGCTCTTATCACTGGTGGCAGGTCACCATATTCCCTTGTTTTCTTTCACTTGCTCACCTGCTTATTTGACAATTTGCTGATTGTTGAAGGGGTCTTTAATCATTCCCAGCAGGGAGGCTGGCTGGAATTCATGTCAGGGAGAGGAATGATCACTGCACAGGAATAATGTGGTTTATGCCGTGGGAGTCCAGGTCTCCAGATCTTTTTGATTCTCTTGACTGCAGTCAATAAAACATGCTTTGACTTTCAGGGAACTGTGACTTTCAGGCTCCCCTTGGATAGGTGGTGTCCTGAATTTGCTGCTGAACACAGAGCTGCAAGTTTTGTATCCCCAGGAAGCACTCACTGAAATTCTGCATTCATGGCATTAGGCGTATCACAGTCCTGAGCATGGGTAGTTCAGATGGCTGGGAACTTAGAAAACTATCTATTTATTATATTTGAAAAAGGAAAAAAATAAGAAAGGATATACCTGAAGGAAGGTTTGCTGTTTGCAGAGCCAGATGTAGGTTCTGGCTCCCAGCCCAGCTGAGCTGTGGCTTCCAGACTTCCCTGGACACCCAAACCTCAGAGTGGCTCCAAGTTTTGCAGAGTACAGTAAAGCACAGGCACTCTGAACCCTGATATTTATTGGAAGCAAAGCTCTGCATTTAAGGTTTCCTTTGGAAGAGGCACCTTGCAGGAAACTCCCCAGATCTGATAAATTGGTGGGGAAATATTAGCTGAGGTTGGTGTTTAACGGAGTGAGCACTGTTCAGAGTGGGAGCTGAGAGGATTTGGGACCCACCTTGAGAACCCCATCTCCTCCTTAGTCTGTGGGATGGTTTGGGAGCTGCTGAGATGAGCTGGCACAGGGATGCCAGCCCTGCAGATCCTCCTCCTGCCCTGCATCAACCCAACCCCGGGACGGGGACGGCAGCCTGGGGGTGATCTCAGCTCCATGCTGGGTCCAACCCAGGCCAGGCAGGACATGGGGAGTGAGGCAAGACAGAGGTCACCACCACAAGCAGCTCCTGGGAGGAGCTCTGTTTCCAGTGAAACAGCTCCTCTGTGAGTGAGAGCATCCAGATCTGTGGGATCAATCTGTCCACACATCCAGAAACCCAGGGTGGGCTGAGTTGGCCAAGCTGAATTATTCTCTGAGGAAGGGCGGCTGGGATTTCATCTGGGTTTGGTTTCTCGCCCTGCCCTCGGCTGTCCTGGATACAGCATTTCCCTCCGGAGGCAGCTGCAGACCTCTGTGCAGCAATGCCAGGTGGCCAGAAAATGTGCTCCAGCCCAAAATCTGGCTGCCTTTCCCTGCTGGATGAATTATCTGTGAAAACCTCTCACGGCTCGCACAAAACAAGGTAATTATTCAGCAGGCGGGGGATACACAGAGCCAGAGGATGAAATTATTATCTGTTAGTGATTTACAGAGAGCCACAGACGGTGTCAAGGAACAGCAGCTGAACCAAACTTGCTTTGGCAACCTCGTGGCTCCCAAATGCTCCAGGCGACCCAGAGGGGCTGATGGAGAGCTCACACAGTACTCAGCTCACACAGGGGAAGGGGTCCTGGGGGTCTCTGTCTGCCCAGGCGCTCCATAAAGGGGAAGGATGTGCTTTACGTAAAACCCTGACATCTCGGGATCACAAAGACCATGATTCAGGGGAGACTTTTGCTGTATCACACAATAATCAGAGATTTTTGGGGCACAAATAGATGTCCCTGCCCATGGCAGGGCATTAGAGAGAGATAATCTTTACAATTCCTTCCAGCCAAACCATTCCATGGTGAAAGGGCGCATCCGATAGATCGGAGCTGCCTTCGAAACTCTGAAGGCTTGGAACTGCTTTGCTGCCAGTGTGGCTCTGCTGGAAAATCACCGAGGCAGAGCCTTTCCAAGCGTTTCTTCTCACACTTCCTTCAGTAGCAGCTTTACAAACTCTCTTCCTCAGCCAAATGCTTCTCCCTTGGCACCCGTGGCTGCTCTGGCAGGTTTGTTGTTCACATTCTCAAACCATTCCTTCTCCTTCAGCCCCAGCTATTCACCACTCCATACCCCCGCACCCTGATCTTTAGGTTTTAATTGACAGGACAAGGGGGAATGGATTCAAACTAAAATGGGGAGGGTTAGATTTTATGTTAGGAAAAAATTGTTTGCTGTGAGGGTGGGCAGGCCCTGGCACAGGTGCCCAGAGCAGCTGGTGCTGCCCCTGGAGCCCTGGCAGTGCCCAAGGCCAGGCTGGATGGCGCTTGGAGCAGCCTGGGACAGTGGGAGCTGTCCCTGCCATGGCAGGGGTGGCACTGGGTGCTCTTTAAGGTCCCTTCCAACCCAAACCATTTCAGGACTCCGTGATTTACTGTAACAGAGCGCAGGCGGCGCTGCCCCTCTCCCGGTGCGCTGTCGAAGCCCCAAATCTGAGCATCCCCAGCCCTCCTCCTCCTCCTCCTCCTCGCCCCGCAGAGCCCGCCCCCGGAGCAGCCCCGAGCAGCGAGGAGGGATTGTTCCCTGCATCCACAGCTCTGCCTCCCGCTTCCCACCGACGGACATTTCCCAATCACAGCTCGGCATCCAGCACAATGCAACTCCTGTCATGAAATTAAGTATTTCTCCTACACACAGCACATTTGCCCGGTGATTAAAACGAGTCCCCGAGGTAGCCAAGCACAGCAGAATTCCGGTTCATTATGCACACCCACGCAGCCAAGCTAAAAACCCAAGGCACTCCCCCAGTCCTTCTTGGGAAAGCCTGAGCAGCTCAGATTTCAGCTTCACCGCTTGCACCAGCCAGGACCGGGAATGCTCTGTCATCTGGTGTAGGAAAAAAGGTAAGGACCGAAGTTTCCCAAAGGTTTAAGGTATCGCTTAAGGTCTGAGAAAGAGGGAAGGCTGTAGGAGCACAGGAACATCCAGCAAATGGAGCAGATCGCACAACTGTGAGCAGTTGCTGCCTTTTGCTCATTCCATCTTGGGTTTAGAATGAACTTTTAACATCAAAATGCTTTAATTTCCCCCATTTCTCAAAGCACCTGTTCTGTGTCACGTTGTACAAAATGACAACTACTTGATTAAAAAAACCCCAGTTATTTCACATGTGCAGTGTATGATCTGTCCTTGCTGCAGCAGCTTGAGTCCAGCTTCATTCCCAGAATGAAACGGGGCCAAATCTCCTCCCTGTTCCCACCTGGAGCTCTCCCGAGCTGCGGGGCGAGCACAGGGAGCTGCAGCTTGCTCTGCCCTGCTGCCCACGAGGGCAGGTGCCGCTGTGGAGTCAGCCAGGCTGTGCCGAGGGTGAGCAGCTGCAGCTGCTGGAGGCACAGCACAGAGGAAGCACGTTCTCATGGAGGTTTTCCTTCCCTGCAGACACAACCTCCAGCCACAGTATTCCCACTGCCCCTGCCCTGCTGGTGTCTCCAGCCCTCCCTGGAGTGGTGCCTCTGCTCCTTTCACCTCCATCTCAAGACGCCTTCTCCTCCTCCTCCCCACATTCCTGGGCTCCCTTCCTTCCTTCCCGCAGTGCTGACCCTCCTTACCCACCTCGAGCCCTCCCTCCCTGCAGCAGCTCCTCTGCCCAGCCCAGCCTAAGCCAGCTCCCACGCTGCTCCCCAGCCCTAACCCAGCCATGGATCTCCCTTTCACCTCGTTCTGCTTTAGCCCTGCCAGCACCCCCTCACCCTGCCCTCAGCTCTTTCCTCAGCCCAGCCCGGCTCAGCCCCTTCTCAGCACTGTCCAGGCTCAGCTCGGTCACACTGGACCCTGGCCTGGCCCAGCCCAGCTCAGCCTCTTTTCCCAGCCTTGGCCCACTTCAGCCTAGCCCAGCCCAGCCTGTTCCCCGGCCCTGTCCATCCCAGCCCAGTCCGGCCATGTCCACCGCAGGCTCTCTGTCCATGTCCACCCCTGTCCATCCCAGGCTCTCTGGCCCTGTCCATGTCCAGCCCGGTCCATCCCACCCAGTCCC
>NW_005054436.1:143464-160759 GCF_000277835.1 Geospiza fortis | reverse complement strand
GCTGTACGCCTGCACCAAGTGCCACCAGCGCTTCCCCTTCGAGGCGCTCAGCCAGGGCCAGCAGCTCTGCAAGGTCCAGGAGAGGGGCTGGGGGCGGGCTGCGAGGGGGCTTATGGGGGCTAATGTGGGAGGAGGCTGATGGGAGAGGAGTCTGAGGAGGGCTCTGAGGGAAGTGGGGGGTGATCTGTGAGAGGCTTTGGGGGGGGTCTGAGGGGTAAAGGGCCTCCTGGAGCATTGTTTGTGAGGGATAGCAGCAAGGGAGTGTTTTTAAGGGTCCTGGAGGCTCTTAGAGGAACTGAGGATAACTGGGGGGCTGTTTGTGGGGAGATCCTGGGAGTATTTATGAAGAGTGAGGCCTTGAGGTGTCTGTTTGGGGTCTGTGGGGGAGCAGTGGGAGGTGTGGATGAGGGCCGGGGAGCTTTGGGGAGGTTTTGGGGGTCTGGAGCGTGGGGTTAAAGCCCTGAGGCTGTTAGGAGGATATGCTGAAGGGCTCTTTAGGGGAGCTGATTGTCAGGGGGGCCTGGGGGCACCGAAGGCAGTTTGGAGGTGCTGCAGTGGAAGTCATGGGGCTGTTGTGGGGAATAGAGGGGAGGTGGGAGCTGCTCCTGAGCAAAGGCCTGAGAGGATCTGGGACCTCTCTAGGAGGTCTGATGGTGTCCTGAAGGGAGTAAGGTGGGTTTTGGAGACAGCCTGACGGGGTGGAGAAGAACAAGATCGGGTGAAATAGTGAACACGAGGCAGGAACTGGAGTAGCCTGGGATCACTGAGGCTGGGACAAGGCAAGTGAACGTGGGGGAAGCTGGGGTGAGAGGAGAGCACGGCCAGATGTACAGGGAACTGGTGAATACCTGAGGCAGAGCTGTGTTCCTGCCCTGGGAGCTGGGCTGCCCCGTGACACCCTGCTCTGTGGGTGTGAGGCACTCCTGGCTCACCTGTGACACATGGCATTCTCAGCACCCTTCCTCTTCTCTCAGCATGACTGTACAGGGAGGGAATGCTTGCAAGTGTGTGGATGTGGTGGGAGTGGAGGGCAGCAGGAGATCTGGGGTTTGGGGAGCAGCACTGCACCTCATGAAACACCTCTGTTGTTGCAGGAGTGCCGGATTGCTCATCCCATTGTTAAATGCACTTACTGCAGGACTGAATTCCAGCAGGAAAGGTAAATGCTTGCTGAACTGGGGAGATCCAGGTTTCAGGTAGAATGATCACACCTCGGGAGCTGTAATGCTTCCGCACCTTCAGTGACTGAGCCTTAACCTGTAGATTGTTGCTGTGGAGGACTTGGGAGACCTTTGGCCACCTCCAAAGATCTGCTGGGCGAGTTGCAGTGTCTGTAGTGCACTTGGATCACACCTTTTGCTTGGGTTTTTTTTCAGTCAAAGCTCAGATGCATCTTCCCATGAGTTTTCCTCTTGCCTGATGTCTGGTATCCAACATTTGTTTCCTGCTGTGTGTCCTCTAGCTGGGCTCATGTCTTTTTGCATTTTGACAAGTTGTGTAGCTGTCAGAGGGAGGATTGGTAAACCCAGGGCTGTGTGTGGCCGTTGTGTGAGGTGTTCCTTCCTGTGTTTGTTGGACAAATATACCTCTGCCCTCTCCTGCCATGACCTCCAGAGTGGAGCCTGCCCTGATGCTGAATCACCCATGCTGCCAATTAGTCAGTGATCAAATCCCGTGTTTGTATGGACAAAAAATGGGTGTCATCTGGGGATGCCTTAATTAAAAGACACATCCTTTGTAGTTTTTGGCCATTTATCCTCAGCCAGATGGGGATGGGAAAAGCATTTTGGTATCTGAGTCGCGAGAGAGGTTGAATCCAGCCTCATCACCACAGGCAGAGCTGAGGGGAGGCTGGGAGCCTAAGCAGGGATCCTGGGATCTGAGCCAGGCATCCTAAACACAGAGGTTTCATTTCTGTTGGAATGTGTTAATAGAATGATCTGTCCTTCTTCACAGCAAAACCAACACGATATGCAAGAAGTGTGCTCAGAACGTGAAGCTCTATGGCACAGTAAGTGAGGGGGCTCAGCCTCCCCAGCCTCTCTTCCTTTCATCTCTCTTGTCTTTATCCTCCTGAAATCTCAGAGCAGTTTATGGACTGGCTCAGCTGTAAGAGCATGACTGATCAATAATATGGGTCACTCAAACATAAAGCTTTTACTTTTTCTATTCTTTTAGCACAAAAAAGAGCTTTGCATCGTTTGAGGCCAGGAAATTATCTGTTTGATACCCAGTAGAAACAAGACTGTGCTTACACAGACTGAGATTACTGCAGGAAGCAGTGATAAATCTTTATTTCCTGCTTGTCTGAAATCTGCAATAGAGATTTTGATTGGTTCTATTTTGTTGTTTTTTTCTAAAGATTTCACAGCACTTGATAAATGGTCTGAGTGCCATGGCTAAATACACTTAGCTGGAGGCCAGGGATCCAAATGGAGTGTTGTCTCCTGGATCAGCATTATACTCTATGTAGAATAAGGAAAGAAAAGTTTGAAATTATGGGGAGAATAGGAATGAGCAGTGTACTATTGTAGCTAGAAGGCTACAGCAGTTGTTCTTATTTTTTAAAGCCAAAACCCTGCCAGTACTGCAACATCATAGCAGCATTTATTGGAAACAAGTGCCAGCGTTGCACCAACTCAGAGAAGAAGTATGGCCCTCCTCACTCATGTGAGCAGTGCAAACAGCAGTGCGCCTTTGACCGGAAGGATGACAGGAAGAAGGTCAGTATTTGTGTTAAAGAAGACTGAAAAGGTAAAAGGGCTGATCACACTGATCCTCTCTCCATCTTCTTTACATCTTGTGCAGCATTTCTGACAGGACATGGGGAAAGGCTTCCCACTGCCAGATGGCAGGGTTAGATGGAATACTGGGCGGAAATTCCTCCCTGTGAGGGTGGTGAGGGCCTGGCACAGGGTGCCCAGAGCAGCTGTGGCTGCCCCTGGATCCCTGGCAGTGCCCAAGGTCAGGTTGGACAGGGATTGGAGCAGCCTGGGACAGTGGAAGGTGTCCCTGCCATGGCAGGGGGTGGGACTGGGTGGGGTTTAAGGTTGCTTTCAACCCAAACCATTCCATGATCCATATCTCTTGATTATAAAGTGTTTTCTAGAGTTGAACTTTGCTCTGGTTTAGAGCTGTTTAATCTTTGAACCCCTGTGTGCCTCTGCCACATCTTCTAAGAAAGATCTCTTGAATTTGGCCCAAGAGCTGGCAGAGGAGCAGAGACCTCTGAATGAAGTGTGAGGTGCTATCTAGGGAGAGGGATGGAGAATGATATTTGTTCCATAGCCTGAGGAGCTACAAGTGTCATACCTCCACCAGGAAACCCCTTCCATGGGTTCTGTACACCCTGAGTGCTGTGTAGGAAGTGTGTCTTCTCGAGGCAAACTGTAAACATCTGTTGTTTGGAATGCTGCAGCCATAATCAGTGCACTGCTGAGCCTCCTGGAGCAGACACCCTTGCTGTTTTGGTCTCCAGTGACTGCCATAACCCTAAGCTTGAAAGTGCTTCTTGTCTTTCCTGTATTTGCTTTGTGGGCAGGAAAAGAGACCAAAGCTTCTTTCTGTCTCCCGTTCCAGGTGGATGGAAAGCTGCTGTGCTGGTTGTGCACACTGTCCTATAAACGAGTCCTGCAGAAGACCAAAGAGCAGTGCAAACACCTGAGCAGTTCTTCCCGAGGCAGCCTGCAGGAGAAGGAGCAGTTCAGTAGGCTCAGCAGTGGCAGCCACTATAACAGGTAACCTTAGGAGGGGTTTGGGCATGGTCTGAGCTCATGACAGTCTGGCTAAGTCACGCTTTGCTTGTTTGCAAACCTCACTGTGCTGGTACAACCTTGTGCTTCTCAGTGATCCAACTTACTGAACTTGTACACTGTGAAAGCAAAGTTGCATTTGTAAAATTTAATGATTAAAATGCAGATTTTAAGCAGGAGTTCTTCACCTACATGCTGCTCTGACTCATTGTTTTCTGTTTATTTTTAGTCTCCAGTTACTCTTTGAGGAATGATTTTTTTATCATTTTAGCACTGGGAAATACTGTTTTAATAGGATCAAAGTGGGTGGGAATATTTATCTGCCTCTCTGTCTTAGACTGAAAGTCATTCAGGTTCTGACATACAATTTCCTCCTTTTTCTAGCCAGAAAACCTTATCCACGTCTTCCATTCAGAATGAAATCCCAAAGAAGAAAGCCAAGTTTGATGCCATATCTGCCAATGGTGACAGGTGAGCCTGTTACATGGGGAAATTGTGGGCAGGGAGTTTGTTTGCTGGGTTTATATAAGACAGAGCTGTGTGTGAATAACAGGAAGCTCTTACGCTAGAGCAGGGGCCTTGGGCTTTGAGACCTTGAGGGGCTGTCCTAGAACCTGGCAGGGTAGTGCTACCTGGAATCTAGACGTAGATTTGAAGAGGAAGAGAATACTGAGCACCTGTACCTGCTTGGATGGAGCAGGATCGAGGTGGTGTTGGCTGAGCTCCCCAACAGTCAGGAAAACTGCAGCCAAACCAACTTTATCATCTTTCCTGCAGCCACAGGGAGAGAGGGGCTGGTGAGGTCTGCAGGTTTTGTGCTTTGAGGTCTGTCAGACTGATCTGCAAGGAGAGCCTCAGAGGACAGGAGAAGATCCAGACCCACTTCCCATTTCCCCTCCTGCTTTTGGGGGAGAGACAAGCAATCAAACAGCTTTGCTTGAAAGGTTGTGTACTCCCCATCCTGGAGGTGTTCCAGGCCAGGTTGGATGGGTCATGGAGCAGCTTGGTCTAGTGGAAGATGTCCCTTCCCATAGCAAGGGGATGGAACAAGATGCTCTTTAAGATTTGTTCCAGCCCAAACCATTCCATGGTTCACTGATTCTAGGAAAGCATTGACCCCATTCTGTTGTCACACTTGATGCTGGATCATGTTGATGCCAGCCACCTGTGCAGCAGAATGGGCGTCACTAGCAGAAACAGGAGATTGAGATGGGTTTGTATTTTTATGGTCTTGTGCATGCATATTTTCATTCCTGCCTTTCCTCTCTGATTCTCAGCGTTCCTTCCTCTCCCGAGATGCTTTGCCCCCTTATCCAGAGGGCCCCGTCCACGTTGGCGCAGTGGGCTGCTTCCCAACAGACTCTCGGGGCCCACCATTGTCCTGTTGCTCAAGGCATTGACATCCTGAAGTGAGATCACCTATTGTTTTCTCCCCTCCCTCCCTGGGAACTGCCTCCTACATGGGAACTGTCCCTCTCAACAGATCTCTTTCTAAACAGCAGGGATTTGGGAGCATGGACCAGAGCACAGTTAGTGCCAAAGGGTTTGTTATAGACACTGATAATTAATTAATCACTACCTGCCTTCAGTGTCTCTGAGATCACAGATCTCTCCTGTAGATACCGTTGACACCTTGTTACTGTAAAATGCTCCCATGGGAAATGCCCGTCCTGGAAGTGTTCATGGCCAGATTGGATGGGGCTTAGGGCAGCCTCATCTAGTGGAAGGTGACACTGCCCATGGCAGGGGGCAGAACGAGATGAGCTTTAAGGTCCCTTTGACCCAAACCATTCTGGGATTCTATGATTCTGTGAAATAGAACTTTAATAATTTTATAGGGCAGTGGCACCCACAGAGAGGTCTGAAAGACCTTTTATCATCTGAACAGCATTTTCAGTTAAAAGCTGGAAAAATTTAAGGACTAATTGTGACTTAGGAGCCGTGGCTGAGTGTGGAGGGGTTAGAATTCCATTGCCTTCAGTGCTGGTGGAGCCAGAGAAGAGAATGGAAACAGGGCCCTGGTAGAACTGGTGCAGCCCGTCAGAGAGGCTGCTGCTCTGGGCTGTAGGACAGCACCAGCTGTTTTTATCTCCTCATTAAATCCTGAGCTGAGATCTCACAACTCATTGTAACAGCCCTGCTGGCTTGAAAATACCCAAAAAGCAAAATGACCTGTGCTCTGGGTTGATCAGTGGTGTGTGTTTGGAAAGCAGGAGCATGTATTGAAGGAATCAACAGCCTTCCTTTTGCTCTCATGTCAGATATTGTCAGTCTGGCTCCTGCCAAGGCTGTAGGCCTTGCCACAGGCTTTTTTTGATGAGTTCCAGTAACAAACCAAGTGTAAATTTAGCAACTAAAGAGCTTCAGTGACATGCAGCAGAAAAGGCAAGCTGCAGCTGCCTTAAATAGACAAATGGCTGCACGTCTTGAGAGGAGTAATAATGGGGGTTCCTTAAGTGTGGGTTTGGAGTGGCTGAGGGTTCTTTTATGAGAGTGAGCCCCCAAGTCCCTCCCCTTTATAGAACTACCAGATTGTCCTTCCCAGAGTCACGCTGGTGTCTGGGGCACAGCCTGAGCATGGAGTTAAGGTCTGCTGCAG
Organism: Geospiza fortis; assembly: GCF_000277835.1. Classification (NCBI taxonomy): domain Eukaryota; kingdom Metazoa; phylum Chordata; class Aves; order Passeriformes; family Thraupidae; genus Geospiza; species Geospiza fortis. Next base: position 154,408 of record NW_005054436.1, on the reverse strand, counting down.
CACAAGGGTGTTTGCAGCAGCAGAGTCTGGAGTAAACTGACTCAACCAGCACCTCCTCCGTGCTGAGATCAGCCTCAGCATCCTGTACCCCAGCTCCAGGCAAACCTCTGGTGTAGCCCTCAACTGGGCAAAATTTGGGCATGTTTGAGCTCAGTTGACTTTGGCAACACCTTCAGTCGGGGTCCAGCTTCTCTGAAATTACTGCTTCTTCTTGGATATGGTAGAAATTCTTTTACTGTGTCGTACTGAATTCCCTCTGTTTACATATTTCAGGGTGGTTGTTGCTCACAATGGCTATGATATGTGGACAGGGTGATTTCCAGCAGTCATTTAAAAGGTATTGAATGGTTTGTTCTGGGTGAGTTCTGGGAGGAGCAAACAGCTCTGTTGCTGCTGCACTGGGAGTAGTTTTCTCTCCCAGTGACTTGCAGCACATCTTGCAGCACACCTGGCCTTACTAATCCTTCTGTGCTGCCAGTGCCCCATGGTCTTGTGCTGCCCAGCACACCGGCTTCACCTCCAGCCCCTGCAGCTCTGCTGGTCCTAACTGGGGCAGTCTTGGTGTCCCCATCATCTTGTGCCAATGCTGGCAAAGTGTTTTTATGCTGCAGACTCTGCAGATGAGCACACTGCAGTCCCTTCTCCTGTCACTGCAGACAAGGTGCTAACTTGTGCTTGTAACACCAGGCAGTGACAGCACTGCTGGCAGGGGGAGGGCAGCAGTGCCTCAGGATGCTCAGCAGTGAAGTTCATTTGTAAAAGATTCTTATTTGCATAGGAAAGTCCTGGCATAGTTTAAAGCTCTGTGACTTGGGCTGTACTGCACTGAGCAGAGGATGTTTTTTCATAGAATCCCAGAATGGTTTGGGTTGGAAGGGACCTTAAAGCTCATCTCTATCTACCCCTTTCCATGGGCATCTTCCACCATCTCAGGTTGCTCCAAGGTCCCTCCAACCTGGCCTTGGACCCTTGCAGGGATCCAGGGGCAGCTACAGCTGCTCTGGGTAAATTCTGCCAGAGCTTCACTACCCTCACAGGGAAGAATTCCTTCCCAAGGAATCTATCCCTCCCTTCTGGCTGTGGGAAGCCATTCCCCCTTGTCCTGGCACTTCAGGCCCTTGTCCCCAGTCCCTCTCCAGCTCTCCTAGAGCCCCTTTAGGCTCTGGAATGGGCTCTCTAAGGTTTCCCCAGAGCTTTCTCTTCTCCAGGCTGAACACCTTCAGCTCTCCCAGCCTGGGTTCAGAGCAGGGGGGTTCCAGCTCTTGGAACATCTCTATGGCCTCCTCTGGGCTTTTTCCAGCAGCTCCACATCCTTTTGATGTTGGGGGCTCAGAGCTGGAGGCAGCTATGCAGGTAGTTTTTGTCTAAGGTGAAATCTGGATGCTGGTTTAGTGCCTGGTGTCTGCCTCTTCATGCCAGCCTGACTTGAATAGCAAAATCTTTAGTCTTGGTATTTGCCTTGCCTAATTTCTGCCATTTAACAGGTGTGGAGTTTAAGGCAGTCGATTTGGTTTCTGTTCCAATCAATAGAGAGAGGCAGGTGCCTTGGGAACAGCTCCATTTTTGTCTTCTGTCTCTGCTGAAAACAACAGGAGCTCATAATTTCCCTTTAATTAGTGGTGTGCCTTTTAGGCTGTTCAGACATGGAGAGCTCGTGTCCCCCTGACCTATCCCACGGGGCTGGATCTTGAGTTTATTTGTAGAGGAAATGGCTTTTTGTTTTTGGTTGGTTGTTTTAATTCTTGATCTGTTTGTTAAAGGAAAGGACTGACTTGTGTTTGGCAGTTTTCCTTCAAATTTTGGAGTCTCAGGCTGCTTCTGTAACATGGGGTTTAAGACAGAGGAACCTTTCATTACTATCTTGTCAGTCTTTAAAAAAATACAAAGGAAGAGGAAAAAAAAATCTTCTTCTTTATTTAACACCTTAACACATTTGAAGGGGCATTTTGCAGCAGCTGGACAGGAAAATACCAGTCTGGTATTTTATACCCATCCAGGAGGAGGTCTCAGGATGGCTCAAGTTCCCCTCTGGTGGATACAGAACCCTCGGAGCCCCAGGGACGGGTGCTCTGTGCAAGGCTGGTGGCCCTCCCGTCCCTTCCTTCTCCCCACTGGGTGGCAGGGCTGGCTCTCACCTTCCTGGCTTTGCTGAGCAGCAGCAGTTGCTGGGCAGGGAATTTTTCATGCTGGAGCTGCTCAGGGAATTGTGGGCATCCCCTGGCACTCTTTATCACCCCAGGGCATGGCAGGAGGGAAGCATGCCTGGGCAAAGGAATGGTGTGTCTAGGGATTGTTTTCAGCCAGAGGGAATTAGTGAGGAAGCCTTTCTTTTCTCTGTGCTGTTGGTTACTGTTGTTGTTGTTTTTTTAAATTTATTTCTCTCCTCCCCAGCATATTTGCCGTGAGTGGGAAATTAAAGATGCTGTTAATAATGTGCTTGCACACAGAAAGGTGCTGGAGCACACAGCATCATCTTGCATAGCCTCCACTTGGGAAAGCTATTGGGAAAGCTTTAAATTGGAGTTGTTCTGTGCTAGTGTGTGGGTATGAACTTCTCTGCCTAGCCCAGAGCTGGATCCAGTGTGCCCAGAGAGCTGTCACATCATAAGTGTGGACTCTGCTGTCAGCATGTTTTAGCCATGCAGGGCTCCTCTGCTCCGGGCTGTCTCCTGCAGACCCTCAGTTTTGAGTTTTCCTCTGCCAGGTTTTCTCTCCCAGTGCCTCAGGGCCATCCTCTGCCTCTGCTTTGTTTCCCTCTGTAGATCCCCAGCACAGTGGGGAGCGAGCCTTTTCCCCTGCCACATCCTTACTAACGAGTCCTGTCAAAGCAGACTGTAGTGCTTTTAATTAGAAAATGGATAATTTCCAGGTGCTAGAGGAGACCCCGTGTGATGTGAGCAGCAAGTACTCTCTGCCTTAGGATACAGGTTGGGGACTGGAAGCTCAGAGGTAGAAACATCCTGGAGAGAGGCAGAATTTTGGATTGAGACCATGCTTTCCCGACTCTGCTGCACCTTCCAACTTTAAAGCTGAGTGATGACCTACTCTGGAGACTTTTTAAAAAAAGTCAGGCTTTGGGTGACCCTGGTGACTTATTTCTATTTAGCTGATAACAGCCAGACTTGAAGTAATCTTCTAGGTGAAGCTTTGTTGTCTTATTACTGTTCAATTTTTATATAGCAGTTTTAGGTGCAAGCGGCTGGGAGTGTGCTGCCCACTTAGCATGAGGAGATAAAAATCAGCTTTAGGGATGGAACAGAACGCAGGGAAAAATCAGTTGGGCTCCCTGGGCCTTGTGGCTGCAGCTTGTTGTATCTTATGGTCCGGCATATTCCCATAGCACAGGACTGCATGTGCCTGCCTGGATCACTGGTGTCTCCTAGGAAGGTTTGTGATTTACCATTGCAGCAGTGACTCATGCACAGATAGCTCTGCTGATGGTTGCTTAGATTTAGAGTACCTGGTAGTGTACAGGTGATGTGCTCAGCTATTTCTCTGTTTTCCTGGAGAGTTTTTCCTACTCTGGAATAACGAATCTTTTCCCTAAATTGCTTTATCATGGCAGAATCATATTACAAGGTCCAGTATGCTTTTTACCCCTTTTCCTTGCTCAGAAAAATTTAGCTGTTTCCTTTTGCTCTGTTTGTTGAACTTGGAGGTTATTTGTTTCTCTTTCATGTCCCCTCCTTGCCAGAATGTTTGTTTATATTCAGTGGGAAGTTTTGCAGTGCATCCAAGGACTGCTTGTGAGCAAAGAGATTTCCAAAGGGATGCATAAAGTTTAATTACCTCTCTGATTGCTGTCTTCAGCTCTCTGGTTTGAAAAAGGATCACGAATGATCATGAAATGGTTCCCACTCTCCTTTGAGAGCATCCGTGGGAGTTTCCCTGCCTAGCGAAGAGGAGGGATTTGTTGAGGGCCTCTCTTTGTTCTTTGCTGCAGTTTTTCTCCGGACCTCGCCCTGGACTCCCCTGGCACTGACCACTTTGTCATCATTGCCCAGCTGAAGGAGGAAGTGGCTACTTTAAAAAAGATGCTTCACCAGAAGGATCAAATGATTTTGGAGAAGGAGAAGAAGGTACAGTCCTTGGCTTGCTTCTCCCCAGCAGGCTGACATGTTCTCACCGATCACACTCTGACACAGCCTGGCTTTTTATCTTGGAATTAACATGTCTGGCTGTTTCCAGGCTTCCTCCTTTCCAAAGCCAAAGAGGCCCTCTGGACCCACCCAGGGGATCTCATTTCATAAAGGGTCGTTTCCTGACCGCTTTCTTGGAGGCCTCTGTGTGTGGGCAAGACTGGGAATAAACATGCTGCTGCTTGGAGAAATGCAGTGCTGGCCCTTGCTGTTGCTCTGTGCTCTCAGTGACACAGTTCTGGTCTCATTGCAGTCCCTCAGCACCGCCAGCATGTCTGTGACCTGAGCCAGTCCCACACACCTTCTGTAGAGACACTTTTCATGGAAGGGGGGTCTGTGGGGAGGGCAGTTGTTGCCTCTTCCAGCTCACTTGCTCCTTCCTGGTTTCTGCACAGATCACAGAGCTGAAAGCCGACCTGCAGTACCAGGAATCACAGATGAGGGCAAAGATGAACCAAATGGAGAAGACACACAAGGAGGTCATGGAGCAGTTACAGGTGACAGCGTTGTCAGTTTAACTGCTGAGCTGTGTTGTATCCAGGAGTGACTGAGGACATTCCTGAGCTGTGTCCGGGAGGGACTGAGGACACTCCTGATCAGGACACCCTGTGAGCTACTGCACACAGAGCTCTGCTAATGTTTCTCAACCCTGTCCTACAGCCTCTGTGCTGCCAGGCAAGCCCCTCCTCAGCTCTGCATTGCATCCCAACCACCATTTACACCTACCTTGCTGCTCTCTACTCAGGCTCACACTTACTGTGTTTAAAGTGCTGTGTTGTGTCCCTTATGGACTAGACAGGAGCCATCAGACTCATTTTACTTATTGCCAAAATCAGGTTTGAACCTGTTTCTCCAGTCTGCAGAACCTTTGTCAGCTCCCTGAGCCTCTAAATCACCTCCCTGTGATTTGTGTGAGCAGTAACCAGAGAGAACAAAGGAACAATTGGCAGTTCTTTTCACCTTGTATCTCTAGTCCAAATAAAGAAGTCCCTGAGCTGATGGAAGCAGGGAGAGCAGGATTCTTGTCATGGCTGTGGAAACACAGCAGACTATCAGCATGAATAGCTTGAGCCACTGAAGGGATCGGGTCAAAGGGGAAGAAATCAGACACAGAAATGAACTTTGCACCGTTTAATTACTTTGGGTATACAAAGATCTAAAGCCCCAGCAATGAGAGCTGGGAGGGGATGAGACAAAAGGCTTCTGTTGCCCCTGAGGAAACAGCCCCTCCTCCATCCACACCCACTCTGGGGAAGTATCCCAGTGGAAGGCAGGCTGGAGGCCTCCAGCTGCTGTCAGAGTGCTGGTGCCTGCCAGAATCCCTTCACAGGGCATGTGGAATGCTGGGATGTGGTGTGGAGAGGGCTGGGTGTGCTGTTTCTGAAGGTGAAGGAGCATCAGATCCGGGAGCAGGTGTGCCCCAGCCACCTCCCACTCTTGGGGCTTTCCATGTCTGTGCTCAGCTCAGGCTGGGACTGCCCTGAACTCTCTGGTGTCCAGATGTTTTATTTCTGCTGCTATTGGTTGAGTCTCTGGAAATCTTTTTCAATGGCTGCAAAATCAAAGTTCAGATCCTCTCAGTGTATTGTAGGTACTTTGAACTGTTCATATGATTAATTTTTGAACGGTCTTGTGGGTTCCATCATTTTGTAGTTGTCTTTTCCTGTGGGGCTGGGATGGGAGAGCCCTCTCTAGGAGGTTAGAGGTGAGCTCAACATCTGCGCCCCTTTCCAGCTGTGTGCAGGATATCAGCAGTTTCTGCACAGGGATCCCAAGAGCTAATGATGATCCATGCCACTAAATACGCATTTCCCCATTTCCAGGCCAAGAACAGAGAACTCCTGAAGCAAGCAGCTGCCCTGTCAAAAGGCAAAAAGCCTGAGAAGTCAGGAGCAATAACCTCTCCTTAAAGCCAAGCCCCCAGCCTGGGAACTTTCCCCAGCACTAGCCGAGGAGTGTGGGAGGCCTGCAGGATCGCTGGAAGCCCAAACCTCTGTCTTGTGGACTCCATGGGATTCCTGGTGCGTGTTACCTTCTGACAGCATGCTTGAGTGTGGCCAGTTTCAGTCCATGGGGAGAGGTCCCAGCCTTCCTAAATCCCCCCTGAAGTACCGTTTTCTGGAAGAAATCTTTTCCTAACCAGTTGCTACCACTGCCAGCCCTTTCCATGAGCAAACAGGAACCTGCTGCATTAGTGGCTCCTTGCTGGTTCCCAGCCTGCTGCTGTGAGGGAATTGCCATGGCCAGTTGTTCTGCAGATAAAATGGGAGCTGCATGTGGTGGGAGCTGGATTTTTTTTTCCCTTGAACTGTTCCTTCTTCAAAAGAGAGCTGAGAACTCACTAGCGCAACAGGTGTTCTTAGAAGGTTGTGCCACTGCTGACAACAGTTGATCCAGCTTTTTGAAGATGCTTCCAAAATGGGGGCCATGTATTTATCTTGGAAGATTTTTGTGGTTTGTTTTGGTTTTTTTCTTATTTTCTCTGTCAACTTGGCAACCAAACTGCCTGGTTTTGTGTTTCCTTGTTTTTCTGATCAGAGCTTTTGGGTTGGGAGCCAAAGTAGAATGATACAGCCCCCAACCCACCCAGAATTCCCCCCACCCCCCAGTGCCCTGGTTATGTGGTGACCTCTGGGATTTTGAGGATTTCTGCAGCTTGGTGCGATCAAGTGTCTCTTACTCCATTTCTTTACACAGAGAGTTCAAGGCTTGGATATTCCCTCTCTTCCCCCTTTCCCTGCCCCTTCCAGATGCAGGGGCCAGGTTGGCTCCAGGAAAGCACTTACTCAGGCAGCAACCCGAGCCAGGGAGTGTTTTTTGGGGCACTCCAGGGATTTTTCTCACTGCTGATTCCAAACCAGCAGGATCAAAGGGCTATGAGAGTTCCCTGTACCAGGGATGTGCTGCCCCAAAACAGCACGGCTGCCACTGACCCTTACAGCCAGACCAGCTGGGCTGGGTCCCCCCCCAGGCACCTCTTTTGGGGTGATGGTGGTGGATAAAAAGCACTTGGAGGGGGAGCACCACACAACTCCGGGCTGGCAGGAGCTCCTCGACGTCCCGACCGCCAGTCAGGGAGTGGAGAAACATCTCAGGGCTTGGAGACCCCCGGCAGGGGCTGGAGGTAGGTAAGAGAACTCATGCTTTTGCTGCAGGGCGGCTGCTCCGTCAGGGCTTTGATGAAGCTTTTAACTAGAGCTTGTGATTACTTTTTTTCATCCTTTTGTTTCTTATTTGTTACTAAAGTTGATTTTACTCGAAGGCACTTTTTTGGGATGATGTTAGCTTCTGGCATGGAAGGAGCACATTTCATCGGACACTGCCATGGGTTTGTTTTTGGTTTTTATAAGAGACTTTTGATGTGAAAACAAGCAAAACCAGAAATTGTTACACTTTGCCTGAGTGTGGCAAAAACTCACCCAGTTTTATACTTTTAGAAAATGAAGTGCATTGGTGGGAGTTTTTTAACTGTGGGCTTTGCTTTTTTCCTTCCCTCAACATAAAGAAATAAAAAAGAGGGAGAAAGGCCCTGTAAATACTGTTCAGTAGGGTTTTTAATCGTGGTAAATTGCTCCTGCCGTTGCATAGCTGATTTGTAGCACCAACATTGTTTCTTTGTATGTTTGTAATGATGAGATTTTCAAGGGATGCTTTGATTTGTACAAATGACACCTGTAAAAGTGGTTTAAAAAAATCCTCATCTGTGACTGATACTTTGTTTGCTTTGAAAAGGGAAAAAACCAAAACAACCAGAGTACCTCTCCCTGCCTGGAGCTGATTTATCTCTTCCTCGAGGGTTGGGAGTTTGGGGAATGAGACAATATTTTCCCATTGTTTGCTTTGCTCCTACTTTTTTTTCTATCTTTAAATCCTCCTATCAAGCCTGTTGCTAGGATCCTGGTTGCTTGGTTACATCCAGCTTCCCAGGGCCCATCCGGCTGTATCTGATGAGATGTATTCCTGATCTTGGCAAGGGGATACAACTGGCACAGGCAGAGGGACCTGCTTCTTTGGCATGGAGGTTTTCCCTTTTCCCATGAGATTTCCATGAAGAAAATTTGGCTGCCTCTCATCTTTTTCCAAGAAATTTCCAGAGGTCTGGGAGTCTGAAGGGGTTTTAGCTTTGACTGTTTTCCTTATTCATATCCAGTCTCCTGGAGCACATGGAGCATGCTGATCTTCGAGCAGAGCATGTAAGGAAAGGAGACACTGAAACAATCTTCCATGTCTTACCTGCCCCAGGTGTTCCCTCAGTGTCCCTGTATGGTCTCTGCTGCTTCCCTTCCTCCTCAGAATCTGGGCTGCCCAAAACCACCAGCTGCTGAAAAAAGCAGGAGTTGTCCCCAGCCAACCTCCCTCCAAGGTAATGCACCTTGAGCAATTGGCCTTCCCTTGCTGTTCAGCTTTCCTGGAGCACCAGCTTTGTCCAGTCAGCAGGATGGTAACCAGAGCACTGTCAGTCCCAAAATAATTACCCACGGTTTGTTGTTTTTATGTCCCTGGAGAGATTTAAAAGCCATGCAAATCTGGCACTTGAGGACATGGGTTAGTGGTGGCCTTGGCCATCCTGAGGTAATAGTTAAACTCTATGATCTTAGAGGGCTTTCTGAACAGAACAATTCCATGGTTCTATGGGGTGCTGAAGCTGTTTTGCACTGGCCAGCATGGCCTGCTCATGGCTCCCAGCCTGGGAGGCTGTGAGCTGCTCCCTGCAGCAGGCTGCTGTGGCAGGAGGGAGATGCTGCTGACAGCCCGAGCCAGCTGCTGTGTGAGCAGGAGCAGCGGGAGCCCCCTGGGGAAAGTGCTGCAGGTAACCTAGTGCTTGCCAGGTGGGCTGACCAGGGGTGAGGAACAGATGGGGGATCCCGTGCTGCCACAAAACCTAGAGCTCTGTGCCCACCCAGCAGTGCTTGGCCCCTCCTAGCCCTGCTTGACATGCAGGAGTTGTCTGTGCGACAAATGTCCTCCTGGCACAGCCCTTCGTGTCTTCTGATGGGATATTTTTATATTAAATATTTGGCAGCATCTCCAGCCCATCTCTCCAACTGGATCATTGCCTGATGCACACCCACAGCCCTGTCCCTCTAATATCCAGAGCTTTTTGGGGAGCAGAAAGGGGAGAACAGAGGCGGCCTCCCCATCTCTGCCACCCCCACTTTGCTTGCTCTGTGTTGCCTTTGCTGATGCAAAGGAAGAGATGTGTTTTCCCCTCCAGGCTGATGTGTTCAGCCAGAGCAAACACAGAGCTCATGGCCTCAGGTGGAACTCCAGAGTCATCATGGAGTGGTTTGGGTTAGAAGAGGCCTTAAAGCTCATCTTGTTCCACCCCCTGCCATGGGCAGGGACAGCTCCGACTGTCCCAGATTGCTCCAAGCCCTGTCCAGCCTGGCCTTGGGCACTTGCAGGCACAGCTTCTTTGGGCAGCCCCAGGGCTGGCTGGTGACCAGCAGCACCTCTGCTTGTGCCCTGTCCTGCAGCTCTGTGGGGTGTGACAGTGCTGAAGGAGCAGGTGACAGAGCTGGACTGGGGTGACAGAGGCTAAACCAGCACCTCTGACCCTGGTCAGTGAGGGGCCACGTTCCCTTGGATCATATGAAATGAATCCCCCAAATCGTGCCTCTGAAATTACACAAATGGAAATAGAGAAGTGGAAACGTTGAGGTGGCCAGAGGCACCCAGACTCCACAGCCTCAGCACAGAGCCATGTTTGCAAAACACCCTAAAAATAGCCCCAGGAGGGGACAAGGACAAGGAGCAATGCCCAGGGACGTTTCTAAGTGGCAGTGCCCTCCTGCATGCAGAGGCTGGGCCTGTGGGCTGTGCTGAGGGTGGCTGTTCCAGCCGTGGGCTGTGCGGCTGGCACTGCAGTGCCGAGCAGCTCTGCTGGCAGGAGCTCAGCCAGGAGCCAGAGGAGGCTGTTGCCAGGAGAATCCTGAGTTGCTTGTGCAGTGACTCCTGTTTGCTGGGCTGTCAGGCAGCACCAGTGCTGTGTCTGGGACAGCCCATGGTTGTGAGGGTGGGTTTTTATTCCTTCTTTTCACGTGTTTTTTTTCTTCTGTCCCTTTGGAGAAACACCAAACCCAGTAAAAGAGTCAGAGAATCCCAGACCATTTTGATTGGAAGAGATCTTAAAGCTCATCTCATTCTGCCCCCCTCTGATGGGCAAGGACACCTTCCACCATCCCAGGTTGCTCCAAGTCCTGTCCAGCCTGGCCTTGGACACTTCCAGGGATCCAGGGGCAGCCACAGCTGCTGTGGGCGCCCTGTGCCAGGGCCTGCCACCCTCACAGGGAAGGATTCCTTCCCAATATCCCATCTATCCCTCCCTTCTGGCTGTGGGAAGCCATTCCCCCTTGTCCTGGCACTTCAGGCCCTTTTCCAAGTCCCTCTCCAGCTCTCCTGGAGCCCTTTTAGGCTCTGGAATGGGCTCTAAGGTTTCCCCAGAGCCTTCTCCAGGCTGAACACTTTCAGCTCTCCCCGTCTTTCTCCAGCAGAGGGTCTCCAGCCCTCTTTGGAGCATTTTGGCCTCCTCTGGGCTCACTGCAGCAGTTCCGTATCCCTGTGATGCCCGTGCCCGGAGCTGGGGTGTTTGGCTCAGGCCGGTTTCTCTCTGGCACCGGGTGCGCGCTCGGGGAAGCGCGGCCGGCCCTGGGTAGACCTGATGGCTGCGTGTTGGCCACGCCCCGTGTTGTTATTGGTCTGATTTTTGCTGAGTGGTCACGCCCGCAAGCTCCCATTGGTCGAGACTGGCGGGGGCGTGTCCCAGCCCCGTGCTATGTAAGCGTGGCGGGCGCGGGGTCCCGGG
>NW_005054436.1:140694-143327 GCF_000277835.1 Geospiza fortis | reverse complement strand
AGGAGCCGGGACATGTCCAGAAAGCGGCCGGGACAGGAGCAGCCCTTTGGCCGCGCACGGGCGCTCCAGCCCTGAGGAGTGTGGGGCAGAAAGGACCCGAACCCCGTGCTTGGAGCAGGGGCAGCCCCGAGAGTGTGCGGGGAAATCGTGATGTTCAGTGGCATTTTGTGCTCAGGGAGGGTTCGTGGGACCCCGGAGGAGGCCGCAGGCACGGTGCCGTGGCTGTGCGGCTCCCCATCCCCAGTGCCGTCCTGTGCCCCGTTTCTCGCTGCTGTCCCATGGCGGTGGTGCCGCACGCGCGGGAGGGGTGTCACAGCTGGACACGGCCCCGCGGCCCGTGCCGGTGTCCGCCTGAGTCACCCCTTCCGGTGACGCCGACGGGGATGTTCCCGGGCTCCGCTGACTCCCGGCCCTGCCTTCCTTCCTAGGAAAGAGGAATTGAGGCTGCCCGGGAGCTGGCGAGGGGCCCCAGCGCCTTCATTCCCGTGGGAGAGGTAAAGCGATGAGGATTGGCTTGGGTGGGGGTCTCCTCCCTGCTGGGGTCTCCTTCACCCTTCCCTGCTGCGGGAAGGATTCCCAACCCTCCGATTCCTAGTGCCTGGTGGGGATGGGATGCTGAGGATGGGGTGGAGAGGGGTCACCCACTCCAGGAGGATCCTTGTGGCATTGTTGGGGGGTCGTTCTGGAGATTAGGGGAACAGCTGTATTTCACCCTGGTGTTTACTTGCCCTGCCTGTGCCTCAGTTTCCCCACTCAGCCAGACACATCTGTGTTTCCCCGGTGATGCAAAGACCCACACCCTTGCCCTGCCCGACCCCAACATTCTGCCCTGCCATCCCCAGGGCACCCGAGCCCTATCTCAGCGCCCACATTCACTGCTCCAGATGTTCCTCCTCAGGCAGCGATAGTGCCGTGGTTTCGTCACTGCGCTGGGGGCTGACCCCGGTCTCCTCCTCCCCTGCACTGCAGGGCCCAAACAAACAACCCAACCCACAGGCTGAGCAGGACGGGCTGTGTGGGTTCTGTCATGGAGACCCCTGAGCCCCCTGTGCCCCCCGGGGCTGGCAGGGGGGACACGGGCAGCGGGGGCCCCCAGCGGTGTCCGTTCCGGAGGCAGGGCGCTTCCAGTGGGGTGAGGATCCTGCCTTGGTGCTCTTGGGCTCCTGGGTGCTGTTTGTTGGGGGGTGGGTCTCCATTTAGGTTGGGGGAGGCTGGGAAGAGTGGGGGCCCACAGCTTGCAGCCCTTCACTTTCCTCCTCTCCTCCTCCTGCAGATCCCGCAGGAAGGCGGGGAGAGCAGCCTGCACCAGCTCCTCGAGGCCTTCGTCTCAGCAGGCAGGGTGGACCACGTCGCCATGGTCATGGGGCTGCACCCCCAGTACCTCAGCAGCTTCTGGAAGACCCAGTACCTCCTGCTGCGCATGGACGGGCCCCTGCCCTACCACAAGCGCCACTACATCGCCATCATGGTGAGCAGTGGGACCCTGGGGGTGCTGTGGGGACACAGGGGCTGCTTGGGGTCCCAGCACTGCTGCTCAGGAGGCATTTGGGACCCCAGAGATGGGCCCCTCTCTGATCTGACATCCCAAACCCCTTTGGGGCTGGTGCCCACCCAGGGTACCCCAACACCGTCCCTCCAGGCCCCTTGGGGACTGGCACTGATAGTGAGGGGGGAAATCCCCCTGTCTGGAACTCACATCCCCGGGGAAAATCCTCCAGGAGTGACGTGGGCTCCCTGCCCTGGCTTCTTTGGGGGCTTGTAGCAGGGTGAGGGCCCCCAGGCGGGGCTGGGGCTGACTGCTGGCTCTCCCCGCAGGCAGCAGCCCGCCACCGGTGCTCCTACCTGGTGGGGTTGCACATGAGGGAGTTCCTGCAGGTGGGGGGCAGCCCTGCATGGCTGCAGGGGCTGCACTGTGCCCCCCAAAAACTCCGGAACCTCAACGAGATCAACAAGCTGCTGGCGCACCGGCCCTGGCTCGTCACCAAGGAGCACATCGAGGTGAGAGCTGATGCTGCCAGCACAGATCCCCCCCCAGAACACACAGATTGATCCCAGGGGTCACCTCCTGTGTGCACAGCCCCCAGGGTTTAACCCTTTCAGGGCTGAGGGAGGCAGTGGGATGGGAAGGGGTGACTTGCCCCTGACGGGTCTATGGGTGAGGCACTTCCCAAACACTCCTGTATCCCTGCACTTGGCGTGCCCCAGCACTGGGCTGTGGTGGGCTGGGGAGTCTCTCCAACCCCTGCTGTGTGTCACAGGCTCTGCTGAGGCCGGGGCAGGACAGCTGGTCACTGGCAGAGCTGGTGCAGGCGCTGGTGCTGCTCACCCACTACCACTCGCTGGCATCCTTTGTCTTCGGCTGCGGCATCGGCCCCGAGGGGGAGCAGGACTTGGGCAGCAGCTGCTGGCCCCCCTCACCCCACAGCAACAGGAGCCCTGCCTCTGGGGACAGCATGGGGGGCTCTGGGGTAAGAGGGGCTTTGCCTTGCAGGGTGTGAATGTACCCTGGGGTGCTTTATGGGGCTGCCCCTGGGAATCACAGATTGGCTTGGATTGGAGGGACCTTAAAGGCTGCCTTGTTCCACCCCCTGCCATGGGCAGGGACACCTTCCACTGCCCCAGCCCGCTCCCAG
>NW_005054436.1:135753-140655 GCF_000277835.1 Geospiza fortis | reverse complement strand
CAGCCACAGTTTCTCTGGGCAAACTCTGCCAGGGCCTGCCACCCTCACAGGGAAGGATTCCTTCCCAATATCCCATCTATCCCTGCCTTCTGGCAGTGGGCAGCCATTCCCCCTTGTCCTGTCCTTCCAGGCTCTTGTCCCTAGTCCCTCTCCAGCTCTCCCAGAGCCCCTTTAGGCACAGGAAGGGGCTCTAGGGTCTCCCTGAAGCCCTCTCTTCTCCAGGCTGGACACTCCCAGCTCTCCCAGTCTTGTCTCCAGAGTAGAGGGGCTCAGCTCTCAGAGAATCTCTGTGGCCTTCATTGGGAACAGCTGATGCTTTAGAGCCATGCAGTACTTCCCACATCCTCCACAGGGCTTCCCCTCCTCCCTTTGGGGGCCTCGGCATGGGTCATGGGAGATGCTGGAATCTGGGCAGGACCAACCCAGAGGGAGATGCCCAGGGGTTCCCCCAAGTGCCAGCAGACCTGGGGTTGGGAGCCCCTCTGGTCGACCAGGGGCAGGACTGACCCTGCCCTGTGCTTCCCCAGGGCACAGATGCCATGCAGGAGGTGGAGGTGCTGATGGAGAGGATGAAGCTGCTGCAGGAAAACCAGCTGGAGGAGGAAGGAGTCACACAGGAGGAGATGGCAACACGCTTCGAGCTGGAGAAGACAGAGAGTTTGCTGGTCCCTTCCTCAGGTGAGGAGGTGCAGGGGGCAACTCTGGCGGCAGGAGGTCCCCGTGGGCCAGGGGAGCCCGAGGGGGAAGAAAGAAACCACAATCTGCCTGAGGGAGAGCGGCATCAGCTCCTCGGTGCAGCGCTGACTCCATCTGGGCTCATGGCCACTGTGTTGATGCCTTGTAGATATTTTGGATCCCTCCCTGCAGTCCAACATCCGCTGCTTCCTGGAGGACCCTGAATTCGGATACAAGGACTTCACACGGAGGGGGGAGCAGGCCCCCCCCACTTTCCGTGCACAGGTGGGTGCTCAGCAGTGGCTCAGGTCTGGGGGTGCCTCCTGTTTATGTCAGGGCTGTTCCCAGGATTGTGGAGAGTTCAGGTCACCTGTTCTGGCTGTGCTCCCTCCAATTGGCAGAGCCTGAAACAAGAGGAATAAAGTCCTTGACTCAGGATAAACCAAATTTAGCAAAAAATCCAGACCATCAGTGTGTTATCAACACCCTTCTCACTCCAAATCCAAAACACAGCACTGGAACACCGACTGAGAAGAAATTAACTCCACCTTTCCTGAAACCAGGGCAGAGGGACCCCACTTTTCCCCACCAAACCTCTACCCTAGCGTCCTTTCTCCACCAGGATTACACCTGGGAGGACCACGGCTACTCGCTGATCAACCGCCTGTACCCAGACGTGGGGCAGCTCCTGGATGAGAAGTTCCAGGTGGTTTACAACCTGACCTACAACACCATTGCCATGCACTGCGGCGTGGACACCTCCGTGCTGCGCCGTGCCATCTGGAACTACGTGCACTGCGTCTTCGGCATCCGGTGCGTCCCCAGAGGGGCTGGGCTCTCTGCTCCCTTGGGAAGGGCCAGGAGCAGGTCCTGGGTTAACCTGGCTGGGCTCTCTGCTCCCTTGGGAAGGGCCAGGAGCAGGTCCTGGGTTAACCTGGCTGGGCTCTCTGCTCCCTTGGGAAGGGCCAGGAGCAGGTCCAGTGACTTGGTCCTGGTTAGAGCACTGCTGCTTCCCTAAGGAAAAGTGGAGCTGGTGGCGGGCTTGGCTGAGGTTCAGAACAACCCTGGGAAAGGAGAATTTAGTACAAAGTTACAGTAAGGGTGGTGAGGCTCTGGTAGATTTTGCCCACAGAGGTGGTGGAATCCTGGAAGTGTCCCAGGCCAGGCTGGACAGGGCTTGGAGCACCCTGGGACAGTGGAAGGTGTTGCTGCCCATGGCAGGGGGTGGGTCTGGATGGGCTGCAAGGTCCCTTCCCACCCAAACCATTCTGGATTCTATGTGTGCACAAGTGTCTGCAATAACACGTCCTCCTCTCTCCAGCTATGATGACTACGACTACGGGGAGGTGAACCAGCTCCTGGAGCGCAACTTAAAGGTCTACATCAAGACAGTGGCCTGCTACCCAGAGAGGACAACCAAGCAGATCTATGCACAGTTCTGGAGGCACTTCAAGCACTCGGAGAAGGTGCTGCCCCATCTCTCCCCCCTGCAGGGTGCTCGGGGTGCTGACCCCCCGTGCCTGACCCCGTGCCTGACCCTTCTCTCCTGTAGGTGCACATCAACCTGCTCCTGCTGGAGGCACGCATGCAGGCAGCTCTGCTCTACGCCCTCAGGGCCGTCACCCGCTACATGACCTGAGCTGAGCTGCTCTGCTCCTGCTCCTCTTCCTGCTCCTGCTCCTCTTCCTGCCCTGGCTGTGCAGGAATGGCCAGGGGGCAGCTGGAGCCCTGGAAATTCCACTGGAGTATTGTCTCCCTGCTTCACGGGCCTAGAGCTGTGGAAGTGGGAGCTTCCCTGCACTTTCTCCTGGGAGAGGGGAGCCCCCAGGAAGCTGTCGGTGCGGGGAAGACCCCAAAGCGCTGCCCTGGGCTTGACAGAGCTGCAAGGGCCCTGCTGCTCCGTGCCTTTTTGGGGTTGGCCTGAGTGAAGCCAGACTGGGATGTCTGTGGCTGCAGTGCTGGTGTCACACCCCTGTGACGTGTCCTGGCACCAAGGCTGCGGCCAAAGAGGACTGTACCCCTGCCAGAGGATGTCATGGGCTTCACCCCTGCTTTTTGGGTCCTGCTGTGCTGGGAGACATAGCTGCTGGTAGGGGTGCTGCCCAGGCACCCCCTCCCCACCTTTCTGCCTCATCCCCTGCAGTTTGGGACGTGAAGTGCCTTTAACCTCAGTGCCAGGGCAGGAGCAGGGAAAGGGTAAGAATACCTGAGTGTGTTTTACACCTTTTTGCATTGTTTTTCAACCACTGGCACATCTCCACTGCCTCAGCCTCAGGGGCTGAGGTGGGGAGTTGTGCTGGGGCATGAGGCTCCCTCAGCCCCTCTCCTGCTGTGAGGGGGTGGCAGGGTGGCATGGGCTGGCCATGGCTTCATCCAGATCTGCTAGAGCATTCCCAGCAGCACACTGAGGTGCCTGCTGGTGAGCAGGATCCAGGGCCAGCAGCATCGCCACCCTTGGTTTGGCTGTTGAATGATAGCTCCAGTTAAGTTATTTCTTTTTTTTTTTTTGATGTACTAACTTCTGACTAGGCATGGAAATGCCTCTGTAACTTTGCTATTGATCTTGTTTGAAAAAATAAAATAATTATTTTTTAATTCTTTTTCCTGTTTCACTTTCCCCTTGCTCAGCCCAGGGGCTGTTCCTGTATGGCAGGTGTGGAGTGCAGGGTCTTGCTGCTCTGGGAGTACCCAGGAGCATCCCTGAGCTGTCCAAGGGAGGATGTGGGAGGTCTGAGTCCTTCCCATTTGCCTGAGAGGGATGGGTTTGACTTTACTAAACTCTCCTTGTGGTGGCTGCTTCCAGTCTTTCCTGGCTGTACCACCTTCCTGGGAAGGCAGGATTGAGGCATGGCACTCACCCCACTGCGTGTGTCCCACGGGATGCTCTGACCCTCTGCAGTGGGGCTGGGGGGCAAAGCAGGACACCCCAAGGCCACGATGGGGAGCCCAGCTCTTATCAGGGTGTGGGCAGGAGCCCCTGGGAGCTGCTGATAAGATCCCTGGGGAGGGGCCAGCTCTACAGGGAAGGTGTGTGTGCCTTGCCTGTGTGCCTGAGGAGCCAGGTCTGGCTCTGGGGCTGCTTGGGACCCCGCAGGGAGGGGGACCCACCGTGCTGCCCCTCTGAGCACGGGGAGGCCCGGGCAGAGTCTCTTTTTTGGGGGAAAGAGGTTTGAGGGCAGCTTTTTTGGGGAAACTGAGGCAGGGGGACAGGGCTCCCTGGGCTTTGGCGGTTGTGCCAGAGTTCCTGGTGGGGATAAGAGCAGAGCCCCCACAAAGTGCTGTTCTTTCAGGGTGTCACCCTAGAGCACCAGAGAGCACTGGGGGGACCTGGGGGGCTTGGGGAGCTGAGCCAGCCCTCAGGTCTCCTTTAGCCCCTACCCTGGCTCATTGCATCTCTTCAACCCCCTTTGTTTTTTTCAGTTCGTCACAATTATAAACCAATAAATTCTTCATCCAGTGCATAACTAAAGCCTGCAATTCGTGTACATATCTATAATTCATCCACAGCTTTCACTGTTCTCTTGCAGGGCAGGTGTGTTAATAATCTCCCTACCTGTAGCTGATAGTTATGATCCCAATAAATGCTTTTTTTTTTCTCACTGCAATTGCCCTCAATTTAAAAACATAATGTGTTAGTGGTGTTTAACAGACATCAAAGCAACAAGAAATAATAGTAGTGGTGGTAATAATAATAATAATAATAGTAGTAATAATAACAACAATAATGATAATCTTCAGTTGGAAGGAACATTTTACGACTGATGGAGCCCGAAGTGCTTTGCAAAGGCGGCATCCCTGGGGCTGAGCTGCCCTCGCTGGGCAGGGTTCAGGTGGGGCTGGAGATGAGAAACACCTGAGTGTGGGCAGCTCATTCCCGACAGGTGCAGGCAGACACCTGGATCCGCTGCATGGGCTGATATGAACAATCACAAAGCCCACTCGGGAGCCGGTGCCACAGCCCCACAGTCCCGCTCACGCCTTGACCCCAAAATCTCATCCTCCCACCCCAAACCCCCACCACCAGTCACTCCATGGCCTCAGAGCCCCCCTCCAACCTCTCCCAGCACCTCATCGTCCCCCTGACCCCAAAGCCTCGCTCCAAACGCCCCCGACCCCAAATCCCCGCGTGTCCGCCCGGTCCGGGGGGCGTGTCCTCCCGTCCAGGGCGTGTCCCCGCCGCCCGCACTACATCTCCCGGCATGCCTCGTATGCGGCTTCCGGCGGCGC
>NW_005054436.1:132950-135619 GCF_000277835.1 Geospiza fortis | reverse complement strand
CTCGCGGGTCAAACGCAGCCGCTCGCTGGCTCCGAACGCGAGGAGAGGAGTTCGCCGCTGTCCTCCGAAGGGCAATTCGGGAACCCTGGGGCTGGGGCTGGCACTCCGGTAAAACCCGGGTTGAGTCCGCGCTGCCCTCCCGTGCCTTGCCGTGAGTGTTTCCAGCTTCCCCAAAGTTCCCTCTGAAGCAGCCCCGTTGGTATTTCTTTGTTTGATCTCTCCTGCCTTAATGTTGACTGAAATTTGAAACGTCCCCGTTGTGCTTTCTGGCTTAATTGTTCTTTCCCTCTGTTTGCACGCAGATGAATTATTTACCTCTGTGCCTTGCATTGGGTTGTGTTTGTCCAGCTGGAGGTAGGCGAGGGCTTGGTGCCCTTCTCTGGCACTGAAATGCTGCAAAAAAAAGTAAATGAAGTGAGACGGTGCTCAGCTGAGGCTGAAATAAACTGAACATTGAAGTTGAAGTTTCGTGGTGCTCCTGTTTTTCAAAAGCAAGTCCGGTGCAGGATAAGAGAGGGGGATTGATGAAGTTTCCCCAGCCCACTCTTGGTGGGTAAAGGATGTTCAGCTGAGTTAGTTTGATGTGCTGCAGAAGATGCAAGGGAGTGTAACCGGATTCCTCTCCTTGCTGCGATTTCCTCAGGAGTGCCTGGTGCTCTTCAAGCAGACCTCTTAAATGAATCCAACTGCTTTTAAGAGTAGACAATACCTAAAATCGGCAACTTACATGGTTTAAATTCCTTTTTGTGAAGGAAAGGGCAAAATCGAGCCAAAATGAGGTCGATTGTGAGGGACTGTCACAGTTACACTAGCTGAAGCTATCTGGACAGTGATGGTAACAAAACCCCTTTCTCATTCAGAGTAGGTTTATTAAACCTGCTCTTGCCAACAGTGCTGGGAATGACTGCACTGGTCTGTGCAAAGTCAAGGTGGTTTCGAACGTGCCCCTTCCCAGGTGATACTCTGTTATCTGATAATGTATCAAGAGTGTTTTTGCAAGGAGCGTTTTCCTTCTGGATTACCAAGGACTCAGCTGTGTCTGAGGCGCAGAGCGTCCTCAGCCCCTGGGAGATGGAGTGGGAGTCCTGTTGGGAGCATGGAGCAGTGCCACAAACAAGGGGATGTGCTTGCATCCTTGTTTTCATGCTGCTGGATCAGGGATTATACAGCCTTCTACTTCATTCAGTCACTGGTTAATTTCATTTCCAGTTCAATTTGATAACAGTTTTGAGAGCCAAATCATTTGTATTTAAACAAACGGCTTCTATTTTGATCAAATTTCATTGTGTTTGGCATGTGTTGCAGCATTCTATGTAATAAAAACTGCTGAGGCTGTGGTTCCTGCAGGTTTATTAGCTGGTGATGAATATTTAGTTACAAGCTGTCCAAAACCTGTGTCTGGGTACGTGGGGAGGGGCTTAAAACAGAACTGGGTTTTTCTGGTTGGTCTCAGTGACACCATGAGCGAAGAATGCTGCAAATATCATTGGGATCATATGGATTACCTCAAAACATGTCATTTTTCAGGCAAAACTAGAACTTTCGGCTGCAGGGAAGCTGGTAGGACTACTGGGGGCAAAGACATCACCTTGCTCCTGCATCCATTAAGGTGGGAGTGGAGATGCTCCAGGCCATTCATAATCAGTTCCCTAATTCTTTTTAGCAGTGATTTTCTGCATACAAATGCCAGGTGGGTTTATTTTTCTGAGTGTGAAGATGCTTTTTTTTTTTTTGCGGGCAAGTTTGGAGCCTGTGGAAAACTAATGGATGTGCAACTGTGGCAGCGTTGGGCCTGGGCTTTGTGTCGAGGGGAAAAAAGCCCTTTGAGAGATCTATTTTTATCAGTTAATTAGTCGCTGTTGCTGACGTGTCAGTGCTGTGGTGATAACTATTCCCAGTTCTTCCCTGCACAGTGGGGTCATGGTTAGGCAAGGAATGCAGCAGCCAGCCTGGCTGCTCATCCCCATGGCTGAGTTTAACTCCTTCCAAACTGTGCCCCTGAATCCAGGGGCAGACTCCGTGGGAGGAGCTGGCATACAGCTGAACAGAAGTTTGTCAGTCTTCAGCAGAGGTGCTTTCCCATTGCTGACTGCCCTTCATTTTTCCTCTTCCCAGAGGATTTACTGTATCTCAGTAGGAGCTGAGGTGTGGAGGTTGTTGTGGTTTTCCAGTGGCTGGCTGACAGGCCTGGAACCAGAGGTAAAAGGCTGCAGCTTTCCCAATTCTTGCTCTTATCTGCTGATTTTGAATGACTCAGGACGGTTTGTCTGGCTTGGAAGGTGACCAGGCAGAACATCTAGTGATTACACGTTGGTATTTTGCTTCTTGTATATGAGGAGCTGCTGTTTTCCTGATTTCAAAATTACGAAGCCCTTAATCTGAAACTTCTTGTGTTGTTCATTCTATTGCTTGTGGTGTCACTTGTTTTTGATCCTCAGCTGTGCTGAGATAGGGAGGCGAGAGGCAGCTTTGGTCTCAGCCATACCCTGCTTGTCACTGCCTGAATTTCTTTGTTTATTGGTGACTCTCTGCTCTTTCTGCTGGGGATGGGATGGGGGAGGGAGGACTAATTATCTCCAGAGAGAGGCTTTAAATGCTATTAGCCAAAAGAGCAGGCTTCATCTCCTAACTTGAATGTGTGGAGAGAAATAACACAAAGCACTGGTGGC
>NW_005054436.1:130434-132914 GCF_000277835.1 Geospiza fortis | reverse complement strand
CCTGGAAATAGATTTATTATTTCTTTTCCCTGAGCCTTTGGCTGGTGGCAGCTTTGGAGGAGTGAGGGAAGGGGTAAACAGATTGTAAACTTTACTCTTTAGTGTTTGTGCTTTTTGCATACTGATTCCAAAGCACAGCTAGGAATCGCTCACCTACCAGCTTCGTGCAGTTGTGATGGGCAATTCATTATCGAGGAGTAATTAACCGCAGCTGCTGAGTGTCATGGGGCAAAACAAGGTGCATACTGATGAGGTCGATTTGTGCAAGCCTGGCACTTCCGTGCAGTCGGTGCCTTTTGAAACACTTTTAGGAAAGATCATTGGACTTCGGTAAAGTTTACTGCTGTTAGAGGTTTGAACCTTTTTGCTGTCAGCTCCAGAAAGCTGCTGCTAAAAGCAGGAAACTCTTGGCTGCCAGTACCTAAAGGTTTTCCTTTAGTTAACCAAGCCCCAAAAGTTAACCCCTTAATTACAGCTGTGTTGCCACAGACTCAGTTGTCTAAAATACATCAAGATTAATCCCCACCATTGATTCAAACTGTAGGCTGCCCCATATGGGCTTCCTTCATCACCTCACATTTGTCTGTGGGAAGGGTGAACCTCTCTTAATGTGCTTTTCTCTCCCTTAGCTTTTAAGGGTGTAATCAAGAAAAGTTTGGCCCTAATCATACAGGAAAGCCTTGGTTTGTAAACTCGGATCAAAGTTTGGGAGGCACTGACTTGTTTGGTGTCTGCACAGTGTTTAGTGGTGGGCCACGCTCAGACCTCTCGTGTAAACACTGTGTTGCAGAGGGTGACTTAGCAAAAAAAAGAGATTATTGCTGGATGTGGCCTTGAGGTTGGGATCACAGGCTGTGCTCATGGACATGAAGCTTCCAGAGGTGTTTGTGGATGGGGGATAAAGCCAAAGGTTGTTGTCTTCAGAGGATTTGAGCTTTGAACAAAGCATGTCACTGTGTCAGTTTTCAGGGGACTTTGGCTGTAGTCACATGCCTTTGAAGGTTGTGTTCTCTTGACTAATCCTTCTGTCCTACTCAAAATCAAGTCTGGGATGTCTGTCACCAGCTGAGCTCGCTGCTGTAGGTCAGGGGCTCGGCCGTTCTCACTGTGCCTGCTGGAAAGGGGCTTTGGGCACTGCTATTGCTGTGTTGGCAAGAGCTCTCCTGCAGATGCATAGAAGTGCTGCTGCTGGTGGTGTGTTATCCATCCCTCTCCTCTCCAGAGCCACCTAAAAGTTTTTGCTGGTTTGCTGCAGTGCCAAGATCCACAGGAAGCAGGTTTGCAGGTACAGCTAACACCCGCCAGCCTTTGGATCCCAGTGCAGGGGAGACTTAAGTGGGTTTGAGCAGGGATGGAGGCAAGGTCAGGAGAATTTGAGCTGGTCTTTGCTGGCTGCCTCAGGTTCTGTGGGAATGCATTTTTAAAGCTGCTCTGCTGTAATGCTGACAGTGGAAATCTGGATGGATCCACAGAATATCTGCTCTGTGTTCCTGGATGGACGACCTTGTGCTGATGAGGTTATCTTTATCAGCTGGGACTAAGAAAGAGGAGGGTAATTACTGAAATAGTGATGTCAGATTTGTGCTAGTAAATTTTGGCTTTTATTTTTGGCAATATTAAGTTTAGTGTCTGTTGCAAACCAGGTGAAACAGAAGAAGAGCTGTTACAGAATCATGGGATATGCTGAGTAGGAAGGGAACCCATCAGGGTCATGGAGTCCAGCTTCTGCTAGATTTGTTCCCTTGTAAAGGGTGTTTGTGTGATGCCAGAGGAGAACAAATAATTGTGGGATGAAGGATTGTTGTAAGGCTGCTGGATCCCCAGAATCAATGTGACACTAGTGATTACACTAACCAGTATTATTCCACATCTGCTTCTAGCATCCAAATGAAGCCTTCAATCTGTATTTTGATGACTGTGTTCTCTCTACTTATCAACTGTGAGTCCAGGGAAAATAAGGATGCTCAGGTGGACAGGAGGCCTGGTTTAGCTCCCAGCTATGTTGCTGTTGTGGTGTTTGATGTCAGGCAAGTCACTTTTTCCTTGTTTCATCCTTCTGTCTATCCTCTCCAAAATTACCTGTGGTTAGTGAGGATGTCATCCTCCTGTTTATAGCTAGAGGGACAAATTAATTCATCTCAGCCTTAAGGGCCGTAATTAGCAGCCAGGTTCTACTGGTCTAGTCCCATCCTGCTCTGTGTCATATGGTGTGTAGGTGGGCCCTTTAGTAAATAGAGTATGAATAACAGGAGGAAGTGTTTGGGTATGTTGGGTAAGTCCAGCATCAGCTGTGTTCAAGGAATTGTTTCTTGATTTTCACCTTGTCCTGTATTTTGTGAATGTGTAATTTAAAGTCTTAACTCTGCAATGTTTTTATTTGAATGCTTATTCAGGGTTCACACTGGGCTTTCCTGTCTGTGGATCTTGCTTTTTGTATTAAGTTCTTTTGCAAGGGGAGATTTTGGAGAGCTTTTTCAGTG
>NW_005054436.1:92095-130414 GCF_000277835.1 Geospiza fortis | reverse complement strand
GAAGTGGGATTTATAAAGCTGCTGGGCTACGTTTCAGCATGGAAAGGGAGGTGGGGGAGAAGCTACCAGAAATCCATTTCTCCTTTAATATGGAATTGCATAGGTGATACTCTTGCATGGAGAGCAGCAGTCCTTGCATAAGCACTGGATACATTAACATTTCTAACTAGTAAATTTATGGATAATCTCTTCTTTTGGTGGATTTATTTAGATTTGAGAGCATTAGCTTCTGGGAAAATTAAACCTCTTTTAAATCCACTTTGTTCAGGGACTAGAGAGAGGAACTGCTGGTAAGCCCTGCCATCTTCCTCCCGCGTTTCTCTGGGCTTGATTGGAATTGCAGTACAGGGACACAGCTGGTCCCGATGCAGCAGGGCTTCGGTTTTAGCTGCTTTATCCAGTTGTGGCAAAATGGATTTGGAGCCTGTTTGCTGTTCCTATAAGGGGCATGTGCAGCTTTAAGCACTGCCAAACCAAGAGAGCCCCTAAAACAACCAGCCCCAAAGGTAAGAAAGATGAAATGTTTGTGGGAGCTGAAATGTCTGGATAAAGCTGTTTTTCTGCATAATGTCACAGTTTTGGGGGGCTGGTGGTGACTGAGCTGTCAGTGTGCTGGGTGCTGCTGTGCCTGCTGAGGTGTACCTTCGTTTCAGGTGGCTGATTCATGGCTCTGTGTATTTAATCATAGTTTCTATAGCAGTGAAATCTTTAACAAGCAGGTGGAGTTTGCTCTTAGTCCATTGTGGGTTCGCATGAATGTCATGGCCAGTTCATTCCTGTGTTCTTGCTGAGCAGAGTCATTTCACAGGGGATAACATTGAAGGCTATTCTGTGTTTCTGGTGCATGTAATGAGTACTGAAACAGCTCTTTCATTTTAATAGTATTACTGTTTTTAATATTATGTTGTGAGCATTGCTTTGTCCTGTCATGTGTGGCTGTGCTGCTGAGTAGGATTCCTTATGCTGATGTGAATGTTTATCTTACTACCTTTTGATTATCATTTAAGATAATTGAACTTGTGATTGTAGACTTCAGTCTTCCTGTGTTCTCCACAAATGCATCCCTCAGGGTTTGATATTACCTGTTGTCTCATAATGTGACTGTGGTTTGGTCCTGTTGTACTGAAAACTCAAATTCTTTAATTCTTCAGTATTTCCAAGGCGGCTTTGGTGCAGGAAGCGGTTTTCATTCTTAATGCCAGCAGCAAGGGGTTTGATTTGCATCCTCAAGATAATGTGGGTAGTAGTTTTGTGTGGATTTAGAGCCACATGTTGCTTTGCTCTGGTGTCCTACAAAATATGTTGTGTTCTTGAACTTGGAGCAGAATGTTGATCTGGAGAAGGGCACTGTTGGGTCCCTCAGTGGGATGAGAATTCTCTGGGATGGCTGACAGTGCTGCTGATGAGTTTGGCTTCAACAAAACTTCATTTGGAGCTGGTGTTGAGGTTGCTTTTGGAGAAGTGTGACAGTTTAACATTTGCCTGCATTGATCATACCCTCTTCATCCTTGCCCTCTTTTGAACACTTCAGAAGCAAATAAAGCTTCCTCGTCAAAATTTCCCGTTCTGATGTGGAATGTCACTTGCTTGTGACAACTATTTCAGTTGAAATAGCAGTGTGTTGGGAATGGATTTGTATCTCCATTAAACAGGAGGGGAACGTGTCCTTTGCCAAGAGTCTGTCGGAGATGTTGAAATGCTGAAAATTGTTGTGTTGAACTTGCCACGTGCGGGGATCAGCAGCAACAGGCTGACTTTTGCCCAAGTGAATGTGTGGGATTAACCTGCTGTCCAAAATGCAGCACTAAAGCGCTTGGGAATGCAGTGCATGGGGAGCTGGGGTGGTGGATGCCAGCACTGCTCAGCTCTGGGGGTGCAATTCCTGTCTCCTCCTTCGTGGTGAATGGCTCTTGGTTTATTGTGGGTGTCCCTTGGAGCTGGAAATCGGAGAGGCTTTGCCTGTTAGGCACGCTGTGTGCAGGTGAAGTGGAGGTCCTGGTTTATTTGCCATTTCTGTTAGTGTTGAAGGCCGGAACACTTTGTTCCCTGCTTTTGATTGTAGTAGTTTGGAGTGCGAGATCTTCCAAGCTTAATTTTGTGAAGCTTTCTCACAGTTGCAGGCTTGATCCTGGAATTTAGTGTCCCTGCAAGCTCAGTCTTCAAAAGGAATTCTTTCTTGGGAGGCTGTGTTTGTGCTGGCTGATAAGAACCTAGCTCAGCTACCTGTAGTCACTGTCTAGGTTTAAAGTAGCCATTGTGGGGTGAAATGTTTGCTGCCTTGCACCCAGATTTTTAACAGATGGGACAGATTTCTGTGAGCCTGGGCAACCACTACGATTGCTTTGCAAGGTGAGACATTTCTGTTTTGATGGGTGGGAGAATTAATAACACTGTGATTCATTCCAGTGATGTGTCTAGTTTTGGATCAGATTTGGATTTTTTGTAAAGGATATTAGCATTTGTCTTCAAAGAAAGCTAAATTGAAAGGCAAAAGATAACAGAAGCAGTTCCTGAGCTCTTCTGATAGGTTGAATGAATCTTGTGGTTAGAGATCCCTCTACCTTTGAGGAGACTGGGAAAATTGGTCTTGGGCAATGTGATCACTGTGCTCAGAAACTCTTCCGCTTGTGCTTGGGGTGCCAATAGGGAGAGAGTGGCACCGGGGCAGTGCAGTGTGGAGAGGAGGGCTGTGGGACACCAGCTCTGCCTTAGGTCTACAGGGACAGTGATTAAGCCCTGCAGGAATGTGTCCTGTGGGTAGCCAGGTCCTAATGGAAGCGTTCTGCAGATGGCCAGACTTGCTGAGCAGCACAGGAACCACAAGCTCAGGAGCAGGGAAGGAGAGGTCAGTGTCTGGTGCTTTTGGAGCTCGGTGTGCACTGCAGAACAGCCTCTGTGCTGATTCTGTCTTTGCAAAGGCAGCAGTGTCTGAGTGAGTATTCAGCAGTCTCTGGTGGCCTCCATTTGCCTAGCTCTGTTCCTGCTGTGAATCCGAGGCTGCCCTAAAGGCCACCATACTCGAGGGATTACAGGGCAGGTCCAGCAGGACTGAGCAAGGCAGAATTCAGGCTGCATTTTAGTGTTTTATTGCCTGCTCTTGGGGCTATCACTTCCTTTGCAAAGGAAGCAATTTACTTCCTGCAGAATCGCCCTGGACAGAAGTAGGGTGTGCAAGAATCACCCTGGACAGAAGTAGGGTGTGCAAGAAAGTGAAAATCTCTGGTGATGACTGAGCTGTTCCGTGTTAAATTTAATCATCTGGGGACATGTGAGGCAGGTGATGCATTAGTCAGATCTCAGGATGTGATCTGCCAGTGGAGGGATGTGGTCCCCAAAAGCCAGAGAGTGCCTGTGTGTTTTAGCAGATTGCAATTTAAATGTGCTAGGAGTGAGTCTGAACTGTTTTTGTGGCTGGAGGATTGCTGGTTTATGTCGTGATCCCTTAACAAAACAGCTCTGATGGAGGCAGCCTCTGCCATCGGGCTCTGTGTCTCAGCAGGACAAAGGCTGTGCTGGAAGCAAAGCGGGTGTCTGTGCCTCGTGTGTCCATCTGTGCTGGCTGGGAGAGAGCTGGAATTTGGAAATGCTTTTAACTGTGTGGGGGGAGCAGGTGGCTTTTCATCCCAATGAACTGTTTATTCCGGTGCAGACTGGGGCAGGGTTCTGCTGCCGCCCATTGTTCCAAGAAAGTGGGAGGAATGAGGGGTAGAAAGCCTGGAACTGGTTAAACTGGAATTCCTGGGTAGTGCCTGCCCTTGAGTTATGATCAGCAAGGTTCTGCTTATTTCAAAACATAGGGCTGAGAAATCCTGCTGCTTTGGGATCAGTTGGTGCTTTAGGGTTTTGCTTCTAGGTGTACTGGAGGAGTTTAAGAATAGTTTTGTAGCAGATAACTCAAATAATCTTGTAAATATGAGTAAACAATCTTGGTTTGTCACAGATGCTCTGAGATTATGCAGAATGGCTTGGTGATCAAACAGCATGGGGAGGTAAGGGTGGCACCTTCCCTGTGGTGTTTGCAGTGGGACAAGGGACAGATGAGTGGGCAGAATCTGTGATTCTGTCAGGTTTTCAAGGCTGTTTGGTGCTGGGAAGGCTGACTCAATGTCCCCCTAGCCCGTGGCTGTGAGGACTGACACTGCAGCCCTGTGTGGGGCTGCAGCTGTGTAAACTTCCAAAAGTGCTGTGGCTGCCGAGCAGCTCCTGCGTATTCGCTCCCTTCCCTTATTCTCCAGCAACTGCTCGTGGCCCACGTGACAAAAAATAGAGGAACTGAACTGCATTCAAGCCAGCTGCTTCTGCAACAGGCTGGTTTTGGCTGGGGTCAGCTGCTCTGTGAGATCTCTGGTTCCTGTGCAGGGAAGGGCTGGGAGCTCCTGGATGTACCTGGAGTGCTCCTCAGGCATGTCTTGTGGAGCATCCTCTGCTCGTGAATCCTCATGCTGCGTATGCAGAGCCATGTCCAGCACCCTTCCTGTTAATGCAGCCCATCCCACGGCATTTCCTCAGCTCCTGTGCCTCGAGAATGTTGAGACGTCGACGTTGTCTCTGATTTTAAAGTCCTCTCTGCTCCTTGGTGTTATAATGATTCCCTTGCTTTAATTTGTGCAGTTGGAGAAGAGCATTTTTTCCTGGTTACCTTCCTGGCCCAGGTCGGCTAACCTGCCTGAGGGCATGAGGAGAGATTTGGCGCTTCAGTTGGGTGTTTTTTCAACCATTGTTACTGTGGAAGGTCCTTTTGTGGCTGGAAAGAAGCCCTGATAGTTTTGTTGAGCTCTTAATGCAGCTAAATGTGTTGGCTGGAAAATGTCATTTCTAATGGAAAGTTAGAGTGGTGATGAGAGAAGAGAGCTGAAACATTCCTGTTCTTGGGGGAGTTCCAGGAGATTACTGTCTTTAAGATTATCCCATTTAAGATTTAATTAAAGATTATTTGGAGGAGTATATCAGACCAAAACCTAAAAGATGAGTGACCATGTGCTAAGCAGCGTAGTCTAGTGGAAGATGTCTCTGCCTATGGCAGAAGGTTGGAATTAGATGATCCTTAAAGGCCCTTTCAACCCAAACCATTCCACGATTGTGTTCCTGCCTGAAAGCATTTGTAAGAGCAGTAGGAAAGGCACAACTTCCACCTGAGATTAAAATCAACTTTGGCCCAGTAGGTCAGGTGGCTGCACTAAGCACCATCCCCAGGCAATCAGTATTGCTGCTTCATAAACTTTGTGCACAACCATGAGACCTACAAAAGATTTTTTTTGTTGTTTTTAAGAAAATGTTCTCATTCAGAAGCTTTATAAGCTTATTTTCACAATGGGATGCCTTGCTGCCTACACTTATGTTATAAAGACTGCCTGATCAGTAGTGGGAATTAATTTCTCTACTGTCCTAGTTAAAGCCTGGGCACCTTTTTATTAAAGCTGGAGCTTTGCAAGAAAATAATTGCCTGAGGAGGGCTTCTTCAAGGAAATTTGATATCTTAATCAGAAATAATTAGAAATTATGCTAGTGAGTCTGTGAAAGAAAAAGTAAGGCTACAACTGAATTTCAAACTACCTGAACTGCTTGGCAAAATCTGCTTCAAAAGGTGAAATGTAATGCTCCTATAGATTCAGTGATGTAATTCCAGAATGTTGATTCAGAAAGAGCTTTAATTTCAAACAGGTGAGTTGTTCCCAGTTAAAAGCATTGCTCTGTGAGTTGACAACACAGCATAGGTTTCCTGTATCTCATATTTTTTCAAGTGGGAACGTTGCATTCATTGCCTTTGTGAAATTTGATTAAAGATGCCTGGTTTATGTGCTGGAACGTGCAGCAGGGAAGGCATGGAGTTTAATCTGATTGCACAAACCCTGTGGGCTGTTTATCCCAGGAAGCAGTTGGGCATTCAGGGTGCTTTGGAAAGACCCTTATGGCAGGATTGCAAATTCAGCTCTGCTGCTGCAGGATTTTTGGGAGTTCAGGTGAGCTTTCTAACAAATTCATTTTAGTGCTTTGATGGTGGTTAAGCTCATTCCTCTCACTTTTTAAATAGAGGCAAAAAGAAACACTTTTCAAATGGGCTCTGCAGTGGCAGAGAGGAAAAGTGGCCTCGTTCTGGGGAGGAAATGGTGGTTGCAAATGAAATTGTCTATCGAGTCATAATTACAGGGACATGACCACAGCACCAAGTGAGTACTCTGCTGCTAAGTTTTTATTCAAAGTTTGATGAAAATAGAAACCACAAAATGAAGGCAGAGGTAGTTTGAATTTTACCCCAGAAGCCAGAGGTAAATAAGTAACCCTGTTATTTTGTGCCTTTTGGGGGTGTGCTACAGAACTGACACAGATTATTATAGCTCAGCTGATGCGTGCAGCCCGCAGTGCTCAGCTGCTCTCCGGAACAGTGGGTCCAGGATGGGAGGTTTGCTCGCTATCCCTGGAGGTGCTCGAGGAACAGCTGCATGTGCCACTCTGCTCTGCTTGACAAGGTGGTGAGTGGTCACAGTGCACCCAATGATCCTGGAGATCTTTTCCAGCCTCAGAGATTCTTTGCTAGAGCAGTAAGGATGCGGGGTCAGGAGTCCCACTCCGGTGTTCTGCACAGCATGGCCGTGAGTACTTTTAAGGCTTACTTTTGCCCAGGTGTTGGAAAAAGCCACTCACCTTCCCCGTGGTGCTGCCCTAGAGGATGCAGCTCCCTTCCCTTTCCAGTTCCTCTCTGGTAACCTTATATTACTGTGCCACCCACAGGCAGCTACTGAGCTGCTGGAAAACATTTGCTGTTTGCATGGGGAGCCACTTATCAAATGTTCAATCTGCGACAAAAAGCCACCGGTTTCATTGACTGTAATATGAACTGTATTGAGGTTTTCAGTCCTGGTTATTCTAATTTTCTATTTAAATTGCACATAGAGCTGTTATGCTAGTGTCTGATTTTTCCACTTCTTCCACAAAACCCATTCCTTGTGCTGACCAACTGCTGTGCTCCTGCTCAAAGCCATTGCTTCCCAACAAGTGCAGAAGTGCTTGTAGTGTTGGGATCCTTGGAAAGAGAGGGAAACTGCTGGGCTGCTAATTAGTGGTGCACCCCGTTAACTGGCATGTTGCCACATGAGGCTGCAGAACAACTGGGTTTAATCTGTGTGGTTTTACTGAGGAGGAGTATTCTGATTTCCCTCCAACTGACCTCTCCACTGCTCAGTGTGTGATTAGTGCAGAACAAACTGGGTCAGCCGAGGCTGCTCAGAGGATTTTGAAACCAGCATTTGTAGTTCCAGCAATTTGCAGAAGCCATCAAATGATGCTCAAACCATATGAGCAAAGGACATGAGCAAACCAGGACTTTTAGGTGGAGCTGGTTTGTTTTAGATGGAGTCAGAAAAATACATGAGCTTTTCGTCATCCACTGAATTGAAAAGGGGCTTGTGCATCTCTTCCCCTTTGTACCACTCTATCCAACAAGAGGTTAATTATACCTTTACACCTTGTCTTGTAATCTGTACTAGGGCATTTGGCATGGTTGATCTATTTAGTCTTTTTAAGAATTTCCCTTGTAATACTTAAACTCCAGTTGTGCACCCGTGCTATAATCTCTCCTTTGGGAGAATACTTTGGTGCTGTTGAGGTATTTTGCTTTGTAGAACAGAATTTTAATATTGTTTACCATACCATGCTCTTAATCTCACTGCTGGCAGATGAAATGAGTTTCTTTAGCCCTCCCCCTGAGGACCTGATGGAGTTTCATTGCCAACAGACCCATGGCATTAGGTGGAGTTATCTCAGCTTTGCAAAAATCTGCTCATCTGTCTTCCTGGAAGGAGTAATTATTGGTGAGAGAATAAAATGTTGATTTTATTTTTGAAATTGGATTTATAAAAAGGAACGGGCAGCCAGATCCATGGGCTAGTTGAGGAGGGTTTGTGAGTCTGGCCCTGGAGAAGCATTTGCAGCTGGGGAGAGCCCTGATGGCTTGGATCAACCATTCAAGTGGAGTTTGGCAAATCCGGGAGGAAGACTCCCGATGTTCTCTGAGTGATGAAGCAGAGGCTGCTCCATGCCTGGCTGCTATCTCCCAGCTGGCCTTATTCCTGGTGTCTGCTTTGTCTTGTTATGCTGGTGAGCTGTTGTGGGCAGCATCAGCCCTTTGCTGGGCTCTCATCATCTGCCCCACTGGGAGCCTTCTGGGTGCTGCTGCAGTAATGTAGTTTTTTAAGGAGTGTAAAGCAAAGGGCTGAAGTGGCAATAATATAATATTTGTTTATTGGCTGTTACTAGCACCATATTGGGTCAAAATGAATAATCATCTGGGAGTTGTCAGGTGAGCTTGTTTAATTTCATGGATCATGGTCTATATTAATGCAGGAGCATGTTCCTCAAGCTATGGGTACGTGTTAACCCTTCCTTTCCCTCCAGCTGGTGGATATAGTTCCAAACAGTTACAAGAGCATCCTTTCTCTCCCCCACATGCGTTTTTTTCCAAGACAGCCTTGGGTTTTGTGTCTCATTACAGTAAAAGCCCTGTAGTAGCTGCCCAGCTGCTGTCGTGTCCCTCTCTGGGATGGTGATTTAGAGCTGAGCCAGCATGGAAACGTTTCCATGCCTTAAGGCAAGCCTGTTGGCAGCCACTGTGGAGAAGTAATGTGCCACTTCTGCTTGGAAGAGTTGTCAGTTTTCTAGTTTAGTTGGGGAAAACAACCAACATTGGCTTAGGTTTTAGCTGGACTTTTGGAAATGTGCTGTAGTCTTTTGAAGGAAGCTGTTCATGTTACTGGAGGAGATGAACAGTGAGGACAGAGGGGTCCAGCTAATGAGCTTCATTCTGAAGGAAACTGAGTGCTTAATATTCCAGAGGTCTGGATAAGGATTGCTGAAAATGAGATGATGAGGAAGGAGGGAAGCTGTAAAAGGGCATTCAGTAAAGCTCATGGATGTGGATTGCCCAAGGCTGGAGCAAACAGTGGCACCTTGGTGTGCAGCTTCGTGGTCCTGTTGAGGTCCTGTCATCCCCAGCCCACTCCTCTGGATGTGCTTGGTGTGCATCAGGTCAGCTTTGAGTGTTCCCAGAGCAGCTGCATTGGTGCTGGTGCAATGAGTGGGTGGGAGGGCATGGGAGGAGATCCAAAATCCGGAATTGGGCTGGTTTGTGTTGCTGGGAGAGAATGTGACAGAGCTGAGCTGGGAAAGACAAAATTCCCTGTGCACAGGGAGTGTGTTAAGACTGAAGAAACAGGGTACAAAACACTCCAGCACTGCTGTGAAACAGTCCTTTTCTATTGTGTGTGGATTAGCTGCCTAGCTGGAAAGAAGCCATCGCCTTTCTGCAGGAGTTCAGAGCCGGGTCAATGGAACAGGAATATATTCTTAGAGTGGTACAAAGAGCTGGGGAAAAAGCTGTAAAGTGTTTGAAGTCTCGAGGCCGACAAAGACATGGTTCTGCTGCTGTGGTGGCCTGAGTACTAGAGGGGCAGGGGAGAGTCCAGAGCTGTGCCGCAACAGGGCTCTCAGGAGCAGGAATTTCACATAGCTGTCAGGCCCAGGGAATGTAGGGCACTCAGAGCACATGAATATTCAGAGAGCTGTGGCATGTCATGCTAGAGGAAATGAAAAAGCCGAGTTTTCTCAGAAGTAGGTATCTGGGAAACCTGTGACAGTAGGGGATAAAAGCAAATTTCTGTTCTGTGGTGTGGGTTATCTCAAATATTATTCCAGAATACAGCTTTCCAGTTAGCCACTCGTAGTTAATGCTGGCAGCAGGATCTACACTGCTTAATCCATTCTTTGGTGGAAGTGTCTGTTCCTTAGTGCAGGCAATGCTGAGGGAATGCAGACTTTGCTCCTTCTTCCTCTACCCTGGCATTGCTTTTTTTCCTCCAGTGTGCCTTTTATGCTGGTTCTGTTGATTACCAGATATTGTGGATTTAGTGTTCTGCTCAGAAAGAGCCTCCCAGCGCAGGCTGAGGTGCTCCCAGCTGTGCCATTGGGCAGTGACAGATGTCTGGGCTGTGCACAGCGAGTGTCCAGCACTGGCTGCTGCCAGGATCAGTATTCCAGGCACAAATGTGCCCCTTGCAGTGCAGAGCTCAGCACACAGCAATGCCCTTGAAAGGCAAATTAAACCCAGCTCCTGGGGAGCAGTGGGAGCACTGCTGTCATTTGTGCTGAGGTTCAAGCAGGCCTTGAGGTGACGGTTTCAGTTTCCCTTCTGCTTTCCTTTCCCACAAGGGCGTGCTTGAAAGGGCAGGCAGGGATGGTGGTGGCTCTTCTGCCTTCAGTGGGGGAGCATTCCCTGGCAGGAGACTGGAGCTGATGAGGGCCAGGCTCTGCACCTAGGCAGTAAGGGGCAGGATAAGAGAAAACAGCCTCAGGTTGTGTCAGGGAGTTGTAGGTTGGATATCAGGGAAAATTTCTTCACCAAAAGGATGGTCAAGCCATGGCACAGGCTGCTCAGAGCAGTGTTGGAGTCAGAATTCCTGGAAGCGGTCAAAAACATGTGGTTGTGGCACTTGAGGACATGGGTTAGTGGTTGGACTTAATCATCTTAGAGGGCTCTTCCAGCTTGAATGATTCTATCGTTCATTCATTCCAGTTCTTGCAAGTGGTGTCCTTGATGCAACATGTGGATGCACCAAACCATGCATACAAATGCGTGTGAAAGCTGTATTTTAGCAGTGCTAATGGATTAGACTGGAGGGATTGAAGGTGTTTCCTGAGCAACTTGTGGCTGTCTGCCTCTGAAATCAAAACCTTCTGATGTTCTTGATCCACTCGTTTGCTGCCCAGAAGCCTGTACAGATACTTGTTCCTTTTTCTAAGCTGTTTAAAGCTGTGATCCCCAGTTGTGTTTTGAGGGTTTAATGGCTCTGTTGAGGTGTGATGGAATTTGAGCTACATCAGAGAGAAGTAGCCTGGAGCATGGTTGTCTGATCCAAAGAAGCATTTTCCCCCACACAGCAGAGCAAAGCTGAAAAGCCCCACTGGCAGAGCTTCCATGGATGGTGTGCTGTTGTTGTCCCCACTGACATTGCAGCCCAGGGATGCTCTTGAACAAGCTGAGCACGTGCTGCACACTCAGCACGTTGTCACATGAAGATGAGGAGCTGATGTGATGTTAAACTAAAGCCACCAAACTGTGCTTTGTGCTGGGGCCAAAGGGGATGAGTTGGCCTGGGCTTCGTGAGGAGATTAGGCTGAAGTGGGCTATGGATAAAGGCTGGCTTCGACTCCTCAGCACTGGAACAACCTGATTTTGTAGTTCTTCCCTAGTCACCCCATGCTGTGTCTGCTGACATCTCCAGTTGTGGTTGTCTGAGTTTGAACTGCAAGATTTTGAGGACAGAACCCCCCTTTTTCTAAAATACTGAGCCTGTTTTTACTATGGTGCAGAATCTGTCAAAATCAAGACACATTGTGATTTCCCCAAACTTAGTTCCCCTGGCATCTCATTTCAGAACTTTCTCCAGAAAAAAAATGTCTTTTCTACTAAAGTCCTGGTTCCTTTTTTTTTGTGTTCCCCCACCCCAGTATGTTCAGAAGTGCCTTGATGCTGTTTGACATCTGAAATACTTCCTGTGCACGTGCTGTGCTGCCTTTGCTAGATAAGCAGTAGGCTGTTCCCTTTTACAGCAGGCACATCCCTTCCTGAAGAGGCAGATGTGGAATGTTTTCCCTGGGAACAAATATTGCTGCCTTGTAATTGTCACCTTAATTTTGTTTCTCTTTTCTTTCCATCCCAGCATGTGTGTGATTAGAAGCTTCTTATGCCTTCAATGAGGGGTGACAATGTCACACTCTTCCTAGTTTGGGGCAGGATTTCTGCTCTAGGTTCCCTCCACACTGGTTTTGTGTAGGCTGAGCAGAGCTGACAGAGAAATAAAACTAAATCTGAGCTTTGTTCACACTTGGAATTTTAATTTGTGTGTTGACTTTGTTTCCTGTTTTTGTAGGAATTTCTCTGGACACTAGTGTACAAGAGGAATGGAGGAGAACGCCGGTGAGTACAGTCTTAGGTATCTCACCACAGATTATGGACCTGACCTGTCCTCCTTGGCTATGCATCATAAAGAACCTGAGTACTTTAAACTTGGTGTCTTCATTTCAAGTGTAGAAGGTGATTAGGAAATAATGTAGTTTGGCAGATGCATCAGCTGCATTTGTACTATGGTGTGGACCAGATCTGACTGAAGCTCTGTACATATGGAAGATCTTTTTTGGAATCTCCCATCTGTGAAACCTGGAATACTGGTCTCTTGGCAATCCTGAGTTCTTGAAAACAGGTAACATCCCCTTTCTTAATAAGGAAGAGGCCAGAAGCAGTGAGCTGGTTTGAACAAGGCCCATGGCAAGGCATAAGGGAGGATCAGCTTCTGGTTGTTCCTGTTGTTCTTTATTTATTCCTTTAGGCAGCTCTGTGTTGCAGAAAATACAGGATTTTTTTTAAATTAAAATTTAAATCTCTTGCTTTAAGCAGTATGTAGTGCTTGCCCTGAAGCAATCAAATTCATTGCTGGTAGGTTTAACTGATGCAAGGATATGGTTGTAACTAAAACTCACAGATTTTTTGCTTAGAGATTGCCTTGAAGAGCTCTTCCATCTGTTTGCCTAAAATGGCTACAAGAAAGGAGTTAAATGCCCATTTTTTCCCTGCCATTGACATGAGGTTTGCATGAAAGCTCTTGCCTGCACCATGGGAAGCCAGTATCCACACAGCATATTGGCCTCACAGCTTCTGGACTGTGACACTGCAGTTGGTGATGCTAACTCGTAAATAATATTTCTAGGTTATTCTGTGCAGTCAGTGATGCCATCCTGAAAGCTTTGGGAATGGTTGTACTTGTCAGCAGGGCAGTATGCTTGGTGAGGCACATGAAGGCCAGTTTTTGGCTTCATACAGAGCTGGTGTGTTGGGGCCCAGTGGCCTGGTTTGATCATCTGCCAGCCAAGAGCTCCTGCATAAATGTGCTTGTAGTCCTGGTGGCAAGAACTGCTGTGCCCCCTCTTTGTCAGGCTGTAAGGTGCACATTTAATCTGTGGTGATTGCTTTCCCTTCTGGTTTGCTTGTGGCAAACTAATTCCAAAAGATGACTTGTGGAGGGGGTGGCAGTGCATGTGGCACTGGCAGCTGAGGCTGGAGCAGTGCCTGTGGAGGTGGCAGCTCCTACTCAGCCCTGAGACACAGCACAGCAGGGCCATTTCTCAGTCTCTAGAGCTTCAGTTACTGGGATGGCTTTGAGCAACATCAAGGCCAGGTTGGATGAGGTTCTCAGCAACCTGCTCTAGTGGAAGGTGTCCCTGCCACAGCAGGGGCTGGAACAAGATATTCAAGAGGTATTCAAGGTCCCTCCCATCCCCAGCTATTCTGTGGTCAGTGAGCTCTCCTCATTCACCAGGGCTGGGACTGTCACCAGCCACCTCTGTTCCCATCACAAAGCTTTGTGTCCCTTTTCACGGGCAGTTGAACCCCATTTTTTGGCTAGATCAGTGAGACACAGAGCTGGAGCCTTTTGAGGTTTCTGAGAGTGCATGTTTTGATGAGTGCTGGGATGTGAAAAGCTGTATGTTCTGTTTGTATTTTGCCACCTTTACTGAAGTTACTTCCCCATTCCCTCTGAGCAACTTGGGCAGTGCCAGTTCAGGATGGAGGATCTGTCCTGGATCTTTGCATGCACAGACAATCCCCATGGCTGGTCACGAAGCTTTGCGTCCTTAGTGCTGGAAGCCAAGAGCCCTGTATTAAAGACAGAATAAAAAGATGGATATTTTATTATAATTTCCTTGAAATTCCTCTGCTTTTATGGCTATTTGTTCTCCAAGTGCTAAGCTCAGGACTACTGGGTTGATCCTGGAGCTGAGGTAAGATGGAGCTGAGCTGAAGTCCAAGTTGGTGCCCTTTGTTCCCTTCAAGCCTGGTGCTTTGTGTGCATTGCTGTCCTTCCCTGGTTGGATATTAACTGCACTCACAGTGCTGCATGGCTGGCGCTTGTTTGAGCTGGTGTGCTTGGAATGGCCACTGGGAATGCACAGGGAAACGTAAATCCTTTTGAGCTGTCAGCCTCCACCAGCCATGGGTGGGTGGGGGAGCCTTCCTTGGCTCACTGCCCTGGCTAATTAAAAATGAAATTTGCTGTTGTCTTCAGATTTTAATTCATGCTCATCCCTGAGGACGAGTGGAAGCCAGGTCTCCAGGCAGCTGCAGTGAAGTTTCAGAGCTGTCCATACATGGTATTCTAGAACAGGTACGCAGCTTAAAATTTGCTCACAGCCCTGCCTTGATGTGCGCTAACTTGCAAGCAGGTAGAAAGGCAAATTCCGGCTGTTCCTTAGGCAGGTTACCAGAGTCTGGAACTGATCTCAGTGGAAAGCATTTGTCTTTTATACAAGGTGCAGCACAGAGCGTTTCCTTACCTACCTGAAAGCATTACTGGAAATAAGTCGAGTGCACTTGACAGGTAGCAAAATACTTTGGGACATTATCCTGACAGGCTTTTGTTCTTAAATTTGTTCTAGTTCTTAGTGTAATTAATGTACTGAGTGCTGTCAGGGTGCTTGGGGCACTCGATGGCATGTTGGTGCTGTTTTTCTGGCTGCTGTATTTGCAAGTAGTTCAACTCAGCCATCCATCTAGTTAGCGTGGCATTTCTGAAAATTAATACCCAATAATTCCTCCCTGAACAGGTTGAGGAGGTGTCTGAACTCTTGCTGCCTTTCCCTCCTGAGCTACGAGCCAAATGTTTTACAGAGATTATTTGCTGACCTGCCAGAGACCTCGTAATGCTGTGACACCCCATTTTGAGTGACTTTTGAAGGTGGTGTGCTAAGTGGTCTTGTAGTTTGTACCCATATCTCTGGCTGGGGGAAAGCAGAGGTTAATTCTGCTGGGTTTGTGGTTTCCTGGCTCAGCTGTGGATGTGCTGGGATGGAGATGTCTCGGCCTCCAGGCTGGTTGGAGCAAGAAAGTGGCAAACGTTGATGTTGAGTGAGAAATGTCTTTGCTGAAATGCTTCATGACAGAATTGAACCATCTTATTCCTTGTGTGATAAGACCTTGTAGGACATGCACTTGATCCTCTGGGCAATTCAGGGTGATTTGCTGTGAAACAGTGAGTGTAGAGTTCCTGTGGCTCAGTAAGTAGGGCATGGAGCAGGGCAGTAAGTTTCCAGAGCTTCTAGTTTTCCTTTCAACTTGTTGGACCTTAAATTCACCTTGCTCCCGGAACATTGCCTGTAAATTCTGTCCAGGGATTTTAGTAGCTGATTTTATTGGATTTGGGAATAGAAGAGGAGCCTGCCTGGAACCAGGGACAAGCAGGTTTAGTATAAATGTGATTTTTGTTATTACTGTTTCTTCACACAGGAGCAATGTGTCCAGGTTGAGTGGTAAATCTGGTCTTTTAAAAACAAAATACCGAATGTTCTCATTATCTTGCTGCCTTTGTGAGCTGTGGCTGCCAGTGTTAGCTGAGCTGTTGGCTGGACAAAGCTACTCCCAGGCCCGCAGGCTGGTCCTGAGATGCAGTCCCAGTGTGAACATTTGGATGCTGTCACTGCTGACATCACCACTTTATCTGCCTGGCTCTCCCTTGTCTTGGAAAGGAGTCCTGGCTCCGGCTGCTGAAGGTGTCTTTTGTATCCTGAAACAAACAAGAAACCAGAGATACCAGGTGGCTTTTTTACAGGTTGGGCCCATCCAGCTGTGTGGAATGAGTGGATAACCATGACTTGCTTAGGGAGAACATGGCTCTTCAACCCAGCCTGAGTTTGTCTCGCTTTGTGAAGCAGAGATTTTAAGATTTCAAAAGGATCACTGTCTTGGTTGTGATAAATTTGTCTGATAAATTTGCCCCGCAGGCTCCGAGGTTCGGCTCCGGGGGCCGCAGAGCTGCGCTGTGGCCGCCCGGAGCGGCTTCCCGCTGCCAGGGGCAGGCTTGGGTGCGATGTTGGGTAGGAATCCTTCCCTGTGAGCGAGGGGAGGCCCTGGCACGGGTTGTCCAGAGAAGCTGTGGCTGCCCCATCCCTGCAAGTGTTCAAGGCCAGGTTGAACAGGGCTTGGAGCACCCTGGGATAGTGCACTGTGGCAGGGAGTGGAACGAGATGAGTTTGAAGGTCCCTTTCAATTCAAACCATTCTAGACTTTTGTGAATTGAATTTCTGCAGGAGATTTTCCTCCTCCCTCTCCTTTTTTGGGGAGTAGGAGAGTCAAACCATGATGGTGCAGCCAGGCAGTGGCTGTGGACACTGACTTTCATAGGCAGTGCAGTGGGGTCTGATTTGTATCCATGTTAGGCTCAGTGCCATCATAGCAACACTGGCCTAATTGGTATAGCACAGCCTCCCACTGCATTTGAAAGGTAGAATTTAATAGTGTTCTGCACTCCATGAGAAAATCCCCTATAAAAACATGTCCCGGTTCCTGTGCTCTGTTCCCCCATACGGTTGGAAGCAGCTCTATGTGCTGTTTGCTTTGTGTGCTTTCCCTTTCCTTCCCCAGCCCCACTGCTCTAAGGGACTCGTTTCCAAGGTGAGGTGAGCAGCAAGTCATGGCTTGGCAAGGAGAATGCTCCTGGAGGCTCTGTGGTGATCCTGCCTGGCTGATCAACCCCCTCTCCCCAGGAAGGCAGAGTTAGGCAGGGATCTGGGGCTGAACCTTGATCTTTGAGAGGACTATAACCAGCCTTTGTCATGTTTTTTGTTGAAATTCAACCAAAATTATGAAAAAACCTGCCCGTCTCCCCCCCAGTTCTTTGGTCTTAACATTAACTCTTGGAAACTGAAGTGGTGATTAGGAAAATAAACAGGGTCCCTTCCTGCAGGGAAGGCAGGGGTTTGTTCTGCCCAAGCATTGTAGGTTGCAGGAGTTAAGTTACATTTTGCTGTGGGAGAGGAAAGGAAAATCTCTCCAAGTAATTAACTTAAGATGCTGACACTAATGAAGGGGCTTTCAAGGCTGGAACTTGTGGGGGGGTGATGGGAATCCCCTGCTGAATCAATGACATTAGGGCTGTAGGAGCGATTCCGCAATTATTAGGCTGAAATTATGTTGAACATGAAGTTAATCCTGTTATCTCTCAGATACTGAGCAAACTGAGTGCTCTGGATAACTCTAATGGGATTATGTGTGTCAGTCTGTCACCCTTGCCCTGTTCAGAGTTTTTTCTTATGCTCCTTCTCAGGGTAAAGTATTGATCAGGCTTCCTAGAGTTAATGTTGGGAGGTGGTGTCTGGGGCAGTGTGTTGCAGCAGTGCTGGGTTATTTTTTTTTAATGAGTTTGACAATGAACACCCTGTTGCCTCCTGAAGCCATTCACTCCTCCACAGCAAGGATCCCTTAAGCCCATCCCTGAACAGATGTTTAGGAAAAGAACTGAAGAACAAGGACAAGTTTAAAAGGAGACTTCCCTGTGTCACGCCTTCCTGGCATCAAGGATCTGCCATTGAGTGAGATGTCATTCTGTGATGGAGACTACTCTGGGCCATCGTATTTGCAGAGAATGATTAGTTCTGGCTTGAAAATCACATTTTGCACCCGTGATAGCCTGTGGTGATTGTTCTAAACACAAGTAGGGTGAGGTGCTTAAAAGGGATTATCTGTAGCTTGGTTTTAAGCAGTGGGATAAATTGCAAGGTAACTCTTGTCAGGAAAACCAGGAACCAAAATGATCCTGCAAGGAGGACAGAAGAGCCTTAGTTCAGGCGCTGACTGTGGCCATTACAGCCAGGTTGTTTCCCTGCTGGGCACAGACCTCCAGGCTGTGCTGGCCTGCCTTCTGTGCAGGGTTGGAATGAGCTGGAATGGTGTTGGTGCTGTCGCTGCCAGGGCAAGCTCCAGCAGCGGCTGCAGCAGCTCAGAACACAGTGACTGGAGATGACCACGTACAGTGGAGAGGTGAAGCCCTACACCCCATTGAGAACTAGAATTTGGGTTTCAAAGTCATGGAAAATGTTTTTCTCTGCTCATTTACCACTAAACCAGGCCTCTTGGTTTCAGCATCACTAGAATATAGAAGTGACACTTAAAACAACCACTAAATGAGCAGATGTTTTTGTGCCAAACCAGAAATCTCCATAAATACAGGAAAGTTCTGTTATTAAAGGATAAGTCAGCTTTTCGTTTCCAAGCTTTGATTCTCTCCTTTTTTTGTTGTTTAAGGGCTGATCTTGTTAAGAACTGCAGATTTTTTGGTGACGTTTTATTTTTAT
Source organism: Geospiza fortis (assembly GCF_000277835.1). Taxonomy (NCBI): domain Eukaryota; kingdom Metazoa; phylum Chordata; class Aves; order Passeriformes; family Thraupidae; genus Geospiza; species Geospiza fortis. The sequence goes on along the minus strand of NW_005054436.1, from coordinate 112,243 downwards.
TCTTTTCTGTTCCCTTGAGGAAGGTGAGAATTGTTTTGGAAGATCCAAGGAGCTCATTTACTGCGGAAACAGCCCTCAGGGTTGCTAATGACAAAGTGTCTGGGCTGTCTCAAAGAAGGCACCCAGAGGATGTGGGGACTGGTATAGCCACGGGGCCACCTGGGATTTTGGACCAGTTTAAGTGCCCAGAGGCCAGCCAGCCCTGCTGTTGATAAGGTGACAGATTTAGATGGCATTGCAGTAGCCTGTAATTCCAGGGACCTCAGGGGATAATTCTCACTGCAAAGGAGTCAGCACCTTCCACAAGCTTTTTGAGATGGGAATTCAGCACAAGAGAAAATCCCTGATTTCAAACCCAAAGTGCACAGAGAAACAGTTTAATATCTGTTTATACATCATAATTTTTGTGTACCACACTGCTGCTGGTTCTCTAGAGACACAGGATGAAGGGAATGAGGTGAAATGAGGAATCTGGGAATGTGTGAAGGGTTGTTCCTGCAAGAGAGGGGAGCAGCTCAGGGAGAAATAGCTTCCTACAAGGTTAGGATTCTGTACCTTCAGAACTGTTAGTGTTATCTCATCTCTTGACGTTTCCTTTAATTCTATGAAAGGACCTTGACACTGTAAACAATTCCCATGGCATTGTCCCTGTACTCCTGTGAGTCAGTGTGATGCATAAACAGCGTTGGGTTTGGGGGGCTCAAGGTCTGTATGGTTTGGGACACAATCAACCTGTCTGATTTTTGTGCCTTCTTCCTGGATAGCTCTTGGTGGCTATGGCTGCCACCACCTTGTTTTCCCAAGTTCTCTTGGTACTGGCAGAAAATAGGAGCATCTGGGATTGGAATTTCAGGATAAGGCTGAGGGGGCAGGTGGCGTGCTCTCGTTTTGTTTTCAGCTCCTTTGGGCCTCCATAATTATCTCCCCAGTTCCAAAGGGGAAGAACGGGATGTTGCACAGCACAACCCCAGCACTGCTTTATTCACATTAGCAGCAGTGTTTTACTCATGTTTGTCTTCAGCCTGGCTGCTGCTCAGAGATACCTTGGTGGTTGAGCAAGGGTCAATATTTGGAGTGGAAGTTCACTCCCTGCCTTGCTGATGGCTCTTGTCTGGGTGTGACCTGAGGTCTGGCTGTGCCACTGTTTAGGGTGGCCCATGGCAGATCTATGAAACATAATTTGGGCAGATGCACTTCCTAAGCGTTATCTTGTTCCTTAAATAGAGAATAAAGCTTGTATCAACATGAATCACAGAGTTGATAAACTGGAATGGTTCCTCTTGGAGTTGTCTTCTTGTATTGGGCAAATATTTATCCACGTTGTTTCCAAAGGCATATTTGTGCAATAGAAGGAGGTCAGACCTGTAATTACCTGTTAGGTTTACTCTGGCAGAAATGGCTTGTAAAAACACAGTGCAATTGAAAGGAAGCTTTTAAACCTTCTCTCTGTGCGTGAACCTAAAACTCTGGTTTAAAATTTCAAATGTTGTGAGAGTTTTCAGTTGCAAGGGTACAAAAAGTATTTTCCTTGCTGAATTTAAGTGCCCCAAGTGAAACTGATCCACCCTTTCTTTTAATTCCTGAGCTGTGGCAGGGAATTTGGGTTTCTGTTCCAACTGTATCTGCGGGCGATGATCAGAAGCTGAGGTTGTGTGCCAGACTTGCCTTGCATTTTAATCAGGAGCTCCTCGCCTAGTCAATAATTAAAGCAGAGCAGGTGCAGAAAATTGGGTGTTCCCCAAAAACTAAACCAAGGCGCTTTTGTAAGCTTCCCTGCGCAGAGCCAGGCGAGTGAGGGGTGGTAGGATGCCCTGGCACTGCCTGGCTTGTGCAGTAATTTGGAAAAAATGTAACTTCAGAATGGAGAGCTGGAGGTGTTGAGGGATAATTTGGATTATTGGTGCGGTGGGGCTGCTGCAAGCCCGTTGGGTTGGCAGAGCAAAGGTGTTTGCTGCAGTTTCAGCTTTGGGTATGAAGAGCAAATCCATTTTCTGAGATTCTTGTGAAATGTTTAAAAGAGGAAACAACTTTTACAGAGGAATCTTGCTGCCTTTCTTTCCAGTTACTATGTGAGCAGAGAGGCTTGCAGCTGAAGTTTGACATCTTGAAGGATTAGAGGTAGGAAGAGAAATTTGGGATCATGAGTCTGTGGACCTTGACCTATACACTGAAGACTAACTTAGAGTTAAATATACTCCTACCTCTTAGGGTTAATTGCAATTTAATCTGAATTTAGAGGTTTCATATTTACTGATATTTTTGCTGTTAGCTTTTGTTGTTAACTTGCAATGTTGTGCAAAACAGAGTTTGTCCCATGGGTTTTATAAGTGGCATAGATGTACTTACTCTGCTGGAGGACTTGTTTATGTTGGATAATGTCTGCACAGAGCTGTAAAGTCTTAAGAGTTGGGTTTGTCCTGTAAGGCTGTTTGTGATGGATGTGACTGTGCAGCAGCCACTCTCTTGGGAAGAGCACTCTGTGCTGTGCTGGGCCAACTCTAAAAACTCGTGCTGGGCAATGCTTTGGAAGGAGAGGAATATATTTTGATTTCCTTCATCCTCATGTTTTGAAATGGGGGGCCTCAGGTGATGTCAATTTATACATTTTTCTCTGAGTATCTTGAGTTTTTGCTGCAGGAGAGGGTTAAACAAGAGTTAGGCTAAATGCCATTCCTGTTTCTTCTCTAAACAATGCAATAATTAATGTAATTTTCTTCTCCGTGTTTTTGCCTAATGCGTTCCTAATAATGTAGTTGGAAGTGGCAGATGGGTATCCTGCCTCTTAATGCTTCCCTGTTGGGAACATGCTGATGCTTTGCTAATACCTGATGCTTTGCTGGAATGTATCCTATATGTGTGCTTCCTTTGGCTTCTGACCAGACTTTCTTTTAATGCTGCTTCAAGGTGCTCCAAAAAGTTGTTCATCAGCTTTGGAGTTTCCCTTGCCTTGAGATGGCAAAGCCATGAATCACCATAGTGATCAAATTAGGGTTAGTCAAGTTAGCCAAGATGTGACTGAATCTTTAATTTTGTCAAGATGACATTCCTCAGCATTCCCTCACTAGTAAACAAGAAAATACTTGGCCTGTGTTGTAATTGCAGGGAGTGGTGAGGAGATGTTGATGGTAAGGCTTTTCCAGTACTGGCTAAAGCTTACTTCCAGTGGAAGTTGTATTTTCCCTGGAAAACGAGGCTGAGGGGTATTTTTGCCTTAAGCTCCTCTGGGCTCAAAGCCCAGTTTAGCTACAACTTTTTGAGCCCATTCCTTGTGCTCCAGCCGCGTGCTGTGACCACAGGGCTCTCCAGGAGCACGGCCTCACCTTCCCAAAGGTGGGGCTGGAAGTGCTGTCAGTCAGCTTCTTGGCACAGCAATGTCTTCCTCCAGCTGTGCTCCATCGTGGTCAGCATCTGGACTGCTGTGGGACACGGCATGCTCACCTTCCCAGCACAGGGGTGGTGGCACCAAGCCCCTGGCATGCTGGACCTGCTGCCCTCCGCTGTCTGAGGTGGAGCACCATGCTGACTAACTGGAATGCTCTGGGAAATAGGAGTTTCCCTCTTGGAAAAGTCACAGGAAGCATGAAGGAAGTCATGTGGTGTAGGAGCAGTCCAGCTCCCATTTGTCTCATCAGAACCATCAAAGTCTGCAGGACGCAAACAATGTGATGCCAGCTGCCTTATAAATAACCCATTTTCCACTTCCGCACTGGCCTTTCATTCCATGTAAGGGGAAAGGAAGAGTGTCACGTTGTGCTCATTTGTTCAGAGTGACTCCCTGCCTGCTGCCCCTGCTCTGCTGCCCTCAGTGATGGCTGCACTGCTCAGAAGGGCTCATCTCTCTGGGCAGACACAGCTGTTACGTGATCCTGTAAGATTTTTTCATTTTCTTCTTCCAAAGCTGAAAACAAAAACTGTGGTGAAACCAAACTGATTAGAGGGCTGAAGCACCTCTCCTGAGAGGAAAGGCTGAGGGAGCTGGGGTTGCTCAGCCTGGAGGAGAGAAGCTCTGGGGTGACCTAATTGTGGCTTTTCAGTACCTGAAAGGAGCCTGCAGGAAAGGTGGAGAGAGACCATTCACAAGGGCCTGGAGTGACAGGACAAGGGGGGATGGCTTCAAACTTGACAGAGAGTTGGGTTAGATGGGAGAAATTCTTCCCCGTGAGAGTGGTGAGGGAGTGGAATGGATTTCTCAGAGAAGCTGTGGCTGCCTCCCCCTGGAAGTGTTCCAGGCCAGGTTGGATGGGGCTTGGAGTAACCTGGTATAGTGAAAGGTGTCCCTGCTCATGGCAGGGGTGAAGTGAGGTAGACTTCAAGGTCCCTTCCAACCCAAACCATTCCATAATTCCATTAAACACATCCAGAGTCATGGTGCTGCCTTTTTCTCCTCCCTGCCAGCTCTCCTGGTGAGGTGGTCCCTGCATGAGGATTTTAGTGGGTGCATCTCCCACAGTGAAAGAGCCCTAAAGGCCCTGTAGCTCCTGCTGACTCTCTGCTGATGAGCTCTGAAGGAAAACGCCCAGTATCACTGGTTTTAAACAGCTCCATTGGCAGGGATGGGATAATGCTGGAGTCCTTTTTAATGTTCCTGTGGCTGAATCATGGAACACAAATGTCTGAGTCACCCTGGGTGAATGTAGCATTTCATGTCGGTGTGAACTGAAATGTGAACAGCACTGCCTTTATTAGCGGAGCTGATATTGGGCTCATGGCTTTCATTAGATTTTAAAATGAAACAATACAGAAGAGTTCCTTTTACAATGTATAGAAACAGATTATTAACATGGAAATGCCAGGGGTTTAATGGGATGCTGGGCTGGATGGAGAGGAAATGAAACTTGAGAAGAAGGCCATGTACCCCATGTTTGAGTGTTTGCTGCCTGTTTTTTTTATTTCAGCCATCTGCCTCTCCTTAAATCACATAAAATTTTCATGTAACTGGTGTTTCTTCGTTACTGTATTTTAAAAGAAAATGCTGAAGGGACAGTCAGCTGCTTCCCATTTTGCTCTCCTTTAGAAAGCTTTTTGCTATTCCAACTTTTTCATCTTTAAGAAAGTCATCACCTGTCCCTGAGGAGTAAAACAGTTGCTCTGGTTTCTTCTGGTTGCTGTGCAGCAAAGTCAGATGGTCTTTCTCATTATTATGGGAATTTTTGCCTTTTATTGCTCTTCCTTGCTTGAAGTGTTGGTTTTCCTTTGTCCTGGATGTCCAGTGGGACAAGGGCAGGTTGCTTTGTCCTGTATTTTTCCCCAGTGGTGAAACAAAGCCCTCTGAAAACAGAGGGTTTCTTAGGAGCTGCTCTCATGCTCTGACCTCAGGCTGCAGCTGAGGCAGGAACATTTTTTGATGTTTTGTTTTCTGGGACAGAATTTGCACCTTTCCTTTCAGATGTGGAGCTGAAGGATGGACTGATGGATTTTTCTGGCCATGAGTTCCCTTGAAAATAATGATGTGGGTGTTACTTTTGGATTTGTGGTGCTTTGTGCATGTTGTCAGCTGTTTTCTGGTAGGGTTTTGCTTTCTCCCCTAAAAGAAGAGAGAGTGGCTGGTACTCCTGAATGATGCTTAAGGCCAGAGCCAGCTGCAATTTGAAACACAGATTTGTATCTCTTTGCTCCTTGAGCACCACAGCCCTACTTTAAATGAATAAATAAAGATTTTCCTGCTTCTCTGTTGTAGGGTGTATAGGGTAAACAAGCTGTTAGGTTCACAGAAGTCCTAACCCAAATTATAATGATAAATGAAGGAATCCAAATGGACATATTTAAACTTTGGAGATCTTTTATTGTGAGGCAGATGGCTGAGGGGGATGTTTGTTACCTTAACCATCAAGTTGTGACACATGAATAGAAATGAAACTTTTACTTTCCTTGTTAAATTTAAATTTTCCATTGTTAAATTTAAATTACACAAGAAGACATGCTTCCTGGTAACTTTAGTGGAGAGGGGAATCACATGAAATTGTATTTTTACATTTGGCTAGATGCATATCAGCTCAGGCTGTCTTTGAAATTCCCTTTGCTCGGGGGTAATGCAGCTCCCACAGCACTTAGAGAACGGCTGTCTCATCCCTGACTGCCTTAGTTTGTGTTTAGCTGGCACAGGTAGGCTGGAAATTCCTTCATCCCATTTTGGGAGGTGAAACCCCTTGGTGTGTTGCTGTGCATGCATTCTCCAAGCCCATCCCTGAGAGGAACACTCTGCTCTCCTTCTCCTCGCTGCCAGCTTTCCTCTCTTCTTGCTGAACTGGATGCGAGGAAGGAGCAAGGGGTGTTGATAATTTGGATTGTGCAGCTCAGTGGCTGGATCCTGGCTGCCTGTCTCCTCCCCTTCCTGAGCTTCGCCCTAGCCAGCTCGGCTCTGGAATGACAGGCATCCCTGCGTGAAGGGAGCTGGCACGGACACTTATTTATGAGAATCAAGTGCCCAGCCATGGGGCACAGGGCGAGCGGGACCTGTGCCGGACCATCGGACACCGTGGCCTGAGAGCTGGGAGTGCCTCCCTGGCCAGCCTCCTTCCTCATCCGGAGTGTGGATTTACCGTTTAAAGGGTGAAGTGTTCTCCGCGTAGACTTTTCCTCTGTTCTCCTCCCACCTCTTCCCGGAGAGCGCTCTGAACAGAATCCCATGGGGCAGCCGCACTTCTCGAGACCGGTAAATCCAGGTGCTTTTGGTGAGTAATGCAGGGCAGGGGAGACCAGGGAGCTGTGGGGCTGCAGCAGGCCAGCACTGCAGGTGAAACTGCAGGAGGAGTTGGGAGGAGTGGAATGTGGAACTTGTGTAACCTGCGCCCAGCTGGGGAGAGAAACTAAAGAAATAATTCCATTTCCTTCCATTCTCTTACTGATTTCACATGCAGTCACTGTGCAACACGTTCTCTGGTCTTCAGACAGGCTCCAAGCTGCTGTTCTAAGGGACAGCCTCTGGCTGGCGTGGATTCAGGGATACTACCTTTGCAAAGCACTTGGACAGTGGGGGAATGTTCATCTGCATGGGGCAGGAGTCAGCCCTGAGAGTGAGCTGGGACCAAAGCCATCAAGAATTGCCTCCCTGTGATTGATGTCACCCATCTTCTGGGGCAGCTGCAGCAGTTTTGGGGGCAGAAGGGCTTGACAATCGTCTCCCTGCTTGTTTTCCCTCTCCATTGTGAAGTATCTCAGTAACAGGCTGGAGAAAACACAACTGTGTAAGCTCTAGGAGCAGCCCCACTTCCTGAGCACTGTGTGGGGTCGGTGTTGCTCCGGGTCTGTTATGGGTGCTGTTCCCAGCACTGGCTGTGAGGAGACTTTCCACATCCCGCTGCTGCCTTTCTCTCATTCCCATTTGCTGTTAGCTGGCTGGCCTCAGTTGTTCACCCTCATCTGTAAAGTGGAATTTTCTGATTTTCAGAGAAGAAATGAACATTGAAAAAGATCACCCTCAAGATACAGACTATTATCTTCATTATTTTTCACTTCTGTAACTTTGACTCTATCAAGCATTTCTAGGGCTCAGATGAAACCAGTGATTCTCTTCCCCACCACCAGTTCACTCCAGCTAGTCTGGTTCAAGAATTGCTAAAAATAATGTGATAGAGTGGAAGGGAAGTAAAACTTCAGTCGTCTTTGTATGGTGGAGATTAACAGCATCTTCTGCTTGGATCTACTCACTGTTAGAAGCTGACCTGGTCAGTCTGGGGCTCTTTCTCTCATCAAATGCCAAGAACAGTGGTCATTTCCAGGGAAGTGGGCTTGGTGTAATGATACTGTGCTTTCTGGAGATTGGGGCCAGCAGACCTGGTGTTTCCTCAACTGCTCATTTGCTCCCTGAAGTCTTGTTTCGTGGCACAGCTCTCAGGGTTCCTACTGATTAAATCTGGAACTTGAAGAGATGGTTCTTGCATTAACTGTGTCAGGATGCTGTTAAGGAGAGTCCTGTGAAGATTATGGTGATTAGAAACATACAAAACACAGGGAAGCTGAGGGCTGGGACTGTTTGAGGCTGTTTTGTGACCACAACCTTTCATTCCTTTAAGGGCAGGATTCACGTCTTCCCTGGACGATTCAGGAAAACACACACAAGTTTTTAAAGCTGTTTTAGGGAAGCTTAGAAACATTTGCCCAAAGTGCTTTTTTGGATACTTTTAACAGCATTTCACTCAAAGAGTGTTTGCTTTTTGAGTTGTTGCTGTTTGCTTGGAAGCTTCTCGGATTCTTGACTGCCCTGCTGGACAGGGCAGGGTGGGAAAGGAGGGAGTTGGGTCCTCTCCAGCCTGTGCATCCACAGCATGGTGGCAACAAGAAGGCTTGTGGCAGGTGCCGTGGTGCTGGCTGGGAGCTGTGGTGGTCCTGCTGGAGCCACAGGCAGTGGTGTGTTCCAGGTACCTAAGGGGCGTGAGGAGCAGCCACATTCCCTGCAAAACTTCCCCTGCACCTTGTGGGCCTGCTCAGTGGAGAACTTCACACATATGTGTTCCTTAGGGAAGGAAATAAAGGTGATTAAGAAGAGTTGCTGCACTGAAGTACCTCATTTGCCCAAAGACAGAAATGCCCAGCAAGCTCCTTATGAACAGCAACTGCTGGCATTTGTGGGGATCCTGTAGTAGCTCCTACAAGAAGGGATAGATCAGGTTCTGGGTGAACTCTGGTTTGTGGATGGAAGAAATCTGGCCCAAGCTCCAAGTTTTGGAGCAGGTGACACAACACCGCAGCCACTTGCTGAGGATGAGAGAGACCAACTGTGGGTCTCCAGCTCCTTCCACTGAAATGGTTTCTCTGTTTTGGAAAAAACAAAAGACTGGGGTCACTCAACACCATAAGATGCAGTGGAAAATGAGCTTTTCTCTGCATGAAATTTGACTGCAAGATTTGAGCAAAAACATGTCTGCAGGGGAGAGTTGGAAGGACCAGGTGGCCAGGCAAAGCAATAGGGAATTGCATTCCAAGTTGCTTGGCACTGCTGGAGCTTCCTGCCTTCTTGTCTGTTCGGGCTGTGCCAGTTTTGTGACGTTTCCCCAGATTATTTCAGTCTAAACATTTTGAGTTAACATAAATCTGCTGTTTTAAACAGCTCAAATTCACCTGCTTGTTTGGATGGAATGAGATCAGAACAGCTCAAGTGTTTGGGACAGGGGATCTGAAATGGCAGGAGGCTCTGGCTGGGAAGCAGCTGGGGCATCACGCTGTCCCTGGACCAGCTGGGTTCTGAGCTCCAAGTGTCCCAGACCATCTCCTCTGGGAGCATCACACAATGTGCTGAAGTTGCACCATGTATTTTATTCCTGATTTTTCCTCAACCAGGGCTCTGTTGGAACACTAGGCACAGCATCCAGCTGTCATGGTGGGCTCTGTGGGGCTCTCCCAGCTCCAGAATAATTTTTCCAAAACGTGGACTTACTGCTTCCAGAAGGCTTGAACAAGGTCCTGCTTTGGCGTGGGGTCACTTTAGGGACCTGCCAGCTGGGAATCTCTTGACCTTCTCATGAGGACTCTGCTGGCTTCACCCAGGGCTGTGTGACCTCATTTAGCCTTTTCCATGTATTTAAAATAGGTTTTCCAGCCTGGCACCATGGTGAGGGTGAGGCTGATCTCTTAGACACAGCCTTGCTGCTGGGCCAGGTCAGGTGAAGGCATCATATTCCTGATGCTTCCCACCCTTCCCTCCAAGTCTGGGTCCTTTTTTTTTTGCCCTATTTTGTTCCCCTAGCATGGCACTGTGGTTCTTTCCCGGTTTTCCAGTGCATGACTCGGATAAGGAAGGGTTTCCCCCTTGCATTGCAAAGGAGCTTAAGGACCCTCCTTGTAGAGCAGAGCAGGAGGAGGCACAGCCTCAGCAAGGTGGATTCTCTGCCCTCACAGGGAAGAGATGTCCTCTCTGCACCATTTCATGGAGATTTCAGCTGAAAATGGGCTGTGAATGGAAGGGAAGGTCCATTTTGGAGGGAGTGTGAGCACTATCCAACGTGAACAATCGCTGAACAATAAGGTTATTTGAATGCAGATCTGTGGATCTCACCTCCAGCTGCTGATCCACCCGCTCATTAGTCCTCAGTGTCATAATTGCTTCACAACAGACTGCTTTAGATGTCTATGTCCCTGTGGTAATTGGGGATGGGAAAAGGAAGAGTGCTGTGGAAGGGTAGGACAGGCTCTCCTGTCATCTGCACAACAGGACAGAACGAATCCCAGTGAGGATCAGGGAAGGAGTTGCTTCCCTGACTTCGGTGTGAGCAGTGGGCTGGAATGGTCTCAGAATGTTTAGTAGCAAGTCAAGTTTTAGTCTACACAGAGCAAAAGGGTGGTGGAAGTTATGTGGACAGTGTTGTGTTCTAGTGTGCATGTCTCCCGCTCTTGCCTGGCTGCTTTTGGGCATGGAAGTGATTATAAATGAACAAAACCAAGTGTTTCCATGTTGGACAACACCTGACTCTCAGCAGGAGCCTGTGAGCAGCTGTACCACGGCCGAGGGAGCAGTGAGGCAGAGAAGCAGGACCGGGTGATTTGCTCTTGATGTGAAGTCTTGTGAAACCTCCTGTGTTCACCTGCGTGGTTGCAGCTCTGGCAGTGAAACTCCACCCTGGGAAGGTATTTGCTTTGACAGCTGGACCTGGGCTGCAGGAACTGCTGGAAGAGGTTCTGGCAGGAGTAGTCACATGTGGGTTCTCCCCACCCTCTCTGCTCTTAGCTGCTCTTCCTTTGGAGGTACTGTGTGTCTCCTGCAGTTCTGGCTCGTCCTTTCATGTCCTGCGCTCCTCCCTGGCTGTTACGAGGGGACTGTGGCAGGGGAATGCTTGTCATTCTCCTTCTAACTGGAAATGGAGACATTCCAGGGTGCTGAGGGCTCTTCATTAATCCCTGGAGCTGATGGTTGAGTTTTCTTTTAATAACTTACTTTGCTTAGTGCAGCATTCTGACATCTTGGGTGGTAGGCAGCACATAAGTGACATTCCTCAGAGCAACTCAGGGAAGGGGTAAATATAAGGCAAGCTTGGTACTGCTGCTTTCAGCACTGTTCTCCTTGGAAAGGTGAGGGAAATGCCTTTGATGACACTTGGGCTTCAAATTCCACCTACAGCCTGTGCTTGGCAAGCGCTCGTGCCTGCCTGGTGAAGTTTGGGAATGCTCTGTTGAGCATAGTGAATACTGCTTGTTAAAATTGCATGTACAACTCCAGGGCTGCAGTTGCTCCTGTCTCTAGTGCTGAAGCTGAGGGATTCTGGCTCTGGAAATCCTGCCATGGAGTGGGCACCAGATGGCTTCACTTTTAGCTTCTGCACACTGATTTTTTTTTTTTTTTTTTCAGGCAGTGCTAGATTCTGCTCATTGTAAGTGCTTCTCTGTGTTCCATCAAATACCCCAAAACAGCAACATCAGGCAAGGCAGGATCAATAGTCCCCAAATTAGTGTTTTCTGCTTCAGAAGTGGGGGTTTTTTTGAGTTGGGGATGTTTTTTTTTTTTGCTTGGATTTTTCACATGTCCCTTCCCACCTCCGTGTCCTTCTTGTGCTGCTCTCCAGAGACTCCTGTGCAGTAGGTGGAGCACAGGCCTGTATTGTGTCGCTTTCCTGTGGCGTTGTTGCTCTTGGCCAGCTTTGCTGCCCTTATTTATAGAAGGAAAATCAGAGAGGGGAAAATCTAGCACATCCAGCTGCTGGAATGGGTCTGGTGATTTCGGGGTGCGGACAGTTGTGAATGTCAGGTCAGTGGGCAGGAAGGTATTTGTGGTCATGAACTTGTGTCCAGCACCAGTTGCTTCCAAATGAAGATGAGAAAATGTAGGGAAGTGGTTTGTGTTCATGGGCAAACTGTGACACTGCAAAATTAAATTAATGTGTGGCTGAGAGAGCTGGGGGGACTCAGCCTGGAGAAAAGGAGGCTCAGGGAGCACCTTCTCGCTCCCTTCAACTCCCTGACAGGCAGGTGCAGACAGGTGGGGGTCAGGCTCTGCCCCTGGAGAACAAGGAACAGAACAGGAGGAAACAGCATCAAGTTGTGCCAGGGAAGGTTCGGGTTAGCCATCAGGAGGAATTTATTCTTTTAAAGAGTTATCAGTCCCTGGCACAGTTTGCCCCATCCCTGAAGGGTGTCCAAGGAACAAATGGACATACCACTCAGTGCTCTGGGCTGGTGACAAGGTGGAGGTTGTTCACAGATTGGATTCAACAATCTGGGCATCTTTTCCAACCTTAATGATTCTGGTGTTCTGTAATCTTTGTCTCATCAGGAAGGCCCTTACCAGTTTCCCTTTGCCCTGTTTATGTTGATGAGAAGCCCACTTGTGTCTCCCCAAGCTGATGTGAGGGCTCAGTGAAGCCACAGAGAGAGTCTTGTTCCCTTTTCTGCATGAATGTGTGCCACCATTCCCAGTGTGGGGTGGGTTGGTGGGACATGGGAGCTTGCAGCACAGAAGTAATTCTTTATTCTTTTCCTTCTTTTCTGTGCAGCTGAAGATGTGGATCACGCCCCAGGTGATGCCAGCATGGGGGTAGATGTTTTGGAGTCAGGTGACACAACACCTCCTACAAAGAGGAAAAGCAAGTTCTCAAGCTTTGGCAAGATTTTCAAACCCTGGAAGTGGAGGAAAAAGAAAAGCAGTGACAAATTCAAGGAGACTTCAGAAGGTAAAATGACAGGGGCTGGGTGGGTGTCCCTGCCTCCATCCATCCGAGAAGGGCTTGCTGTCACAAGCCTGAGTGCTGACATGTGCAAGAACCAAAATGGGACTTTGGTGATGGGCTGGCACCTGCAATCTCTCCAGAAACACCTTGCCATGGAGCTGTAGTTTCAGACAGATTAATTCCTTTCTTTAAAGGAAGTTCCCCAAGCAGCTATGGGGAGGGAGGGTTTGCTCCACAGTCAGCAGTGCAGTGTGAAATGCAGGTCTGAACATGCAGTTCCTTCTCTCTCCTCTTAATCCATGCAAAACCAGTGAAATTTGAGGCCCTTTTATTTCCTCTAGAGAACCTCTTTAAAAGAAAAAAAAACCTTCTTGAACTTCAAGCTTGCCCTGTTTTCTGAGTGCTTTTTTTCAATTTAATATCAGTTTTAGAACGAAAGATTTCTATGCGAAAGCCAAGAGAGGAGCTGGTAAAAAGAGGGGTTCTGTTGGAAGAGCCTGAGCAGGGTGAGTCTGCAAACAAACTTCTGTCTGTGTCTGTGTGGCTGATCTTCCTCTGGCCAAACCTCACCCTTGGGAGACAAATCTAAGGGCTTTCTGCTGAAGTGATTCCTGCCTGCCTTACCCTTTTCAATGCTCTCTCTTGTCTGTTTTCCCACCTGGGAGGAAGGCAGCCTGCTCAGGGAGGAAGATGGTGCTGAGGAAGTGTAGTGCCTGTCTGGAACACCTTCCTGTAGGGAGGGAGGGCTGTGCTGTGGTCACTTCCCATCCTGTCCTTCTCTGTGCTATCCTGCCAGCCTCTGCTGTCACACTGTCACTCACCATCTCCTGCTGTTCCAAATGGGAGAGGTTCTGCCCCCGGGGCTCAGGCTGGGAGAACAATCATAAATGGGTGAATTCTGAGCTGCTTGGGTAGGGGCATATCTTCCAAGAGATGCTTCATGGTATGGTGTCATAGTCACCACTAGGCTTATTAAAGTTTGCACTGCCGTCTAAGAAGTCTTATCCCCTTTTCTTTCATCTTTGATGCCTCCAAGTTGGGATCATGCTGCCAAAATAAGTTGTCAGATCACCATCCACTCACCTGGCTGGGATTTGTGTGATGTGGAAAAGTGGTGAGGAAAGCTGGATCATACTGTTCCTATCTCCAGTTCCTTCAGAGATGGCAGATGAATTGAAAAAGATTTTTAATCAAGTGGATAATGTATTTATTTAAGTTTTCTTGAGTTGAAATTCAGTCCAAATAGGCAATTTCCCCTTAGAGGTGGATGCTGAGTCTTTTTTTGAGAGTAATACTGTCAAAAATTTGTCCTGTCAGGGCAATTACTGAGAATGGTGGAGTATTTCCTCATGGGGATTAGGAGTTTCAGGACCCTCAAAAGCATGGGTTGGATTGGATGGGGTTTTTTCCAAAAAGAGGTCTTGCTTTAACACTGGGAGCCTTCATGCTAGAATTTGTAAAAGCAGAAATATTTAAAGTGAGCTACATAAAATTCTAGAGCTGTGTCATTACATCTTATTGAAACAAAGGTAAAGTGAGGAAATCTGCCTTGCTGATGTTTTGGATTGAGCGGTCATTTTTGTGCCAAATTCAGGGTAGAAATGAGGAAAACAAAGGTGCTTCTGCTAATCTGAAGACTTTATGAAAGTCCATTATTGCCCGTGCAGTAGATGACTCGGCTCGTGCTGGAATCTGCATTGCAGCAGGGAATTGGTGACTGCTCCGTGATGGAGGGTGGATACAAAAGCTGCTGGAGATTTATGACTTCAGTTACAGCTTCCTTGTGCTGCAGCACAGCACTGGGCACACTAATCTGTAACAAAAGAGCAAGGGCAGGACAGGGAGAAGAAAAGCCCTTGACAGCATACAGTGCTGTGTGATTTACTCATTGATAATGAAATCAAGGGCTCTCAGCTTCAGCTGGTTGAGTTGCTGTGCTGTCCTGTGCAGAAGGGGGCTGAAGCTCCTTAAGAAGCCAGAAGGAAGTTGGTGTGCTTCCATGGTGGTTGAGTCGGCTCAGCCACCTCTCCTCTCCCCTGCCTTCTAAGTGTTTTCTCTTTGCTTCTCTGTCCTCCCATCCCCTTGCAGATGCTGAAGAGCCAGAGAAGCTGAACCCACCTGCACTGAAGAATGGCCACACTGTCCCCATTGGGGGCCCCGGGATCTGTAACCTGCCCAGCCAGGAGGAAGAAGCAGCAAAGCCACCCAGCCTTAGGAAGCCTGTTCCAGTGGAGGAACCAAAGAAGAGGCAGGGTAAGAAACCAGACGTGTGCAAAATTAGGGCTTTACATTCTCCTGTAACCAGTTCTAAATTCTCATATGATCCTTCCCACCCTCAGTGGGCCCTCTGGTGCCTTAAACTGAGCTGCCTCCCTTTGCAGGCTCCTCCAGCAGCCACCCTGGGCCTGAACTGGAACCACCTCAGGAGCCACATGTTCCCAGACAACCTCTTCTTCCTCCAAAAAGACCTCCCTCCACTTCCCAGGAGGCAAACGAAGTACAGGCAAAGGATCCAATACCTGCCAGCAGTACTGCAAGAACTGCCCCCTTCGGCACAGCCCCCACGGCAGCAAAGACAGTCAATTCCACAGCTGCCCCTTCCCCAGCCCCCAGGACTCTGCTCCCTGCTCCTGCCAGTGCCAACACTACTGCTCCCACCAGTACAACCAGCACAGCTCCTGCCAAACAGCCTCCCGTTCCTCCTCCCAAACCTGTCAACAGAAACAGCAACTCACTAATAGGTAAGTGACCCCATAAACTGGTTTTTGTACCCTGAGATGTTCTGGAGCCACTGCTCCAAGACTCTCTTCCCTTCATAGGGAAGATTTTTAGTTGCATCTGAATGTCTGACCATCTTTCCTGAAAACAGTTGAGTTTGGACTCAAATCTGCCAGTGTTTAGCCAGGACACATGTGTTCTGGGAACAGTGTAATTACTGGAGTCTTCTGCCATGAGCTATCCCTGTTCCTGCAGGAAGGAATCCCTGCCTGCCTCTTCTCCGTCACCTCTGAGAGACAGTGTCTGAATGTTGATGCTTCACTGGGGGCTGGGATTGGGGAATGGTGGATGAGGTTTTGTGGTTATTCCTTCTTTCAGCTCCTTTTGGAAAAAAAACCCAAACCAAGAAACAAATCCAAAGAATCCACATCCCACCAAACAATGTCTGGTGTGGCTGTTACTGCCAGGCCATGTGGTTTCCACTTAGGGCATGAGCTGTTTGGGATAATTCAGACTTCCCTGGTTATACTCAGGCACCTCCTCTAAGGTCTGTGGCTGGGCTATTGACATACGAGTCTTGTCCCTATGTCTTGTCCCATGGATAAATCAGCTCAACTGTAATTTGAACAGAATCTTCCCATTTAGAGAATTAAATGTTTTTATCTTTGTAATTTTTCTAAGCAGAAGATTTGGTGAGAGTTTCTTAAAGCCCATTTAATCTCTGTTCTCTGTGGGCGTTCTGGGGATCTTAAAGATGCAATTTTGAGAGTTGGTATGACTTCCATGCAGCGATGGCCTGTTGGCATTTCTGGTAGTTCTTTCACAGACATCTCCTTATCTTTGGACGGGGTTAGCAGAGGTTAGCACAGATCGGGAGGGAGGCTCCTGGGAAGATCAATCTGACAGGTTTGCACTGTTATCGCAGAAACTGGAGGTGTTACCCAGGTGTGGTTTGAGAGGCAGTGCTGGATGTGCAAGTTGCCATCTGAAATAGCCTGGGCCACTGCTTTCAGTGTGGACAGATTGCTCTGCTCTGCTTGGGGCTCACCTTGCTCTGGCAGGTTTTGCAAGTGACCTTGGTATGGCATTAACAACCCCTGTGTGCCAGACCAACTTGATTAGCCTGACCATGCTTGAGCACTCCATGAAATACCTTCTTGTTTTCTTTAAGCTTCTTGCACACACTGCAGGTGGCATTTGAAATGCCCCAGCTCCAATTGGAGGAGGTACTTGTGGAATAAAAATAGTGGCTGGAAACAGCAGTATATCCAAGGTGTTTGGAGCCATCCTGCCTTGTCCCAGCAGCATGGGCTGGGCTGGGAGCAGCTGCGGGGTGTGCAGGGGAGGAGAGAACCAGCAGTTCTCTTTGGTTCCCTGGGTATGAACACAGATGTAGAGGAGGCTCCGCAGCCCTCTTGTCTGGCACAGTGGAGCTGGAGCTGTGGTGTTGCTGTGTGAGCCTTGTGTTGTCACTGTTGTTGAACAGCAGGAGTGGAATTGGCTTTGTGAGCTCTCCAGGGCTCTTTGGTGCCTGCTCTGACTGCAGGGGTGTCCTTCTGTGCCACTGTCACAGCCTGAGGATTGGGAGGGAGTTACTGTGCAGGTCACCCCTTTGTCCCCAAGATGCTCATTCCCTGAGCAGTTCTGGTGTCTCAAGCAGCAGCTTCCTTCTGCCAGCTCCTTGCTCCCTTTCAAATTTTGCTCTTACCCAGAGGTGCCTCAGGCCTGGTCCTGCTAGGCTTGAAGCACTGCTCAGGAGACACTGGAGTCCCTTGGGCAGGAGCTGAGGACACTCTGTTTTGCACAGTCTGGCCCTTAATCTACAAGGGGAAAGTCTGAAAATGCTAAACATCTCATAAATGTGCCCACTTCTCACCAGTTATGTGGCCTTATCTTGGGAAACTCTCCCACTTGCAGCACCCTCTCGTGGTGTCTGCACCTCACATTTCCCCATCTCTAGTCTGGGGGCATCCACGTGTCACTGTCACCCCCTCCAGCGAAATGTGTAGCAAGTCTCAGCTGCTTTAGGCAAAGCCTCTACAAGCCCCAGAAGCCATGGATACATGGGTGTTAAAAACCGCATCACTCCTAAAGCAACAGCAGTCCTTACTGCTGCAATTTCCCTAGAAAGAGAGGGGGGTTTGGGGATCCTGTGACTGCTCATGGAGGCATTTTTCACGTCTCTATTTCTTTCTCTCTTCTCCATCAATCGGCAAGTATTTAAGACTAAAGGCTTTAGGTATCTTTCGAAGTTTTTCTAGTAGTGGCAGATGAGTTTATATGGGGCTTAAAACAGAGATCAGAGGGAGTAAAGCAGACCTTATCCTGAGGATTGCTGGCAGTGGGGTGTTCTTGGGCTGGGTCTGATGGATGAACACAGAGGGGGATGCACACTGCTGCCTGCAGCTGTGCTGATTTTTGCCTCAGAGCAAAAAATAAGACTTTAAGACTTTTTGAGTCTTCCTGAGAAGTTCTTTAATGTGCAGGGGAGCTGTTAACACAACTGAAGTCTGGGGGGTCCTGGATGTCTTGGATTCCTTTTATGCTGTAAATACAGCCATAAAGTGCCCACATAACTGCATTCCTGGGCAGGCTCCTGTGCTGTCTTTGAAGGGCTGGTGCCATTTCTCTCTCTCTCTGAAGCAGCAGGATGCACAAACCTGTCTCAGCCTGCTTGGTTTTGGCTGCTCTCCCAAGTCTTACCTTTGCTGATAGAAGGACAAACTGGGGCCTTGTAACCTGGCTGTTTCTGGTATGATACTCCAATAAAAGGTAGCAGAGAACGCTTAGTCCAAGGCTCTGAGTGCATTGCCATGCTTCTTCCACACTGGTGAAGGTTATCTGGAAAATACACTGTTAAACATTGTGGCTTTTGTGGTTTTTATTTTCAGCTGAACTTTCCCAAGTAATGACCAGTGGTACAGCCTTGTCCAAGCCTTCTCCTCCTCTCCCTCCAAAGAGAGGCCTCCTGCCTAACAACACGTCAGAGGCTGTCACCTCTAAGCCCCCAAATGACAGGACAGTGACAGGGAGTCGCCCTGCACCGATTCCAGTGCATGTGACCTCAGCTTATCCACCACCTTCGCCCTCGCCGCCGCTGCCCACCCATGTGCCCCCCGAACCTCCACGTGTGGCCCTGCCCACCTCCACCCCTGTCCTAGACCCACCATGCTCCCTGGACCTGCCCAAGGAGATTCCTCCTCCTCCTCTTCCTGAAGACTTCAGGTCCATGGAGGTGTTGAAAAGGACAGCAGAACAAGGCTTTGGTGAACCCCACGTGCTGCCTCGCCTGCCCCAAATCCCACTGCACATTCGTATCCAGCAGGCTCTGGCCAGCCCTCTGCCTGTCACCCCACCTCCCGAGGGGTCCCACAGGGCTCACTCATTGCTCTTTGAGAACGATGGTTTTGGAGAAGACAATGGCACCCTGGGCAGGACAAGATCCCTGCCTGTCACCATTGAGATGCTCAAAGTGTGAGTACTTCCTTGTTTGTGTGCCAGCTCTCCCAGCTCCTGCAGTGCTGGGCAGGGCTTAGGTCTCTGCTGAAACCATTTTCCCTGTTGTCCAAATCTGTGTTTCAGGCTCTTAAGAACCAGAACATCTTCCCCATGAAATTATCCCTGGCTGTGGGATTTTATTGCTCACAAAGGGAAATGGGTTCCAGACTACAAACACAGGCTGATGCCAGGAATCCAGGCCTGGACCATCTCTAACTGCACCAAGATCAAACAAGGTCCCAGATTCCATCCATCTGTGGCCTTCCTTAGCCATTCATTTTGCTAAACATAAGTGGGAAAAGAACCGTCTTGTGTTATAGCAGGGCTGAATCTCCAAGTCACAAAGCAGTGGGGTCAGAGGGCAGTTTGGTTCTGCAGAACCTGCCTCTGTCATTTCCTCAGCCAGAGCTCCCTGTGCTTTGAAGAGAGAGGACGGTGCAGGACCTTGCAGTGGCTCTTGCACCTCTGGTTTCTGGGCTTCCCTGAGGGGAGAGCTAAGGGCTATTGATTCTAGGGATAATCTGCAGGCCCTGTGCCAAGTGTTCAGAGGTGTAATAACGTGCTTTTTGTTAGTCCAGACGATGAGGAAGGGGAAGATGATGACCAGGAAGAGGAACAGAATTCAGATCCTCGTGTGTATATTGGAGATGTGCCATCTGTCACAGTCATCCCCAAACTGGTACCCCAGGTTCTTCCGGAGGAGCAGGAAGGAGACGAAGGGATGAGCGACTCTGACTCGGAGGGGCCCATCCTGTACAAAGATGATGAGGATGAGGAAGAAGATGAAAGCCATAACAGTAAGGCTTTGACATTGCAGGTGTCATTTTTATTGCTCTGCTGAACTCGTGCCTGGCTGCACTGAGATCTGGATCAAAGCACTGGTTCCCACAGCGCCTCAAAGCAGCTGGTTCTTGGTTGCATGATGTAGTACATGTCCTCTGCCTTGCTTTTTCCAAGGCTCTGCAGCCAAACCTGTGCAATCACCTGCTGAGTGCACTCCTTCAGTTCCTGATGGCTCCTGTGACAGCCTGTGCTGTCCCAGTCCCTCAGGTGGGACAGCATTCAGTGAGCATGTGGTGTCACACAAAAAATGCCGTCTGCTGCTGCTGTGCAGTGAGTGCAGAGCTTGGGAAGAGCAAGGAGAGAGGACTGCTCTTGCTCAGGGAGGGGCACAGGGCTGGGATTGCTGGGGCAGGCTCGGTAGCCTTGAGCTGCATCCTGTTGCTCTCCCTCTCCACAGGCACGCTGGCCAACAAAGTGAAGAGGAAAGATACGCTTGCTATAAAGCTGGGGAACACAACTGCACCACAGGAGGAGAAGAGCATCTTCCCTCGGAAGA
>NW_005054436.1:83574-91928 GCF_000277835.1 Geospiza fortis | reverse complement strand
CGGAAGAGCAAGGAGGAGTGGAACGAAATCCGTCACCAGATTGGGACAACGCTGATCAGGTACAGATGATGATGATGATGATCAGTGTGTGTGGAGTGGGATTGCACAAAGTTGGTGCCTTGTCCAAGCAGCTTGTGCTGGAATAGGGTGGGTGGTTGGGCATGGCAGCTGGAGCAGGGCTGGCAGGTTGTGTTGCTGTTCCTCCTTCACTGGAAAAGTTGGGAGTTCCTCCTGGAGTTAACAATATCCCCCTGACAGGCCCCTGTTTCAGAGGTTAAATGGACTGAGAGGGGAAAACCTGAAGGATTACAGACATGTAAAACACAGGTGTGGATAAAAAGGTGTGGATGGATGCAGGGGGGGTGCTGGTGGTGGATGAAGCGGGGACTGGTGGCAGTCCAGGCTCTGCTGTCTGAGCTCCTTGCAAAGCTGCTTCTGAGCTGGAGAGCCCATAGCCCTTCCCAAAGCTGTGCCAGTGGCTGAGCAGCTGTTTGACAAGAGCATAGTGTAAAACAGGGCAGCAGTGATCCTCAGTGGTGAGTGAGGAGTGTGGAGAAGGCTGTCTAGTGCACTGAAACCAGGCAGTTTCATCCATCATCTGCTATTGATGAGTGACCAGATACAACATTCTATACTTGTCATACTTCTCTTCAGGCGACTGAGTCAGAGACCAACTGCAGAAGAACTGGAACAGAGGAACATTCTTCAGCGTGAGTAGCATTTCTCTGGTGGTCCAGAGAAATACCATAAGTTTGCTTTTAACATCTTTATGTATCAGGTGGCGTGGTTTTAAATTGAAAGAGATTTAGAGTAGACGTTAGGAACAAATTCTGCCCTGTGAGGGTGGTGAGGCCCTTGGCACAGGTTGCCCAGAGAAGCTGTGGCTGCCCCATCCCTGGAAGTGTCCAAGGCCAGGTTGGACAGGGCTTGGAGTGACCTGGGAGAGTGGAAGGTGTCCTTGCCCATGGCAGGGGGTGGGACTGGGTCCCTTCCAACCAAACCCATTCTGTGATCATATGATTATGGATGAAATAGCTGTTTCACGCCTGCCACCTCAGAGAAGAGTGTGTGGGCTGGTTCAGACTCTGCTGTTACACAGCAAGGACTGTGAAAGGTATTTTTGTTTGGGCTGGTCAGGACTGTTTCTCTTGGCCATATCTTGTTCTGCAAAAGTATTAAATAAACATCTTGAGGAAATGGGAATGTCAGTTCAGGAAGTTTCCATTTAAAATATTTATCTGTGCTGTTATTTTCTTTTAAACTATAATAGCTTTGTGAAGGAGCAGGCTGCACAGTGGCTTGGATGTATTTTGGCGATATGGCCCTAAATCGTTGAGGTGAATGACTCATTGGTGCTGTGTAAGGGGCATATTTGCCCTGCCAGTTCAGGAGGTGACACAGGGTATTGAGTTGTACTGCACTCTCTGCCTGTCCTAAGCCTTTAGATCTGTAGATAATCGGATCCAGCTCAATACTGTCCTTTGTTCAAGCCTAGAAAGCACTTTTCAAAGTGTGATGCTTACATGAAAAATGTTTTCTTTCCCCCTTGGCAGCGAAAAATGAAGCTGACCGTCAAGCTGAGAAGCGGGAGATCAAGCGCCGGCTCACCAGAAAGGTACTGCTGGCTCCTGTGGTGACAGCCACCTGGCCAGGCTGCCGGGCATGGGGGCCCTGAGCACGCTGCAGGTGCCGTGCTGTGGGCCAAGAACGGGGCTCTTGTGTAAGTGTCCCCAGTGCCCTTGCACTGCAGTGACTTTGGAATGTGGACTGTCACCCACGGTGAGCCATTGGCACCAGGGCCGTGTTTTTGTCAGTGAACAGATCTGAGCTGGCAGGGAGTGTAACAAGTGAGATGAGAACTAAATTTGGCACCTGATACTTTAAAGGTTTGCTGGCCTGGCTGCTTTAACACAGTGCTTCAGCAGCCACCACTTCACATCAGGCTCCCTGAAATCCACTTCTAAAATAACAGCTGCTTTTATCTGTTACATCCAAGTTACTTGTGATTGTTGCTCATGGCTGGGAAAAGCTTCCCCAAGGCCTGTGGGTGTGAAGCGTGAGTGCTGCCGTTGCTGAAGCTGTGTTTAGGGCTGTCATGCAGGGCTCACCCTTGTAGCGGCTGTTCCCACAACATGACAGTGTGGCCCAGGTTCTGCCCTAGCCTGGCTTTGTGATCTCAGTGTGAGTATCCAGTCTGTAAGAGGTTTACCTATTCCCTTGCAGGCAGGCTCTGGTAGTGTCTGTGCTTAAGGCACAGTGAGGGAGCTAGTTTTAGTTTTGCTTGGGGTGCCTAGTCCTGGATCTGCTTTGTGGACAAGGCTCAGACTAACCTCCTTTGTTTTTCCTGGTGTTCAGCTTAGCCAAAGGCCTACAGTGGCAGAGCTGCAGGCCAGGAAGATCCTGAGGTTTAATGAATATGTGGAAGTAACAGATGCTCAAGACTATGACCGGCGGGCAGATAAGCCATGGACAAAGCTGACTCCAGCTGACAAGGTAACTGAGAGTCTCCTGTCCCCACATGGGAAGAGGAGCCAGCCAGGGTGGCCCACACAAACAGGTGTGAGCCAAGGAGATTTGCTCTGTTCCTCTGGCTTCACCTCTTCACCTTTCCCTCTGCCAACCCTCCTGTGTGCCTTCACTTGCATGTGCTACCCCAGCTCTGCTTCCTGCTGCCTCATGGCAAGGTGGAGCCCAGGTGGGCACAGTCTGAAAGCCTTGCATGGCTTCTGCCTCAGTTTCTGAGTGATGTAAGAATCATAAAATCATGGAATCGTTAAGGTTGGAAGAGCCCTTGAAGATGATGGAGTCCAACTGTTTACCCAGCACTACCATGTTCACCAGTAAACCATGTCCCCAGGCGCCCCATCTGCACCTTTTTGAACAGTTCCTAGGATGGTGGTTCTACTACAGCCCTTTCTATGAAGAAATTTTTCCTTGTATCTCATCTAAACTTCCTCTGCCTCAGCCTGAGGCAGTTTCCCCTTGTTCTGTCACTTGTTACCTGGAGAAGCGACCAACCCCCAGCTCTCTTGCCCTCCTGTCAGGGAGTTGTAGAGAGTGAGAAGATCCCCCTGAGCCTTCTTTTCTCCATGCTCAGCCCCCCCACCCCGCCCAGCTGCTCTTGGTGCTCCAGACCCTTCCCCAGTCCCACTCTCTTTTCCTGACCCAGCAAGGATACTGAGTATTGATCATGGCAGTGCTGTTCCCTGCAGGCTCAATAAACTGGCAGGGAACTACCTGTCCTTGTCCTCCCAGGCCACCTCTGGGCACTGCCCAGCCCTCATCAGGGAGGGCAGATTAAATTCAGCTTGGCATTAATGGACTGTGAAAACTGGGGTGGCTGCTCCAATCTTTCTCTGAGCCCTTCCCAAAAAAATCTCCCTCTCTGTGCAGGCAGCCATCAGGAAGGAGCTGAATGAGTTTAAGAGCTGTGAAATGGAAGTGCACGAGGAGAGCAAGCAGTTCACGAGGTGAGAATGTGTTAGCAAGAGTTTTCCACCTTTTAGAGCTGTCAGAGCTGTGCTGCAAGGACAGTACTCAGTGGCAAAACACTAAAACCTTAGAAGAATTATTTGTGCAGCTGTTGGAGATTGAATGTCCCTTTCTGTCTGAGTCCTGGGGGGTGACTGGAGCAGCAGCAGACACAAAGTGGGTTGGTTTTCCTTAAACTGGGGCTTCCATCCTGGAGGCTCAGTGACCATCTGTAACTAGTGTGAAGCTGCAGCTGGAGTGAGCTTTTCTGGGTCTAGAGATGTGCAGCCATAGCCAGAAAACAACTTGCTAATGAGCTACCTTGGATGTCATCTGTGTAGTCAGGTCTGGATCGTGGCCCAAGTGATTCCTTCCAGCTCTGTGTGGCAAAGTTGAGCGCAGAGCACAGGAAGTGAAATTATTTGATGTTCACAGCTTCCCTGAGGGCTGAGAGTTCTGAGATAATAATTCAATTTACTCTCTTTGGCCATCTGTAGTGCCCAAGTAACCGTTTAACCTGAGTTCCAAGGATAACACTCAGATTTTTCACTTGGCTTTCAGATACCATCGACCATAATATTCCAAGGAGGGAGCAAGAAACCCACGAGGGCTGGAAGTTCTCTGCATCCCTCTTCCAGGCAATACAGTGAGGGTGGAAACTCAGCTCTTGCAAGATTTGCCTTCCAAACATATCCAGAAAAGGGCTTTCAGCCAGGGAAGGGGAATCCTGTCTGAATGTAGCATTTCACTGGAACAAACACATCTCTCATGCTATCAGGCTGGAACTGACACTATACCTCGTGTGGCTCAGCAATACGACTCTGCCAGGAGACCGCGCCCAGGGGAGCGACCCCTTCCTCCCCAAGCTGTACAGACTTGTCGTGGGGAGTGCAATTCCTCATTTCCTTCTCCTTTCCGTCAGGAGGGGAGATTAAAAACAAAGGCAGCTCTGATGCTGGGAAGCTGAGGGAGAGCATGTGCTCAGAAGTGAATGTGTGTGTATTAGCTGTGTACAGAGAACCCTGGCAGACAACTGACATGGCACTCGCTATGTTTTGGGTGTTTTGCTTTTTTGTCATGTCCTTAATGCCCTGAATCACTACTGACCAACGGTTTGTTGTCCTGGAAGGGAATTGTGTAGATATTAACATATGCTGCATCTTTTTGTTAAAAAAAAAAAAAGGAAAAAAACCCCTACCCCAACATATGTATAAATGCTCTGCACTCTCTCACATTTGCTGTGATCTTAATAACAGATCTTGAGATATTTAGGCTTGTTTAACAAATTACAGAACCAGGAAAAATTACTGTTGCCTTTTTAAAACTTTTTAATTTGGGGAAACTGTGAGAGTAGTCAGTCTTTTTTATTGTGGCTTTCTCTCAAATGTTTTTTACTCTCCCAAATCAGGGTTGAAGCTTGCCTTTTTCTCATTTTTACAGCTAAACCTACTGGAAACTTGATCGTTTCACTGTGTGGGTCAAAAGGAGGGGAAGAATAGGTTTAAAAAGTGACCTTAAAAAGATGGTATTTCTCTTCTGAGAGAAAAATTCTTCCTCAGTGCGGGTTTAAAAAAAAATCTGGTAGGGCCACTGCTGTATTATGCACAAAACTAAACTATCTGTGAGATGCCACCTTGTGCGGGGGTTTGGGGTGGGGAGGGGGAGAAGAGCTTTGTCTTGTTCACAGACCACATGGCCCAGCATCTGCTGGGGGCTCTTCCCTCAGGCATCCCCTGTACAGCCGCCATTACATTGTATATCAGTCTCCGCAACAACAGATTTTAATTATTAAATAAAAGTATTTTAGAATTTTTTTTTCTTCCCTCCCGACTGCCCTTGTCCCAACCACCCTTCCAGCCATTGCGCAGGCGCGGCAGGCCCCGCCCTTTCCGCTGGGTGTTGGCCCCGTCCCCTATGCCCATATACGGCCTGTCCCCGCCCCCCGCACGGCACGCATGCGCGCATTTTAGCCCCGCCTCCCTGTACTATAAAAAGCGCCGCGCGGTTTCACTCGGCCTCTTTCGCCATGCGGAGCGGTTGGCTGTGCAGGTAGGGGCTTTTGCCATTTTAACCGTTTTTACCCTTTAAACCCTTTTTCTTGCGGTGGCGCGGGGTCGTGCTGGCCGCGCAGCGCTGCGGGGTCAGCGGGTGCCCGCGCCATCCCCGTTTTACCTCTGAACTACGCTGTGAGTTGCACATGGCTGTGGGTGCTGCGGAGTCAGCCCGCGCCACTTCAGCCGTCCCTCAGAGCCATTTCCTTTTCCTACAGGTTCCACCAAAGCCTGTTTAAGCTTGGTTTGCCCAGTTCGCTCGAACGTGAGTATCTTTCACGTGGCCCCGCCGCGTGGTCGGCGGAGCTGGGACGGGCAAGGTGGTTATAAATGTTTAAAGTGAAGGTCCAACGTGGATATCCGGAGAAGTCGCTCTCTCTCGGCTCTGTCCATGTGGCGCATGGGAGCGCAGGCCCTCGGGCCCGTGACGTATAGTCCCTTTCCACGACGTTGGAGAGCAAGCCGGGCCCCGAGCCTGCAGCCTGCATATTCCTACTGCTTCTCTGAGCCCTTGGGCTATGACAGAGGAGACAAACCATGCAGGAAACACTGCCACACGGGGTGGGACGGGGGAGACGTGCCGAGCTGGGAGGGAGAGACAAAAAAAACACAACCTCCTGAGCAAATCCTTAAAGTATATTTTTTTCATTTCCAGTGCCAAAATTGAAAAAGTTGGAGTGAAACGCGATTTTTAAAGGTAATCGCGTTAAAAATGTAATATTCTGTGTATTTCAAAGATGTTTCTAGAATAATGGGTTGGTTTAGTGATAAAATTTCATTCCGGACGACGTGGGTTGGAGGCTCCTAGATCTGACGATTACGTTCGATTTTGAATAGATGGGGTAAAGAAATTCCTGAGTCTTAAGGGGAAACAAAAAAGATCATTAGTCTGAGACAGAAAAAAACACTGCAGATAAGTGTGTGCTGAACTTAAAGCTCTACTGGTATATTGTTGGACACGAGAAAAAAGCAGGAAAAATACTTTTCTCTTTCCTAAAATATTGCAGAATCTGCTGGGGTGAAGTGTCAAAGAAAATCCGCCTTTAGTGGGAGACGGTGAGTATATTAAAGAGTTTGCCTAAGTTAGGTGGTTACCTAGTTCCTGTTAGCGCACTATGTGTAATAAAAATGTAGCCGCAGAAATCAAAACGCTGTGGAAGCAGGGGTGCGTGAATTTAGTGGTCTTTTAAAGCACATGCTTAGAGTACAAAAAATAACCGGTGGCCTGGTCCCTTGATGGGACGTGCACTTGCTGGATTTTGTGGAGCTGGAGTTACACACGTTACGGGTGGGCTGCACGGGAAGGAAAGGCAGTCCGCGGGCTGCGGGGTTGGCTGGTCTGGCTGGCAAAGGGCTGCTTTGGGGATGCTTCAAACTAAGGAAGGGGGGTTGAGGGAAGTATAAGGGGTAAGAAAATAAGGCGTGTGCTGTCCTGTGGAATACACTAAAGAAGCTTCCAGTCGATTTGACCTTGTGGGGCCAGGATATTACAGGGAAGGTGATACTGAAAATGGGTGGATTATATTACAGGATGTGGGGTGGTAGCCGCAGTTTGTGTGTTTAGGCCCTGAAATACAGCTCTTGCTTTCGTGTTGATGTCCAAATCTGTACCTATCTACAGTAGACAACTCAATAAACTGAATTTGGCTATGGCTTGGTGTGTGTTTTTGGTGAGCTGAATATTAAGGGAAACTTCATGCCCTGGGTGGTGCTTCTCCTGTGTGGAAGTATAATTCTTGTTTGTTGCTAAACCATTTCGAAAAAGTGTAGAAATGCTGTGTGGCACTCTATTGGTGCTGGATTAGGAAGAGATCCTACTTTCAGTCCGGGTTTGGGCACAAAACCTTCATATTAAGGGCTAAGTCGAGCAGGGTTGATGGGCTCGTTACCCCGGGGTGGGGGGAAGCAGGGAGGGGGATCACACGTTTTTCCCTTGCCCTTCTAAAGGGGAGTGCTGCTGATGGGGGCTTTAGGGGAGGTGCTGCTGTGGGTCCAGTGAAATAGGTGTCAGCAGTTTCCCAGATGTCCTGTCCTTGGCCATGACGTGGCCCGGGAAGACATCAGGGAGTGGCTGTGTATCAAGTCCCAGCATGAGCCTGGGATAAATAATGGTGGTGCATCTCCAAGGTTTTCCAATCTCATGCGCTGTGGGTGACCCCTGGGGATCGCGGTCTGTAGATAAGCAGACAAAGGCCGCCGTACCAGCCAAGATGTTAATTAGGAACATGATTTTATTAGTAAAGGCTAATATGGCCAAATGCAGGCCTTCGGACTGGAACAGCAGAGTTAATCACTGGAATAAGGGTAGTCGCATTGGATGAAGGGGAAACTCTAAAGTTTGCTGCCCTCCCATCAACCGAAGAAGTTTGGTCTAGTTCCTGTTTCAAGAGTTAAAAGTGTTTCCACTTTGCAGCAGTAGGTTGCTGGAGAAGGTGGTGTCGCAGACTTGCCGCATTTCCATACTCCGTTATCATTGTTCAGCGTATTTACCATTTTTTGCAGCAGCTCTGTTCCATCACGGCTGGCTGCGGCCTGGGAGGCTGGAGGCATCTCTGCAGGTTAGAAGCAGGATGAGTTAGTGACACGGATTTATTGTCTGTGGGCCAGCGTATTGCCAGCCGCCTTGTGCTGCCTGCCCTTCTGTGTCTTTCTGTCCCCTTGTCCTGCCCCACCTGTGCCCCTTCCGTCCTTCTGTCGGCCTGTCCTGCCCCACCTGCCCTCGTTCCGTCCCTCTGTCCCCTTATCCTGTCCCAGCTGTCCTCGTTCCGTCCTTCTGTCCCCTTGTCCGGCGGGAGCAGTGCCGTGGCCGCGCGGGACCGCCGGCCACCAGGG
>NW_005054436.1:77627-83318 GCF_000277835.1 Geospiza fortis | reverse complement strand
CTCCGATTCTTCCCTTTTCCCCCTTTCCCTTTTTCATTCTCCTTTCTTTTCCCCTTCCCTCTCTCCTCGCCTGCCTGGACCTGAAATCTGGAGACGTTCACATAAAATAGAGAGTATGGATAAAACGTACAAGGGAAAACTTTATATTTTCCCAGAGTAGGAGAAGGGATCAGTGTTCAAATCCCAACTCAGACACCAGTCCCTAAGGTGGTTTTTTAGGGTGTGAGGAGGCACCCCAGACAGTAAACAGCCTGGTTCACCAGGTGGGTGACTCCTTACAGGCTCTTTTTGGCATTTAGATTCCATGATGCCAGGAAAACGCAGAGTGCAGATCCTGGTCCCAGAAGAAGTGTCTACTGAGATGAAAAAGGTTAAAGGTAAGAAAAATCCCTTGGAATTTCCCTTCTACTTTCCCAGGGGTGATTTTCACCAGGAAACTTGTACCCCTACATGCTCTTTCTCCCCTTCCCTCCCTGCAGTCACCCACCCATCGCATCGCTCACAGCCTGGGCTGGTGCTGATGCTGGGCCAGGGTAACATTGGCTCTTTCTGGCATTTAGATTCCAAAATGCCAGCAAAACGCAGAATGAAGATCTTGGTGCCAGAAGAAGAATCTACTGAGACAAAAAAGGTTAAAGGTAAGAAAAATCCCTTGGAATTTTCCTTCCACTTTCCCAGGGGTGATTTTTACCAGGAAACTTGTACCCTGACATGTTCTTTCTCCCTCTCCCACCCTGCAGTCAGCCACCCATCACATTGCTCACAGCCTGGGCTGGTGCTGACACTGGGCCAGGGTAATGTCGGGCAGCTGGGTCTGGGTGAAGACATCATGGAGAGGAAGAAGCCAGCTCTGGTCACACTGCCGGAGATGGTGGTGCAGGTGGAAGCTGGAGGGATGCACACGGTGTGCCTCAGCCAGACTGGAAAGGTAAGTGCAGTGGGTTCTGGGATGTGTTCTGGAGCAGGGGGTAGGAATCAGCCACTGTTCTGCCCACATCTTGTTCCAGCTCTAGGGGTGAGCATGGACCATTTTTGTGGTCTCGTGGACCACAAAATTTAGGGGGTCAAAAGGAGCACCTGAAAGGGGCCTACGAGAGAATTGGAGAGGGGCTTAGGATAAGAGCATGGACTGATAGGTCAAGGGCAAATGGCGTCACACTGACAGAGAGTAGATGGGTGACACTGCCATTTTAGATACAATGTTGGGAAGTTCTTCCCTGTGAAGGTGGTGAGGCTTTGGTACAGAGAAGCTGTGGCTGCCTCATTGTGGGGGGAATAGAATGTAAGAAAATAAAGATAGTGCAGAAGGCAATCTCACCCCTGAGGAGTTGCAGCTGTACTAATTACCAAAGATTAGGAACAGGCCTGCCCTTAACAGGCCACAGCTGTGTCTAATAAGGATGAGTGCTATAAAAGAGTGGGTTAGCTGGGTGAGGAGAGACTTGGAGTTTGGCTGTGCTGTGAGGAAGAAGGAGTCAGTGCTGCAAGGAGCTACCTCTGAGAAATCATCGAGAAGGTATGAGAGCTTCGCAATGAGATGACAATACCTCATCCCTGGAAGTATTCCAGGCCAGACTGGACAGGATTTAAAGCAACCTGATCTAGTGGAAGGTGTTCTTGCCTATTGCGTGGGGTGGACTGAAATGAGCTTTAAGGTCCCTTCCATCCCAGACCATTCTGTGATTCTGTAATAATTCAGCCTCACGACTCTGTCCCCTGACTTCATACTCAGCCTGTTGCCCCTCTGTGCTCCATCCTGACCACTTGCACCCGATCTGCAGATCTACACCTTTGGCTGCAATGATGAAGGTGCCCTGGGACGCGACACCTCGGCTGAAGGGTCTGAGAGCTCTCCAGGGCTGGTGGAGCTGCAGGAGAAGGTGGTGCAGGTGTCGGCGGGGGACAGCCACACGGCCGCGCTGACTGAGGATGGCAGGGTCTTTGTCTGGGGCTCCTTCCGGGTACGCTGAGTCCTCAGATGCTGGAAGCTCCACTGGTGGCTGCTGCTCCTGTGGCTGATCCCTGTGTCTCTCTCTTCCCTCAGGATAACAATGGAGTGATTGGCTTGCTGGAGCCCATGAAGACGAGCTCCGTTCCTGTGCTGCTCCAGCTCAATACGCCTGTTGTTAAAATAGTTTCAGGTGAGCAGGTGTCGTTGTTGAGATGGTCCTAACAAACAGAAGAACACCGTGTATTTAAGAAAGCTTCTCTCTTTTATTTTAACAGCATGCTGTCTTTTTATATCCTCTCACAAAGTTTATACATTCATTGGCCACAATAAATCAACATAATGTTCATTGGTGCAAGGCGGTCAACACCACTGTTTTCTGTCAAGATCTAACTGCAGGACCCCTTGTTTATCTTTTCTTCTCCATTTCCATGATGACAGCTTTGGTAGGACTCCTTTCAGGGGCAAAGGTGACTCTTATCAGCTTCTCTTCTTCATCTAACTCTCTCTGACTCACAGACCAGCTGTGACCCCCTTCCACAAGCAGGGCCCTGGGATGTGCAGGGTCAGGCAGGTACACAAGGTTGTCACAACCCTTGAGGAACGTCCATGAACTTTTCCTCCCTCTTGGCTTGTTCCAAGCCTGATACAAGGGTGTACTTGCTGATCTCTGACTCTTCCAGAGAACAGACCTCTTAGCCCCAACAGATTCACATATTGAGTTAATATTTGACCAGTCTGATGTAGAATGCCTTCCAAGAGTGGCCTGAACTGTGACCCAGTGGGGCCAGAGCACTTGCTCTGTAATGAGGCCAGGGGAAGCTGAGCACAGGGTGCTTGTCCGGGGCCCAGGGGAGGTTGGGGCACACCTGTGTCCTTACTGCCTTCCCAGAAAAACTGCTTTGAATTCCTGGGATCAGGAAGATGGAGATCCTGGAGTTTTATGTGGTGGCACAATTGGTGTTGAGGTATCAAGTGCAGTAAACCCCATAAGTTGGGACAACTGGGGTTTACCTGTGGGATCTCAGTCCTGAGGACTTGTTGAAGACTTCTCCATAACTTCTTTTTCCTTCCTGTCCCAGGAAATGACCACTTGGTGATGCTGACAGTGGACGGCGACCTGTTCACGTGTGGCTGTGGTGAGCAGGGCCAGCTGGGCAGAGTGCCAGCACTCTTTGCCACCCGAGGAGGACGGCGAGGACTGGGTGAGTGGATTTAGTTCTCAGAGGTGCATCCTTTGGCTTTGGTCTGCCCTTTGCAGAGGAACAAAGAGCCCCAGTCCCTGATGCTGAAGGGCTTATGTGTAGTCAGTGACGTACATGCAGTGAGCCAGATCCTTAGATGCAGGGAGGGTGTAAATCCTTAGTCCTTGCATAACGCCCTGTCTCCTATCCCAGAACGGATGCTGGTCCCCCAGCTTGTCCCTGCCAGAGGCAGAGGGAGAAGAAGCAAAATGCGCTTCCAGGATGCTTTCTGTGGGGCATATTTCACCTTCGCCGTCACGCGTGAGGGACACATCTATGGATTTGGCCTCTCCAACTACCACCAGCTGGGTGAGCTTCACCTATGTCTCTCCAGATCTCCTTCCAGTCCACTGCTGCCCTGGCCTGGTGGGGGAAGCTGCTGGGTGCCCCAGAATCTAAACACTGGATGCACCAGAGCTGGAAATGGGGGTGGGGCTCACTCTGGGTTTAGGGCCCAGCCCTCGTGCCCACTGGGGTTGAGCAGAAATTAGATTTTGGGACTGGGCTCGCTCTGGGTTTAGGGCCCAGCCCTTGTGCCCACTGGGGTTGAGCAGAAATTAGATTTTGGGGCTGGGCACCTGTATTGGTCTCTGGTAGGGTGAGCCCCAGGGTGCATGGCTCAGTGCCAGAGCTGTCCATGCCCATGGACCTGATCCGCCTGGGTTTGTGCGTCCCACTCTGCAGGGACCCAGGACACCGAGCCCTGCTTCTCCCCGCAGAACCTCACATCCTTCAAGAACTCCACCAAGTCTTGGGTTGGGTTCTCTGGCGGGCAGCACCACACGGTCTGCGTCGACTCTGAGGGTGAGTGACTCTGTGACAGGTGGGCTGGGAGTCACACAGCTGGGTGGGGGGAATCCCATGGCCCTCAACCTGGCCAAGGAGCTGTTGGGATGAGGGTGATGTGCTGGAGCCCTCTCAGTGTTCAAGGAAACAATGTTGGTGTGAGATTGCAGTGAAGGGATGCTGACAACAGAAACCTGGACTCAGTTGTGAACTCTGCTCTTGCACCTATCCAGCTTACTGATTTTGGGGAGCTGAAGGGTCTCTATCCCACCCTGCCCCTTCTGGATGGGTCTCAGGGTGTGGTGTGGAGGAGCAATGCTCCTTCAGGAGTCAGGCCTGGGAAGAGGTCCTGGTCTGCTTTGGCCTTGCTGCAACTTCTGCCCTGCTCAGGTCTCCCGTCTTGTGTGTCCGCTGTGCTGCAGGTAAAGCCTACAGCCTGGGCAGGGCAGAGTATGGCCGGCTGGGCCTTGGGACAGGGGCAGAGGAGAAGAGTACACCCACCGTTATCCCGGAGCTCCCCAGTATTGTCTCGGTGGCCTGCGGAGCGTCAGTTGGTTATGCTGTCAGCAGTGATGGTGAGTACCAGGGCTTGGGAACCCTGCCTTCTGCACTTGCTTCATTCCTCCATCCAGCCCTGCACAC
This sequence comes from Geospiza fortis, assembly GCF_000277835.1. Classification (NCBI taxonomy): domain Eukaryota; kingdom Metazoa; phylum Chordata; class Aves; order Passeriformes; family Thraupidae; genus Geospiza; species Geospiza fortis. Next base: position 78,698 of record NW_005054436.1, on the reverse strand, counting down.
TGTCACCACACATTACCAGCTGGGTTGGGACTGGAGCCAGGTCCTGCTGCCTATCTCCTGGGGGCAGCTGGGCAGTGGCTGCTCAGATGTGTTTGTGGGCCTGTTTGTGGGCAGCAGGGTTGGTCATGCAGTGTTTACCAGGACGGGGTTGTTGGCCTGGCAGTCTCTTCTCTGACTCTGCCAATGCCAGACCTCCGTGCTCAGATGCTGCATCTGCCTGTGTGCAGTGTCCGCAGGAAGGAAGGTTTGGAGTGGGCTGTGGGTTTATTTTTCTCCCGCAAAGGGATGAAAGTTCCTTGGCTCTATGATGGAACACCTGTTGAGTTGCAAGTGCTCGTTCTCTTCCTCCTGCTTGTGTTGTGGACTCATAGAAATGCACTGTCTGGGTGCGAGGTCGCCTTCCCATTGTGCAACAACTGGGAGCTCAAAGCTTGCTTTCACCTCTGTTGCAGGACGAGCGTTTGCGTGGGGAATGGGCACTAACTACCAGCTGGGCACCGGAGAGGAGGATGATGTCTGGAGCCCCGTGGAGATGACAGGGAAGCAGCTGGAGAACCGGCGGGTGCTGGCCGTGTCCAGCGGTGGGCAGCACACTGTGCTGCTGGTCAGTGACAAGGAGCAGAGCTGATGAAGCGACACTGCAGCTGGACCCAGCGGAATCACAGCACCCCCAGACCCCCCACAACTTCTGCCTGGGTTGGGGAGCCGATTACTTGGGGAGGGCAGGAGGCTCATGGAGCTCGGCCCAGCAGCACCTGCGTGGCTGGAACAGGGTGCCCGTGGGTTCTCTCTGCAAGCGTTTGTCTGTTTTCCTGTGGTGCCCAGTGCTCTGTCAGCTCCCCGGGTCAGCTTGGTCCTAAACTGATCCCAGTTCTGTGCCTGGATGGATTTCCACTTCTTCTCATCTGTTTTTTTTTTAACATTTCCTGGCCCAGCAAAGCTGAGGGTTTTGTTCTTCACTCTGCAATCAGGTTTGGGTAATAGTCTCCCTGAGGTCCCCATGTTCCCTACATCTGGATGCTCTTCCACCCCCTTCAACTAAATCACCTCTGGATTTGTCTGCTGCCACCC
>NW_005054436.1:75526-77595 GCF_000277835.1 Geospiza fortis | reverse complement strand
AGGAATGTGCCCAGGAAGCTCTATCCTCTAATCCAGAGCTTGTGACTGCTGTGGGGAAATTCTGCCTGGTGAGGGAGAATGTTGCTGGATGATGCCTAGCACAGTGTGACCGCTGGAGGCTCCTGCCTCCCATCCCCTCAAGCTGAGCCCTGCCTGGCAGTGAGGCCAGGAGCAGGTTCCCCACTCCCCATGGCCTGGAGCAGCCACCTCATGGTACTTTTCACAGTCCTGGCCACCCCCTCTTGGCCATTGCCTTTGGAAACCCAACCACGAGTGGGAACACTGTTACTTTAATTTTTTTCTCTTTCACTTGCTGAGAAAGGAGGTTCATTTGCTGTTAGGGCCTTGATGAGCAGACACCCAGACCCCAAGCTGTGCATGGAGTTGCTGGAAACAACAGGACTCCTCCTCCCCATTGCCTCCCTGGTCTAACTGGTCTTGATTCCTGTGCCCAGCCTGCTCTTTCCTCTCCTTATAGGAGGTACCTTCCAGGTACCTGGAGTGAGGAGGCCTCTGCAAAAAGTTAAATTATAGCAATAGGAGAGGGATGGGTTGTGGCTGGGGAGGGGGTTCTGGGGTGTCTGGGGTTATACAATGGTTCCAAAGGGGTTGGATTTTTTTAAAAAAGAAAATGTATTTTGGTTGATTAATCAAGGCAGAAAGGAAAAAAAAATCTTTTAACATTTGGAATAAACTGAGTTTTGATAAACCCAGGCTTTTCCTGCGCTTTGGAGGGCTGGGCAGTTCTCCCATAGGGACAGTCGGGACAGGTGGCTGCGTTTCGGGGCGCTGTCCTGGTCCCAGCTGTGTCCGAATGTTCTGTGGCCGCCAGGTGGCAGCAGGAGGATGTGCTGGCAGCTGTGGGGCCACGGGACTGGGAGAACTGGGACGGAGAGAGGGCATGGTCCCTGTCATCTGTCACCCCCTCTTCAGTTCCCAGCCTGTCTGACGGGTCACCCCAGGTATCTTTGGGTCTCCAGGAACACAGCCAAGCCCATGGCACGCCTGGAAGAATCCTGGCATGTCTGGAGCTGAGCCAGATGTGTGTGGAGACTGGAAGCCGTGGGGCAAATTCCCACATCCTGGTGTGACTGGAGCCCCAGGTTGCTGTTTACATTTAATGCATTTGGGCAGGAGCAGGCTCCTTAGTGAGCCTGGGCACTGAGAGGAGCTCTGCTGCTCCCATGTGGGATGAACTTGGATTTACAATCAGGGATGGCCTCAGTGGGTCCAGCTCTGGGGGGCTCGGGGCCCCCACATCCCGTCAGGTGGGTTTGTTCTGGTGGTTGCAGTCCTGGGCTTGCAAAGGACTTTACCTCTAAGCAAAAGGTTGGGATGTGGGCCCACAGGGAATGTTGTATTGTGAGGGATCAAGCCCATGTTTTGCCATCACTGCAGGCTGAGCCATGGGCAAGTGCTCTCTAATCCTGTGGCTAATTTTGCTCCCTGGGGACCATCACTATTTGATACTGTTGAATGTCTTTGTCAGTCTTCCATGCTCACTTAAGCTGGCTGTGGGTGATTTGTAGTATTTTTTAAAATAAAACCCAAACGCTTTCCCTTTATAAGTAAATATGCTATGAAGAGGGCTTCAAAGGAAAGATGATTAGTTACTATCCAACTGTTGCTAAATTCATTGGTTGATGGTCCATATGCTGCATTTTTTAATGTTACTGATACCTGATCCAGACCATTCCCAAGCTGTTTGATAATTATTTATCAGCCATCTGCATCAGCATCATCTGCATGAGCAGTGATGGCCGAAAAGCAGGAAAGAGAGAAAGGGGTTAAGCTGTAGGCAGGAAAGGGAAGGCAGAAACCAAGCAGCAAACAACTGGCACCTGGGCTCCATTGAAGACTAAAAGTGGGAAAAAATGGCTTAATTGAAAAATCTGCCTATTGTGTGTGCAGTCTCCAAGGGGAAACAAACAAACCCATTCATAAGAAGGGAAAAAAAGGCAAAGAATTAAAAAATCCTTGTGCTGTTGTGCAGAACTGGGGGGTTTAACTCTTCCCAGTCTCTTCCCAGTCTCAGGCAGAAATATTTTTATAACCAAACCATCTCCCTT
>NW_005054436.1:72976-74410 GCF_000277835.1 Geospiza fortis | reverse complement strand
GTGAAAAAGAAACTGAACTGAAGCTGGATAAAAGCTGATGACTCATTACAACAATTCAGTGAAAAGGAGGCAGGATTGATCCTGTGAAGAACGCCAATCACTTGTTTTTAAAATTTTAAAAGTTTAACAGTAATTAAATGGTTATAAAAATAGTAATACAATTGGAGTAATAATAATTTGGACACATTAAATTAGGACAATATGAGACAATAGAGACAAAGAGTTATGGACGTCCGGATACCTTTTTCTGGGCAGCACGACCCCGAAAAAGGACCCCCGTTAACAAAGGATTAACCCTTAAAAACAACAGTCTGTTGCATATTCATACATCTCATACATGATGCATAAATTCCATTCAAATATAGGATTCTGTCTGGTCATCATCAACTTCTTCCTCTGAATCCTAACAGCGTCTTCGAGGCAGGAATTAGTTTCTTCTGATAAGAGGGCAATAAATTCTTTTCCTCTGAAAGATTTAGGTGTCCTGTGGCTGCTATCTCACTGCGAGTCCTTTCTTTAAAAAAAGTCTCCTACATAGCATAGTTTCTATTTTAACATTTTGTTATAACCTAAAATTATATTTAACACACTACTGAAGAGAATTAATACAGCATTATTTTCTAACACAACACATACAATATTCATTTTAATATGTGCGAAAAGCCAATCACAAAATACTCATTTTTCACACTTTCAATACTCACCAAGCCATCTGGCCAGAGTTCTGTGCCCACCGAGGACCCAGCAACCAGCAGGGACCTTCCTCCCATTCTCCAGCACAGGCTTCTTCCCTCCACACTCAGGGAGCTGCAGCCACTCAGGGAACACCGACTTAGTCACAACAGGAGAGGCACAAGGATAATTTGGAACTCGTTGTAACCTCAAAGCCGCCCAGACCCCGGAGAAAGCACTTCCCCGATCAGACGGAGCGGGTATTTCCTGTACCGCCCTCTCTTCTCCCTACCCAAAGCGCATGCGCGCACTGCCGCCATCATTGGGAGGGCAAGTGAGTGCCGCCCTGAGCCGCCATCTTGGGTGTGGCGTAAAAAGTGACCTTTTTTGGTCCCTCCTTTCCAGTTTTCGCCCCCTGCAGAGGCAGGAAAAATGCCTTGCAATCAAATACAAAACCTGCCTGGCAAGCCCAGGATGCCAGTAGCCATTTCTCCTGGATTTCGTCTCCGCAATCTTTGGTACTGGCAGAAGCCATTCCCGGTCGAGCCGCCATCTTTGTTGTGGTACGCTTAAGCATCCCCCGCTCCTCACACAGGCGTTTCTCTTGCCGGCTGCCTCAACCCGGTCCCGACGCCCATCCCGCGCTCTCAGCGCCATTTTCTGCTGCTTTTCCTGGCGGGAGAAAACGGTTGGCGGGGTCAGCGGGACCGGACCCCCGCGAACCGCGGCAGGGAGCGGCGGCGACGCCTCTCCCGGAGTCCT
>NW_005054436.1:69328-72881 GCF_000277835.1 Geospiza fortis | reverse complement strand
CCCCCCCGCGACCCCCCCCCCCGCCGCTGTCGTTCTTCCCAGCCACCGCCCCGCACGGCGGCCGCTCAAGCCCGGTCCCGTCCTTTTGCACTCCTAACTGTGCTTCCCCCCTCCCCTCTGTTCACCGCTTCCCTCTGTGCCCACAAGGTGGCAGCACCGCCCCCCTGCCCGGGCCGGGCTGGACGCGCTTTGGGGCAGGCAGGGAGCAGAGGCCGAAGCTGGTGGAGAGCCTTTTGTATTTATTCCCTTCAGCCCCAGCAGCTGTTCCTACAGTTTAAGGGCACTTGATTGGTTCGTTCGTAGGTTAAAATGTTATAACATTGGTTTCAAAACGACTACGCATCTCTTGTCAGAGTTTCCTACATTCCTGTATACAATAGAATCTATAGATTCTTTCCAAATCATTCTTTCCGAATGGTTTTAGAGATAAATTCCAATTCTTTGCCAATACCTATAAAAACGAAAAACTTGACAGGTTTTGGTGTTCTACACCCACCCCTCCGTGTGAATTTTCTGGCAGCTTTTGGTCCCTCTGGGGGAGGGTAACCCGGCATGACCCCCTCTCATTCCCCCCTCACCTGCTCCTCCATCACAGCCTGGTGTGACGGTGTTCACAGGAGCCTTAGGATGAGGGAAGAGACGAGGATGTGACTCCATGTTTCAGAAGGCTTGATTCATTATTTTATGATATATATTATATTAAAACTATACTAAAAGAATAGAAGAAAGGATTTCATCAGAAGGCTAGCTAAGAATAGAAAAAGAAAGAATGATAACAAAGGCTTGTTGGTCCACCATCCACAAACTACCGCACTGACACCATCCCTGTCTCAGTTTCCCTACTCAGAGTCTGAAGAGCGGCTTCTCATCATGCACTGGGGCTGGAAAGGCACAATCCAGGACAGGAATTATTTGGTCCAGTCTGAACTTTAACCAGCATCCCAGCTCCATGAGGAGACTTGGACCCCATTCCAAGATATCAGCATGTCAGGGGCCAGATGAATGGAGAGGTTAGAGAGGGGAGGTTGGGCAGGGGATGCTGGCAAGATATTTATACTGAGGATACAGAGGGAGTGATCTGTGTCACTCTTTGCCGAGCAAAGAAAATAACAATTTGGGCAGGTTTGAAAAGCGCCGAAACCACAACAGGAAACCCAAATTGTACAAATGCAGATGTGAGTGGAAAAAGCTCTTGAGCTGGTGGCTCTGACTTTCACCTCCACTAAAAATAAACCTGCCTTATTAGGGGCAGATGGAGGCCAATATAAAACATCTCTCCCCCACCCCCACCATGTTTTTCCATGGAGGGGCTCTTTTGTGTGATGCTGGGTGATGTGGCTTTCTGGGGGTAGTGGGGATGGATGGCTTGGCCAGGGGCTTGTGTTGGGTTTTGGAGAGGATCTGGGAGGTTTAAGGGTTTTGGGGATGTGTGTCAGGTTTTCTGGAGGAGGGTTGCTGGGGTTGGTGTGATTTAGGGCTAAGCAATGTAGGGTGGGAGGTGTGACGAGTTGTAACAGCCTCTGATTATAGTAAGGGCAGCCTGGCAAAGCCACATCCTCCAGCACAGCAGGAACTGGGGGGAGGAATTTGGGGTGCTGAGAAAGGGAGGGATTGGGAGCTGGGATTACAGGGAGCAGCAGAACTCCTCCTGGGACCCCCACGTAATACAGGCTGGGCTCCTCTTCCCCATGCCTGTTTCCCCACTTTGGACCATGCCAGGGCTGCAGCATCCCATGTCTGGGGGGAGGCTGTGGCAGACAGTGCCAGGTTTGGGTGCCCATTGCCCCCCTGCTGCTGCACCCCAGCCCCCCGAGGATATTGTGGGAGTTGCTTCACTGTCACCCTGGCAGTTGCAGTGGGGCCCAGGCTCCTCTGAGTGAGCCCAGGGTCTCCACACCCGCAGCAGCCAGGGTTGTTCACACTTGCAGCCTTTGCACCCCCAGCCCCATCCTCCTCCTCCTTTTGCAGGGATGCAATTTGGATGGATGCAATTTGGGAAGGCAGGAATCAAAAAGATTTTGGAGAGAGAAGGGAGCAGAGCAAGGGGTGGGCTGAGCACCAAATTGTGAGTGCATCTCCAGTAGTGGCACAGCAGCACCTACCCTGCTGGGGACACCCTCACGGACCCCCTCAACAGGCCCTGGGTTATGGGGTCACATGGCATGAGGTGATCGGTCTTGGGCCCCTTAGGGTAACATGGGGGTGTGATGCTCATTGGGGTAACATTGGGGGTGCCCCAAAAGGGTCCCAGGAGGGAAAAGACCCCTCAGGGTGCAGATGGACTCAGAGGGGTGGGGAGGGGAAGGGTGGGGTCTGTCCAGCCATGGGGGGAGGTGATGAGGACGGTGGCTGGGGCAGGGGGTTGGCACAGGAAGCAGTGGCAGTGGAAGCACTGCTCCCAGCTCCCCAGATGCGCCCGTCAGATAGGGCAGCAGGAAGCAGCTGTGGGGAGTCCGGTGCTGGGAACAGCCACTGCTGCCTGCCCAACACCGCCCGAGCCCAACCCCACTGTCTCTCCCCACTCTGGGTACTACCCAGGGATGTTCCAAATGTCCCAGCCTCTCCTCTGCAGGGAACAGAGATGTCCAGGGCTTGCCCTGAAGAAGCAGCTGTGACTCCTCATGGGAATATATGGTTCTCTCTGGCTCTGAGGGTGATGGAGACATGGCTCTGCTCTTGACAGGGCTTTGGATGAGAGGAAGTGTGGGGAAACCGAGACATGGACAGTGACTGAGCAGCCTGGCCACAGTTCATGTCACAGTTCCTGGTTCCCTTCCAGAGAGATGAGAGTGTTCCTCTCCCTCCCCTGAGTACTCTGGAATAAGGTAATGCCTCATGGTGTTCACTTGGTCCCCAGTGATCACCAGCAGGGACTGTCCTGGGTGCTGCCTCCAGGCTACCTTGGGCTCAGGCTGAGGGGAGGTTCCTGGGGCTAATCCCCTGCACAAACAGCCACACATTCCCTAGGGCTGGATCAGGTCTCCTGGTGACATGGCTTGTGGGGCAGGGCACCTCACAGCTGCTTTGTGGGTGTGGGTGCCACTCCTTTTTCCCCCCTAATTCTCTGCTGTTTGTCTGCTCATCCAACTCCATTCATGGCCCATTATGGAGCCTCTGGCATTGTCTGGCTCTGGCAGAGGGTCCGTGTGGTGGGTGATGGGAGTAAACTGAGGCACAGATCCTCAGAAAGGAGCAAGTCTCCTTTCTGCATGGGCTGTGGACTAACATCCATCCATCCATCCATCCATCCATCCATCCATCCATCCATCCATCCATCCATCCATCCATCCATCCAATCTGCCAGCTCCAATTTATAATCTCCATTGATCCTGAAACACCCCAAATCTGGGACATCATAGCTCAATATAGGGGCGTCACTGTGGCTACAGGGACCCCAGGGAGGGTTTGCCAAACTACACAGGGACCTTCCAGCACATTCTCTGCGTGACTAACGGCCAGAGCAGGGCCACAATGCCTGTCCCTGCCTGTCCTTGCCTATCTTGGACTCACTGTCCACCCAGGAGCACTTGGCCCCAGCACGAATTGCAATGTC
>NW_005054436.1:67844-69262 GCF_000277835.1 Geospiza fortis | reverse complement strand
TGGCCTTTGGGATAAGGTGGAAAAGAGATCTCAGAGCCCTTTTAAGAAGCCAGAATCCCTTTTTTCCTTTGAGTTTCCATCTAGATTGCTTCTCCAGTACCAAAACTCCCTCGAATTGCTGCTGTGCTGTGCCATGTGGGTGCCCAAAATGGGGATGGGAGGAGGGGGGGGGAGGGGGAGGTGGCTTGAAGCATCTCCAAAAATCAGTGAATTAATCTCTGAGCTTTTGTTCCCATGTTGTGCTGAGCCAGAGCAAGTCAGCCAGGTCCCTCAGCTTCCCTTGCTCCTGAAGGATCCTGAACGTCTCTGAAGATCCCTGGTAAATGGGATTTATACCTCAGCCCCATCTGAAAAAGAATCCAGATGACCCCTGGGGAAGAGCCCTTCTTCCCTTTGTAGCTGCCTAGGGCACCCTGCCACATCTCCATTCCTCTCCTCTCCCATCAAATCCCTGCCCTGCAGCCAGGGCTTCCAGACAGCCCACAGCTTCCAAAACACAAGAAATTCCTCCCAGAATGCTGGCGGTGTTCCCCCAGGACACAGAGACCCCCACACTCGCCCTCCCTGTCCTGCAGCAGCCAGGCCAAATCTGGCCATTTCCACGCCATGTTACATCCCTCACATCCTGTCACCTGTACTGGCTTATTTCAGGGGGGAAAAATATCAAACCAAACCCAAGCCCAAGGGGTAGATTATTTTGGGGTGAGGGGAAGCATCTACTTGTGAGGCTTCCCCCCAAGTTTTGAGGACCTTTGCAGGTATTTGCAGCACGGGCAAATCCCCTGGGATTAAAAATCTGTTCCCAGGAAAAGGAGAAAGGTGGGTAGGGAGCAATAGCTGAGCTGTAGTGAGGTACATGGTCACCCCTCCCACAAGGGGCTTTTTGGTATTATTTTGGGGGCCTTGCTAAGGTGGAAAATCCCAGCTCCTCCTTCTTCTGCTGCTTCTTTTCTTTTCATTTTAATAAAACACCCAGTGTGGGCCCTTTCACCATGAAATCATCGTGCTCCCGAGCATGCCCACTCCCTTCCTCCCCCATTTTCTGTCCTCCACACCAAGAAATCCACTCCTCCTGCAGCCACTGCATAAGGACACCCCAAACCCAGAGCCGACACCGCAAGGGCACCCTAAAAGCGCCGCTTTGTCCCCGGTCAAAAGTGAAGTGACCCATCCGGGGGAATGAGGGGTTGTGACACAAACTTGGGGTGATCAGATAAAAGCATTCTTGTGCTCCCAGCCCTCTCACACTCGGGGTATCCCAGGATTGGAATGAATCCCCCTGGAATACGGCGGCAGCGTGGCCGTGGCGGTGGCGGTGCGGGGGGAGGCGCGGGGGGAGGTTGCCTTGGCCACGCATCCCTCTGTGAATGCATGACGTGCGCAGGGCTGGCGCCAGGCTGTCTGGGGCCGGGGGTTAG
>NW_005054436.1:64757-67811 GCF_000277835.1 Geospiza fortis | reverse complement strand
ATCCCTTGGGAAATGAGAGGGGGTGTATGGGAATAAGCAGAGGCTGTACGCTGCTGTTTTGTATTGAGGGGAAGTCATAAGAAGGATTCAGGTGGTGGTCTGAAAAGAGTTTCTAAATGTTTTGTAAACGTTTTAAAAATCTGTGTTAATTTCATGAAGTTTTACACTAATAATTTATTTTTAAAAGATGTTTAATTCTTTTTGAATTTTATTTTGTTCGGGTTTTTTTGGGGGGAGGGGGCAAGCTGGTTAATGAGGGTAATTATGCATCTTCCCAAGCTGCTACCTTAACACAAGTGAGGTGGGGGGTTCGGGGGAATGGGGTGGGGGGGTAGTGGAGGGAAAAATAAAAGGTACAAAAATAACCCAACCACACAGAGTGTTGGACGCTGCTTTCAAGGTTTTTTTGTTGAGCAGCTCATGGCTTGGGTGAGATGTGGGGAGGAGGGGTGCCCTCCAGCCTGCAGTCCCCAGACCCCTTTGGAGGGTGGAAATAAACCCCAGCACTACCAAACTGCGATCTGGGCAGATCTAGAATGAATCGCTGCCGTGGGCAGGAGTAATTTGGTCCAGGTGCCTGTACCCTCACCCCCCTGCCCCCGTCATTAGCAGGGAGCCCTGGGCCAAGCAGGGTCCCAGAGTGCCTCCCTCCAACCCTCTTGGCTGTAACATTCCCTTCCTGCACTTTCATAACCAAGCCCCCACAACACCCCCCATAACTAAATCCCACCAAAGTCAATATTTGGGGGAGAGAGGATTTTCCCCTTGGGCTCATCCTGACTCACTGTCGGGGTGTTGCGGAGATGTCGCTACTGCGGGACCCCTCCACGTGCCACCCGCTGCAGTGACACCCACTGGGGACCCCAGATCGCTCCAGCTTTAGGCTTTTTCTACGGACATTCTCTGATTCTGTAAGCTTTAAGGCAGCGACGGTAGAAGGGCAGTTTCCTTCATATCCCGCCTGCCCCCCCCCGGCCAATCACTTCTGCTAGGGATAACCCCTTTGCCTATAAATCTCCTCTCCCACCTCCAAAATAAAAAACCTTCCAGGCCTCTCGCAGGCGCTGACCTAAATCTGGTTTCTCCATCGTAACCTCAGTTTTACCGCAATTAATTTTTTTCTGCTGGTCACAAGATAATTCCTGACGCCAGAAAGTCTGGAGGTCAGATGAGAAGCGGATTGAGGAAAAGGGCGGCACTAATTTCCTTAAAACAGGGAGGTTGGGAGGTGGGAAACCCCATCGTCCTGTCTAAAAATAGGGGGAATTCACTGGGAAGGGGAGTGGGACATTCACTGGGAAGTTTCGGGGGGCTAGGGTGTTGAAGGGGTTAGGGGGGGATAATCCCCAAGAGGTTCGGCGGGTCTAGCCATGGGGAGGGGGACCTGCGTGGTCATGTCATCCCCCGTCGCGCCACCAAGGGTCAATCTGGGGGCCTGGGGGGGAGCGGGGGGGTGAGGTAGAGGAGTTTAAGACTTCATTTATGTGTAGGGGTGGAGTTTGATGCTTCATTGACACTCGGAGGCGGGGTTTAGGGCTTCGTTTACATAAAAGGGAAGAGATTAATGGTTATTTTACATAAAAGGGGGTTGTGTTGCTCAAAATTTGCATGTAGTGGGCGCGGTCAAGTGGCTCTGCCTATATAGAGAGGGCGCGCGTACTTCCCATTTTCCCCGACCCTCTCCGATCTGCCAGCGAAATACGAAAGTTGGGAGTCCAGGGGGGGAGAGTCAAAGCTCTCAGAGCTCCCCTCTTTGGCGGTCTGGTGCTCGAAGGTCCCAGCAAAACCCCCGCTGCCGCAACAGCCCCTGAGGTTCCTAGGCATCCTCCCGTCCTGCATCTCCAGACCTGCTCTGAGCCCACCATGAAAGCCATCAGTCCGGTGCGATCCGTCCGGAGCTGCTACGAGGCTGTTTGCTGCCTCTCGGAGCAGAGTTTAGCCATCGCCCGGGGCAGCCACAACAAGAGCCCGGCCTTGGAAGAGCCCATGAACTTGCTCTACGATATGAACGACTGCTATTCTAAATTGCGGGAGCTGGTGCCGGGCATCCCTCAAGGCACCAAGGTGAGCCAGGTGGAGATCCTGCAGCACGTCATAGACTACATCTTCGACCTCCAGATTGTGCTGGAGGAGGGGTCCAAGGGCCGCGACCCCTCCTCCGAGGCCACCCTATTTTCCCTTAAGGTAAGGGTCGCTTCGGACTGGGGGCTAGGTGTGTCGATTTGGGGAGAGAGGATCTGTTAGGTTGGAGGTGATAACAAGTCGGGACAGGGGTGCTGCTGGGTCCCCGAGTGTGTTGGTGGGTCATGGCACGGTGGGGAATTGGGAGGAGTGGGTGGGGAGGAGTGGGGACCACCAGATGCCGGGGTAATCTTAAGCCCCGTCCCTTCTCTCTGCAGGCGGCTGAACTCGCCTCAGAACTCCGCACCAAAGACGAGAGAAGTTTGTGTCACTAACGCCACCTCCACCAGGTGAGTGTCGCTTCCGATCACCACCGCCACCACCATCCGCAGCCCAGTCCTCCCCTGCCCATGTGCCCACAGCCCAGGTGGCGTCCCGGGGCCCCCTCCCGCCCCCAGCATCAAAATCCCCAGCGGATCGATCCCCAGCAACCCATGCTCCCCTCTCCCTAATTTCCCCTCGCTCCAATTTTTCACCACCCGCAACCCAGTCAACCTCCCCAACCTACCACCGATACCGATCCAAATAATGCAGACCAGTGCTCCCCCTTTCTGCACTCCCCCCCCCCAAGTCTGCCACCTGAACTCCAGTCTCGAACCAGCACCAACCCACCCCCAGCATCCCCAGCCGGGAGAGAGATACAGTCCCCGAGGAACTTCGTTTCCTGGCTCCCACCCTCTCTTCCCAAATTTCCATCCCCAACTCCACTTACCACCGCACTAATTACCACTATTATTTTTTTCTCCTCCCTCCCCCTCTGTTCTCTCACCTCCCTGTGCCAATTAGCAAACAGGCAGCGAGTGTTGGTTCCTGGCTCGTTATCAGCCGGAGGTAAATAGCAGCTTCCTCCGTGGCGCCGGGCTGTCCGCGACC
>NW_005054436.1:58662-64705 GCF_000277835.1 Geospiza fortis | reverse complement strand
TATTTTTAATGATAGAGTGATGATGAAGCGGAGGTTGTCTGTATATTTTTGGATTATAGCAGCGAGTCCTTTTTTTTAAAGGTGTTTAATGGGATGGCGGGGTGGGGATTAGGGGGCTTTGGGGAAGGGGGGATAAACATCCTTGAGTATGAACTAAACTCTCTGGGGCTGTGGCCTCGTGTATTGTGGAGCTCTATACTAGAGTATAACTTTTTGTACCTTTTGTGCAGGAAGGTGATTTTCTGCGAATATGCCTTGTACTTGCTTTATAAACTTTTTATAAAAGTTAACATTTTTGCATAATAAAAACCAGATAATTTTGATTGGTTTTTCTCCTTCATCGCTGGGATGGAGGGAGCTGGAGTGTGCCTCTGGGAGGGAAAACCCCCTGGAGGGGTGGGAGCCTCCCAAACTTTGATGGGAACTTCTAGGGTTACTGTAGGAATCTCCGTAATTGTGTAATAGCGTTGAAATGTCAGCTCAGGTATGGGAGGAATTAACCCTGGGCTGCCGGCTCCTGGCCGAGGTGGCTGCCAGCTATTTTGTGTGCTGCTGTGCTTACCTGATACTGAAGGAGTGAAGACGGTGCTGCAGCCCCGGGGACCATGTAGAGGTGTAGCTGGAGCCCTGGGAAGAAGGGGAAAATACGCTTTTTTCCACTTTTAGCCATGTGAAAATGGGCTGATAGGTGCCATGACGCTGGATTTGAGCTTCTATTGGGCTGGAAGGGGTGATGCTGCTCCCCTGGGATATACCCCATATGGGTAGAGGAGTTTTTGGACTGCTTTTGCTGCCTCAGGTAGTATTGAGAGAGCAGCCCCTGCCTGGCCCGATCTCCTCGGGGTCAACACTGCAGGGAAGAGGTGTTGGGTGCAAAAATGCTTTTCCCTCCCCTTGGGTAATGCTGTGGTTTCCCTTTGGCCCGGGAGCAGAACAGATGTGACCCCGGGCTGGCTCAGCTGTGGAGCTGGATCATGCTCCCTGGGGAAGGTGTTGGCCTGTACAGGATGAAGTTAAATTGACTTCACCCCCACCTGTAGCACCATCATCTTTATTCCCTGTGCTGGGCTCTGGTTTTGCTGCTGTGGGCTTAGCCAGGCATGATGTTGATCCTGCCCCGTGGCATTGGGGTGTCCCCAGGGGGCTCCAGCATCCAGGGGTGCATCATGGGAAGAGGAGAAGGGAGAAGACACTAGGGTCTCGGAGCACAGAGTGATACAAAGCTACGCCCACACACACTGGCTTCAGCCTCTAATGCTCACAGCGAAAAATTAGCTTTTGCCATCTCCGCTGGTTTTTGGCTCTGGAGGAAAAGGCAAGGGGTGGGTTAGGGGTGAGTGTCCCCACATTCACCTGGGTGTCATGGTCCTCCAGCTGTGCCAGTGCTGATGTGCCAAAGGGATTTAGGTGGGATGGGTGGGAAAAGCATCCTGGGCATGAGCCAGGGGACAGGGATGAGTCTTGGTACCTGGAAGGTGGAGCTTCTTGCAGTGTGAGCACTCCATCCCAGGTCCTAATGGGTCCCTCATCAGAGATGATGGTGGTGGAAATCCTGGACTCATGGGAGCATTAGTGAGCCTACTTTGGGGCAGGAGTTACTTGGAGAAGCGGGGCTAGGATAGGGTGGGAGAAAGCAGTCCTGCTGGGGCTTTTTGGATGGAAATGACACTGGGGAGGTGGAGGGGGACTGCAGTCCCCGGGGAGTGGAGGTGGCCCCTGCCCCTATCCCCTCTCAGGCATCAGGGCAGGGGATTCCCGAGGCCAGGGGCTGTGGGGGTTCGGCAGGGTGTAGGTTCGGCTCTAGCTCCCAAGAAGCCTCCCAGGGCTGTTACCTCCTCCCCCGTGGTAACAACCTAGAGTCTAATATGTCTCTCATCCGAAAATGATAATTTCATTCAAGGAGTAAGCTAACAAAAAAAAAGTTATAAAATTGATTAGACAGTGGGCAATTCATGTCTCTGATTTTGTAGGACTTATTTTTCTCAAAAAAAAAAAAAAAAATAAAAACCCCCCACAACTAAAAATAACTGCTGGGACTGGGATTTACCTCGGGGGGTTGATGGGATTATTTACCCCGTGGGGCAGATGGGATTTATCTCGGGGAGAGGATTTACCCCATGCAGCAGATTTATCCTGGCTGTTGTAGGATGCCGATGCTTTCCTGGAAAACCAGCCGCAAGGGCCGAGATTTACCTCGGGGAGAACAGCTGGAACGAGAAAAATGCTCCTGGCCGAGTAAGCCCGGCGTTACTTTTACCACTTCTACACTGCAGGGGTGGAGAAAAGAGGGTGAGGAGGGCAAAAACGAATACCGGGGGGGTGAGTGGTGAAGGTCGAGCGCGGCCCCGCCGCGGTGCCGGTGGCCCGTGATCCGGCTCGTTCGCCTCTTGGCAAGCGCCGGAGTCTGATGCAATCGCTGCGCTGACGGAGGCGGCGGTTCCCACCTGTATTTGCCATTGTGTGCCCGGAGCTGTTTGCAGGTGTTTGCTGGCGCCGCGCTGTCCCCGGCCCCGCGGCCCCCCCGCCCGGCTCCGCGCCAGCCGCGCTGACACAGATGCTGCGCGCACACGCGTGACCTTGGCCAGGCGCGCTCACGCGGGGAGGGGGGTTCTGGCCGCTGAGCGTGGGTGTGCATACGCACGTGTGTACTCACATACACACACTGACACGTGTGGCATGAGCATATTCACATGTGTGTCCATGTATGCACACGTGACTGCATTTGCACGCACCTGTGTGCACTTACACACGTGTTTACAAACACTGACACACGTGTAAGTGCACGTCGCACGGGCAGATGTGCATACATGACTGTGTTCAGTTACACACAGCTATGTGCACTCACACATGTGTATTCAGATGCTGACACGTGTCCAGGCACACTCACACACGTGCATGCATTTACACCCATGCTCGTAAATACTTACAATACACCTACGGGCACTGACACACGTCTGTGCACGCTTAAAATACAGGCACACTTATGTGGTGTGGTATGTGGTGCATATATGCATACATGGGTGCACTTACACACGTGCCTACACACGTGTGCATGTATGCACAGGAGGGCTCATCCTGCAAACCAACCCGCGTAGGGGCTCGGCACCCCCTTGGTTGGACCCCCCAGAGATGCTGCGGAATTAGAGGAAGCTATTCCTCCTCCCTCCCCATCCCCGTCGTGGTAGCCAACCCGCTTGTTCCTGTCAGCCCTTGTCTTCCCTCTCCCACAGGTGACATCAGGGCTTTGTCCCACAGTGGGACTGAGGCTTCACGCACGTCCCAAAATCTGCCAGGGACGAGGGAGGGTGGATCCGCAACGGTGCGGGCCCCGCAGCCGCGACTCGCTGCTGCCGTCTCCAGGGCAGAGGAAGAAGAGCCCGGCTCACCGGGAAGGTTCTCCCCTCGGGAGGATCTGGGATTTCAGATTTCCTCTGGTGTACCCTTGGAAACGACCAGGATTTCCCCCGATGCCTATCCCGGCAAGATTTGGGATCTCTTCTGCTGTTCTCCTAGTGAAGGATCAGGACCTTCTCTGATGCCCTTCCAGAAAGGACTGGGACCTCCTCTGTTGCCCCCGTTGCAGGCACAGGGATGTGTGGCATTGGGCTATGGGGGCTGCTGGCCACCTGTGCTTGCCTAGTGGCCCATCACATGCTCCTTGGACAGTTGTTCCCCCCAGTCTGGGCAGAGCCATAGGGCAGCAGCACCCCTTGTACCCTCTGTCTCCTGGGAATGTTCCTTGGGGAGGAAAATTAGGGGATGGGATCTCATTTGGGGTCCACAGCCCAGCTTCAGCCCCCTGCTTTTGGGATATAGTCAACCTCCTCCTTGTGCTCTGCATCCTGATGAGGTCCCTCACCTCCAAGCTGAATATGCAAAAGAATTTCCAGATCCTGAGGTGAGCGATGGTGTGGGGGCTGTAGCCCTAAGCCTCTGGTGGTGCCCTCTCGGTCTGGGCAGAGATGCAGTGGCCCAGGTGTAGCGCCACTATTCCATGTGCTGAATCTGCACTGGGAAAAACAACATAATTTCTTGTTCTTCACCATCAGCTCTTCACCCTGCTTTTGGGGTGCAGTTCAGACCCTCCCAAGACCCTCAGGGGAGAAGCTAGGAGAGGTCTCATGGCTCCTCCTCTCACTATGGCCAGAGCAGTGATGGGATCTCTCACCTTGCTCCAGGGTGAGGAGGCTGGTCAGGGGGCTGATTAGGGGTGTTTCAGGCCATCCACGAGGTCATTCCAGACCTCTGTAACATGACAGAGTGAGATAAATAGTCTCTAAGGTCCTTTCCAATCCGAACCCCTCTGGCTTGTAGGGTGGAAGCTGGTGCAGGGCCTGTCCTTCTGGACACCTTGGTGTCACACGAAGATACAAATCTGTGTCTTCCAGTTTGGGAGAGGACTTTGCTGGTGGAAAGCCATGGCTGTAAAAGGCTTATTGAGCAAATATTGGGTAGTGGTAAACATGCCCTTGACTCACAGCACAGCACAGCTGAGGGGATGAGGGCCAACAAGTTTTCCCACCTTCTGGGTCAGCCCTTACCCCAGTGAGGTCACATTACCAACATGTGGGGACGTCACCTCTGCTTTGCCCAAACTGGAGGATTTGAGGACACAAGCTGCCAGGCCCACCCCACATCCCAGTGTCCTTATCCCAAGGGTCACCCACTGGAGCGAGCCCAAGGCAGGCAACTGACACAAATTCATCCACACTGCTGGTCCTGGCCTTGTCTTTGTGCGCTGGGATCAGGACAGCATTTGCCTTCTTCCCACAGAGAGGAAGAAGAAGGTCTGGGTGGATTGATTTGCCAAGCTCCTGGCACAGGGGTTGCACGGCCCAGCTGGGGTAGCATCGCTGCAGCCAGGCCTTTTGTTCTGCCTCAAAGTCTCGCACGGTGGGAGGCAAATGTCTATCCTTGATCCAAGGCTCCTGGCACATTTCTAGGTGCATCTTCCAGCTGAGTGTCCGTCCTTGTCCATAGCAGAGGCCATGCCCAGCACGTGTATCCATCTGTCTGTATTCCAGGAGGCTTCTTCACACAAAAGTCCATCTCTGCACATGATTATCCTTATCCCAACCTGAGCACGGAGTTGGCTCTTCCTGGAGAGGAGAATGATGGAGAGAAGAAAAATGGGGAGGAATGAATGGGTGGAGGCATTTGTCTCCATTACCAACCAGGTAATGGAAACAAATCAGGGAATGGAGAGGAACCAGGGGACAGAGACAAACAAGGTGATAGAGAGGGATGAAGGGAAACCAACTGCTGTGGCTTGGTGGCCTCAGCTGAATTAAACCCCGACCTGTCTCAGTGGCTGTGGTGGCCTTTTATTGGTGCCAGTAAGGGTCAGAGTTGCCCTCGCTCAGGGGTTTGCCATTGCCTCGGTGATTCCTGCTACTGCCGCACTCTGAAATACCCTGTAGGCCAGCTCGGCTGCCCTTCATCCCCTTTTTCTCTCTCCACTTAGCCAGAAAGACCTGGTGCATTCATTCCAAGGACATGGGTGGGGTGCATGTGGAGCAACGGGTGGCGGGTTGAATTAACTATGAGTGAACCAGGGGCCAAATCTCCTCATGCTGAGTCCCTCTGAGATCCCTGCCCTCCCCCAACAGCACTGTCGTCTGCAGGGTGAGGAGGTGCCTGACAGCCTCTGGCTGGTGGAGGCCAAAATTTTTGTTTTAAATAGAGGTGGCTCCCTCTCCTCTACCCTGGGTTGCTGTAACTGGGGATAGGGGTGGGGGAGCGATGGGAAGAGTGGGATAAGGATGAGAAGATGAGGACTGGGGCTTGATGGAGATAAGAGATGGTGAGGAATGCGGGACGATGGGGTTGGAGGGTCGCAGCCCCCAGGGTGGACCCCACCAGATTGATGGGGGGGGGCGGGGGAGTATCTTCGAAAAAATAAGTAACAGAAAATGTATCCTAGTCCTGATCCCCAACGCAAAGCCCCCCACCCTCAAAACAGGCACACCTACCCCCAGCAGGTGGTCTCAAGAAGGCCCCTCCCCTTATTTGCATCGATGACCCCCCCCGCCGCGCGGCCGCT
>NW_005054436.1:46992-58101 GCF_000277835.1 Geospiza fortis | reverse complement strand
CTGTTTCACCCAGGTCTACACGCCAGCGGCTGTCAGCACCCCCGCTTCGCGGGGCGGGCGCCTCTGTGACACCCCCCAAGGCCCCGAGCTCAGGACCCTCTGTTCGGCCTCGGCGGGACGGCTGCCGGTAAGATGTCTGCATCCCGTCTCTTTCTTGGGTGTTGCTCCAGGGGCACGGGAGGCTGGGGATGGTGCTGGGTGGGGAGCAAGGGGTGAGTGACCTCAGCATGTACAGCCCCCTCTCAAATTTTGCAGCTTATATCGGAGTCTGCACCCTCTAACGTGTCTTTCTGGGAGCGGGGGAGGGTGAGGTCTGAAATCAGAAGTCGCAGTGAAATGGCTCAGATGTTTCTCAACTTCCCCTTGCCCCTGCGTGCCCGCGGCTCCAGCTTCCGCCTCTTGGCCTTTTTTGGCCTCATTTCTTTTCTCCAGCTTGCAAAAAGTCTGGGTTGTGCCTCGACACCCAGTCAGCAATCCCAGGCGCTTTGAGAAGCCCTTTCTATGGTGGGAAATGAGGAATGGGTACAGGCAGAGCCCCTGCCTGATCTGGGCGGGGGGCAACAGCCGTACCCACTGGCTCTCCCCACTTTGGAGCTGTAATCCCCGGAGGTGACCCGGGCAGGTGGGGGGACACAGAACAGGGGTTGCTTTCTAACCTTGGTTTCTTCCCGTGGCTACAGTGGGCTGGCAACATCAGCTTTTTGGGAGGGGTCTCATCCTCCATGGATCACCCCAAGGCTTTATAGCTCAGACCCTGGTGCTGGGAGTTGGGTAGGGGGTTGCTGTCCCATATCCCTGCCGCCAAGCCGCGGGGTCACGGTTGTGTTTATAAAGCCCAACAGTAAGCTACAAAGCTACCCCTAAACGGAGAAAGTGAGACACAAGCCGGGTGCTGGCCCCGTGCCCATTGTCAGGGCACACAGGAGGCTCTGCCCAGCGTGTCCCTGCTCCCGGAGGGCCCCCTCTGAGTCGTCGGCCCCGCCAGCAGCTGGCATTTAATTCCTGCCTGCTGCAGCCTGGGCACACATCCAGCCCTCACTGTGAGCCTCTGTTTTCCTCGGTCCTGGGAGGGATCCCAGACCCCACTAACACTGATTTAGTGTTCCCAAAGCTTGATTGATTTATTTATTCCTCTCCCGCCCCCTCCCCTTTTCCCAATCCCTGATGCTTGGTGCCAGCTGGGGACATTGCTGCAGCGGAGGGAGAGGGAGTGTCCTTGCATCCCCCTTTGTGCCATGGCTGGGGGGCTGGATGCGGCTGTTTCGAGTCCCATCCCGGGGGACTTTGGGACCACCTGTCTCCTCTCCGGCCTCTTTGTCTCCAAACTGTGCGAGACATCCTGCATTGCCAAGGTCTGTTGTTTAAGAAGACACCATCATTTCTGCCCCCTCCCTTAAAAACACCCCACAGACTCCCAGTACCATTTCTGTGGACGTGAAGAGCTGGTTTTGGGCTAGTGGCCCCTTTGTCATCATCATCATCACCCACTCCAGTGCTCAGGGTACTCCTTCCTGCCACTGTCCCCTAAATGTGGCTGGGGAGTGGCCTGGGGGTCTTGTGTTACACTTGGGACATGAAGCGCTTGTCCTTAAGTGACATCTGGGATGAAGAGGTTTTGGGCTAACTGCCTCTTTGTCATCACCACCATCATCACCCACACAAGGAGATGTTCCGTGTGCAGCTGCCCACAGCTATCCCTTGAGCAGGGTCTGGGGGCTCATGTGACAACTGGGGACACAACACGCTCCTCTCTCCCCCTTGGCGGCTTTGGAGAGGCATTGCCCCCTCTCCCCACTTCCTGCAGCCATTATCCCATTTGCGATGCTGAAGATATTGTTTCCAGCCCCAGTATGGCACTCAGAGCCCTGACAGCTGGGGTTCCTGCTGCACACACCCTGTTTATGGCACAACCTTTGTGTGCAGAGCCGAGGCAATCAGATACCAGCGTTTCCTCCCAGGTCCCAAGCTGGGCAATTGCAGCCGCTCCTAACGGCTATGTGCCACATGAGTGATCTGGGATCACATGGAGGAGCCTATCACGCCACGGGAAAGCAGGATGGGTTGTCTCTCACCGTCCGAAAAAGCCTTATACTTACCATACTCTCCAATTTGAGGGTTCTGGAGTAATTAAATGTGTTTTCCTTCAGGGAAAAAGGTGTATTTTGGAGTGGTTTTAGCCCATGCCAATCTCATCGTCAGTGTTTGCCCATGTCTGGTGTCTATAGGGGCTTAGGGCTATGCAAGAGCACTGGAGAGAGGGGTGTTTCTGCCGTGGGATCCCAGCTCCTCACCCTGAACAGGGACAAGAGTCCTCTGTGGTTCTGAATGAGCTGGCAGGGCTGAGCCATCTGTGCAAAGAGCACCCAAGACTGGCAGCCCCTGTGGGTGCTGGGTTGTGGGAGAACCTGCTCAGCAGCCCCCCAGATTCTACAGGGGTGACATAGTCCCATCCCACCTTGATCCCATCAAAGGGTTTTCTGCGTAGGCAAAAGGGGGGATTTTTGGGGGAGGGATGGGTGCGGAAGTGGTGATTGTGCTGCTGCCCTTGGAGAGGCTTGTTTGGCTATGGCTTTTAAAGCTCCTCTCTACCGGGAAACATCTCCCAGGGTGGGGCTGTTGGAGGGGATGCAGATGTTGGGTGCACCCCAGAGTAGGGAGCAGCACCTGGGCTGAGGGTACTGTCTGCTTCTCCAGTGCATGGTGTTCTCACTGTCTCCCAGACCTGGGATCAGCCTCCATTCCCCTGTCTGCCTCTTGTGCACTACTAGCCCTCAGCCACTCCAAGGCAGTGAGGGACCCACCCTGCTGTCTGACCCAGCAGCCCCTCAGCACAAGCAGCAGGATCCTGGAGTGGCCCTTGGCGCCCAGCCCCGGGCGCTGCGTTCCCACGCCCCCGGTGAAAGGGGGAACGGGGGGAGCCCCGTGAAGGGCCGGGCAGAGCCCGGGCAAGCCCGGAGAAGGCAGCGGATGCTGCTGAAAGGGAAGGTTGGCAGGAGGAGCCCTCCGCGGGGGGGTGAGGGATGCTCTGATGCTTGGGCTGGGCTCAGGGTGTAGCCCCTGGCGCCAGGGCTGGGCTCAGGGCTGCTTGGCAGGCAGAGCTGGCAGGGGGCCCAGCCTGCCCCCTCATTGCCTTATATACAGCCGAAATTTTGGGGTCAAGCCTGATTTCCCACCCCCACCACCATATTGCGTGTAGATGGTATGTTCCCACATCCTGGGGAGCCATGGCTGGGGGCTGGCAAGTGGTGTGGGGTGGTCCTGCCACATCTTGAGGGAGTCTTCGGGTGTGATCCCTGTTCCCCTACCTACTCTGGTTCATCTCCCTCCCCCCTTGCCCCAGTGCTGGTAGGGTACTGGGAGCCCCTCACTGTGCCCCACTCAGCTGTTGTGTGCCTAAGCCTGTCCAGCTCGGGGGATGGCAGCTGGGTCACAAGAGTGAGCCCCTTGTCCATTGTCCCTTGCTGGTGGGTCCCGGAACTCAGGGTCCTGCCGCTGTCTGAGCCCACCAAACCCCCAAAACAGCACCTGGGGAAGCAGGGGTCCCCTTTATCCCCTCCTACATGGGGACGGGGGATTCGGGGGCTTTGGAGGTCTCTGGAAACACCAGGACCTGCTGTGGGTTGCTCTGTGCCTCAGTTTCCCTGTGGCTTGGGGTAGGTGGGGTGCAGCTGATCTCCCCAACAGTGATGGGAACATACATTGGCCATGGCCATCCATGCTGGAGAAGCAAGGGATACCGGCGGGGGGGCAGGGTGCTGGCAGATGGATGGGGTCTTATCTGAGGCAGGTGTTTCCCATGCGCTCAGCATTAACTGTTGTGGCGCCGGCAGCTGCGGGGCAGATCTGGGGCCACGAGGCTGGGGTTGGAGGCAAGTTCACTGGGAAAAACCTGCTCGGGGAAGGGTGGGAGGGAACAGATTCCCACAGGAGCTCGGGACCAACCTGGCTTCCTCGAGGGGGGAGGAAAACAGCCCCTGGCGTCTCTCCCGCCAGCCCCCTCGGGTGGGAACGAGGCCGAGGTGCCCAACCCTTCCCTGCACAGTGCATTGTGCTCCCAAGGGAGCCGCCGTCAGAGCCGGCACAGGGACCTGGGTGCCATGCGGGACGTACTGGGGGGGACCCTGTGGGACAGCCCGGCCTGGGAGCAGGTACTGCTGGGGGGTTGGGATGGGGCTGGGGGGTTTCTTTTTGCTGCTGAGCCAAAGCATTCCCCCACAAATCACCCTGCGCATGTGTGTGGGTGTGAAGGGGTCTTGGGGGATTTGTTTGTATTGGTGGGGGGGGTTGGTGACACCCTCCAGTTCTCCTGTGGATTTACTCTGCTGTATTTCTCCCTGGGGCCCTTTGCCCAAGTGCTTCTCAGGGTTCCTTTGGGGGGTTTCAAGGAGCTGCTTGCCGTGGTAAGGGGACAGCAGGTGCAGGGATGTTTGTCTCCCCTCCCAGAACCCAGCATATCTCCCTCACCCCAGTTTCCCTCCAGCTGCATACACGTGTCCAGGGGTCCCGGGGGGGCTGAACCCAGCTGGTCCCAGGTGTGCTGGTGGCAGCTGGGTGCCCTCGGCTGCCTCAACCATGACCCGGTGGGAGGGGGGAAGTGAAATCCTGCACCCCAGTGGGCCGGGTGGGAGGGTGAGAATCTGGCTTTGGAGCTGCTGCATTCCCAGGGATCAGCCCATGGAGCCCTGCCAGGAGCTGGGGGTGAGGGGGAATCCCAGTGGGTTCCCTGTGACTTGCCAGGGTGTGCAGGAAGTCATGGAGGGTGACGGGTCCCCTCATCTCCTCTCTGTCCAGTTCTCCCAGTGGCCTCTCACCTCACTGCTGGGTGCTGCTGTGCCCCTTCCCAAAAGGAGTATTGCAACTGGATGAGCCTCTTGCAGGATTCCCTCACCCCAGGATGTGGCACCTGGGGCTTGGCTGATGGTCCTGGGGCAGTGTGGGGAAATCAGAGAGGTGTCTGGCTTGGCCACAATGCAGGGTTTTCTCTCATGCTCCAGGCCAAGAGGAAGCTGGACCTGGAGGGCCCTGAATTTCGCACGCCCAAGGGGAAGGGCTGGACACTGGCACAGGTCCCCAGCCCCAGGAGTAAGTGATGTGGGGTGAGATGGGGCAGGGGAAGCTGGGGGGAGCAGACCCCGCTTCTCTTCCCTCTTAGAACCATGTCCCCTCTGGCACTACCTCATGTCACCTCCAGCCCATATCCCACACGAAGGAGAGGATGGAGGGGGGTCTCTCAAGTCCAGCCCAGTGATACCTCCATCCCACGGGCCTGGCTAAGGAGAGGATGGGGAGATCTCTTGTCTCCAACCCTATATAATCTCTGTCCCAGATCTGACACTAAAGAAAGGAAAATGTGGCCTCTCATGTCTAGCCCCATGTCACCTCCATCCCACATCCCAAATTTAGGAGAGGATGGGGGGTCTCTTGTTTCCCCACAGCCCCCAAGTCTCCCGGGGAGAAGACTCGCTATGACACCTCACTGGGGCTGCTCACCAAAAAATTCATCCATTTGCTGAACGAGTCTCCCGACGGTGTTGTGGATCTGAACCGGGCTGCCGAGGTGCTGGAGGTCCAGAAGCGTCGCATCTACGACATCACCAACGTACTGGAGGGCATCCAGCTCATCCGCAAGAAATCCAAGAACCACATCCAGTGGATGTAAGTGATGGGACACAGGGATGGGGCAGGGTGGGGGACACGTGGCCTGGGGACACATGTAGGGTGTGCTGTGCCATCACTCAGATGCCATCTCCATTGGCAGGGGGACAGGGATCTTTGAGGATGCAGCAATGGTGGCGAAGCAACAAGTGCTGCGTGAGGAACTGGCCGAACTGGTTAGGACAGAGAGGATGCTGGACCAGCTCGTGCAGGACTGTGCCCTGCAGATCCAGCAGCTGGCTGAAAATGAGTCCAACCAGAGATATCCTTCCTGAGGGAGATGGGAGGGAGGGCAGGGTCTCGGGCATCTCTCTGAGCCCCTTCTCCTCCAGCTGTATTCCCCTGGGCTTGGGGGGTGTTTGGAGGGATGCAATGGTTATGTCCTGCTTACAGCCCCTCCTTTTCCTATACCTCATCCCTGTCCACGCTGGCATATGTCACCTACCAGGACCTCCGTGCCATCAGCAGGTTCCAGGAGCAGACGGTGATTGCTGTGAAGGCTCCCCCTGAGACGCAGCTGGAGGTGCCAGACTTCAGCCAGGTGCGTGTGGGTGCTGCTGGATCCGTGACACGCTCGATGGGTCCCTCTGGGTATCCCAAGGACACAGCCCAGCATGACCCTGAGTGGTTTTGGGGCGTCTCCATGGGGCTGTTTGACCCTGAGCTGGTCCTTCAAGGGTTGCAATGCCCCAGTTGGATCCCTCATGGGTTGGGGCTAGTGGAGTTGGATATGGGTGACCTTCTGGGTGCCCCCCCTGAGCCTTATTCTGCCCTCCCAGGAGAACTTCCAGCTCTACTTGAAGAGCACCAACGGCCCCATCGAGGTGTACCTCTGCCCAGAGGAAATCATGGAGGAAAGCCCCACCAAGGACCACCCTGTCCCCTCTGCTGTCACTTCCCCACAGGACCACTCCGTACCCCTTTGCCTGACAAACAGCTCCCCATCAGCCACACAGCCACTCCACCCCATCTCCCAGAGCTGGGGCAGCACAGGAACTCCTCTCTCACCCCCATCTCTGCCTCTCCTCATCCAAGGGGGACCCAGCTCACTGCTGGAGATGGAGCCTGGGCTCCTGGGCTCCCCTGCCCACCTTCTGCAGCAGACAGAGGACCAGCTGCCATGCACCCCCTCCCGCCTGGACCTGGGACCCTTCGTTGCTTTCTCACCCCCTCTGGAACAGGATGACTATCTCTGGGGACTTGAGGGCGAGGGTGTCACAGACCTCTTTGAGACATATGACCTGGGAGACCTGCTGAAGCACTGAGTGTCCTCCAGTCCCCATTGCCTTTGTTCCCTCTGGCCACTTGTGTCCTGAGCATGTGGAATCTCTGTGGGGTGACTGGAGAGATTGGGGTATGTTGGGGAGTACTGGGTTTTCTGAGGATTGGGGGGAGAGGGGGCCTTGTGTTGCTCACCCAGTGTGGCTTCTCTGCACTTTCCTGGGTTGGTTGTCACCTCACTGGGCTCTGAGAGTGCCTTGTGATCCATCCAGGACCCATTCCAGCATCTCCCAATAAATCCATGGTGCACCGATGCTTCCCACCATAACCTCCCACCACCCTGGGCATGCTGGTAGACTGGGAGTGCCTTTGGATGCCCCACATGGGTTAGGGGTGCCCTTGGGTGGCAGAGAAGCTTCTGCCCAGAATGGGCTGTGCCATGGTTTGGGGTCACTCCAGTTGCTCCTCAGTTAAACTGGTTCTTCACAGTCACAACAGGTCATTTCCAGTGGCATTTTCCCCATCACGGCTGGAATATCCTTAAAAAACCATTGAGGCAGCAAAGCTGAAGTCATTGGGTGAGGGAAGGATGAAGCTCTGGCAAATCTCTGGCCACATTTGGAGCCATATTCCCTGAGGGGCTGCAGCCCCTCTGCCCCAGTGCGCACCAGCCCCCTCCAGCCTCCTGGAGTTGCTGGTGCTGGCAGTATCAAAACTGGAATATACTGGGAAGAGGTATGCCTGGGGGAGGCGATGACCTCCAGAGAGGAGCTTGGGAAACAGCTTGGGACAAGCCCTGGGACATGGGGTAGGATAGGGCTTTTAACTGTAGCATTCTTTGCTAAATATCTGTAATTATTGCACTGTATTTATCCGGGTTCCCCCTTTGGTGTGGGGCTGGCAGGGCTGGGAGGGGTTGGATTTGTCAGTGGGTCTATTTAAGTTGTCCTTCCTTGGGTTGTTGGTGCTCCTGTAGGTTGGCTCAAGAGATGGTGTGGGTGAGAATATGTTTTGGCCTGAATAAACTTGTGGCACTTGGTGTTTTCTGCCCAGGCGGGGTTGAAATAAAATAAAATTTTGGTTTTATAAAGGGCTGTTTTCCTCTAAGCAGCAAAATGTTGGAACGGTTTGGCTGGAGAGAGGAGCTGAGCTGGTTTTGCTCCTGTTTCAATGGCCTGGTTTGGGGCTTTTTAACGGGCCAGCCTGCTCTGTAGGCACTTGTAGAGAAGGGGTTGGAGATGAAGCTTTGACTGGAGTGAGGAGAATGAGTGACCTGCTCAGATCGGTGATTTCCAGCCCAAATCTGGCTGGGATGAGCTTTTGCCTGAGCTAGAGCCCCTCCAAACAGGAGTGTGGGAAAAGCCCCACCAGGGCTGGGGGTCAGCTCCCTATGGATCTTGGGGCTGGGTGGGCTTGTGCGCCCCTATTTGGGGTCTGCAGAGCAAGATCCTGGGGGAGCTGTGTCCATGTAAGATCCTTCCCCATGTGTCTCCTGTGACCTGGGGATGCCACCAGTGCTGGTGGCAAAGTGATGGTCAGTGGTACCAGGTGATGTCCTGTGGCATGTGGTGGTACCCGAGTGATCCCTGGTGGTACCCAGTGATGGCTGATGGCACCTGGTGATGTGTCGTACCCGGGATCGTGGCACGCGTTGGCGTTGCATAGTCTGGTGATGTGGAGGAGGAGGAGGAGGACAGCCCCGGGCCAGGTGAGCAGGGCGAGGGGCACAGAGGCCACATCCCCCGTGGAGATGAGTGTCCCACCGCACGAAAGGGGATCCCCCTGCGCAGTTTGCCCCCGCCCGCGCAGTCCCCAGGCCAGCCAGGAGGTGGCAGGGCCACACCGGCCAAGGGACCGCAGGTACCCCGGGGGCAGCGGGGGGATCGGGGGCTGCCTGTCCGCTCAGAGGCTCTTACCCCAAATCCCTGCTGCTCCAGTCCTGCCTGGGCTGCAGCCTTTTAACCCTCTGCCTGCCAGAGCCCTGCCGAGGGAGACGTCCTGGGAGCTTGGCAGATGTTGATTGCTCCCAAACGGAGGGAGGACACCCC
The DNA here is from genome assembly GCF_000277835.1 of Geospiza fortis. Lineage (NCBI taxonomy): Eukaryota > Metazoa > Chordata > Aves > Passeriformes > Thraupidae > Geospiza > Geospiza fortis. The sequence goes on along the minus strand of NW_005054436.1, from coordinate 49,177 downwards.
AAACCGTGGGCTCGCCTACCTGCCGGTGCCAGAGACGTGGAATCTTTCAAGCGTAGCTGTTCACCCAAGGCTTGTGATGGTTCTTCCTGTACCCCAGTCCCTCTCAGCGCCTCAGTAACAGTGTGTTAGAGGAGGACTTGGGCTGGCCCTGGTTAGGCACATACCTGTTTTACTGAGCCCCACTCCTAGCTCAGTAAAAGAAAGGGTCGAGGGTCTGATTCACCATGGGTGAGCAGTGCAAGGGGCATGGGGAGGGGTCTGCAAAGCCCCCTTGCACCCATGCTGGCTGTTGTATTGCATCTGGCCTTGCTCTGGTGATGTCAGCATAGACACCTGGCGTCTCTCATGGCAAACCAGTCACAGTGAGGCTTTTTGCCCCTTTCTGTTCCAGTTTGTCACCAACCCCAGCCCTGCAGAGGGATTTGCTCGGTGTCTGTTCAACCTAATTGCCTGCACCTGAGGTGCCCTGGCTTCCCCATCCTCCATGAAGAGCAAATAAACAGGAATGGGACACCAAATTCAGTTGAGAGGTGAGACAAATGAGGGTACGGGAAAGGGAACAAAGAGGTCACCTCCAGCGGGACAAAAAGCCAAAGGCTCCAGTAGTTATCCCCTGTCCAAGGATTGTACCCTCACGGTCCTAGGAAGGGCAGGGTGGGATCGACCTCCAGTTAAACCGGTGTTTAGAGTGGACTGGGCATAATCCTAAACCATCACTGTGCGTGTCTCCATCTCCTACCAAGATGGGGAGAGGTGGTTGCTGGGGTGCCTGGGAGAGGTGAGTACTGGAGTGCTGGGGTGAGGTGGGTTCCGGGCGGAGATGGGTGCTGGGGTCCCTGGGTGCTTGAGTTAGGTGGCTGCTGGGTGCCTCGGAAAGGGGGGTATTGGCGTTAGGGGGATGCTGGTGCCTGGGAAAGGCGGGTGCCGAGGCAAGGTCGAGGGCGCAGATCCAGAAGAAAAACCGCAGGGTTTTCTCTTCGCGCCACCAGAGCACGAGGGAACCCCGCACGCCCTGCGTCCCGGAACGGGGGTCACTGGAGCAGATCCTGGGGAGCACCGCGGCTCTTCGCCTTTAACGTGCGGACGGGCGGGGCCCGCTCCGCAGGGGAGGCGCTCCCCGCCGGCCCCGCTGCCGCCCAGTGCCCCCGGTGCCCTCCGCACCATGCCCGAGCAGCTCAGCGTGGCCGACTTCTTGGCCATTGCCAGCGAGGACCTCGGTTCCCCGGCCGCCGCCTTTGCCTCCAAGATGCAGAAGTGCCGGGGGGCCGTGGGGGCTCTGGAGGAGGTGAGAGAGGCCGGGGGGTGTGGTCGGGGGGTCAGACTGCGCATCCCGCCGGGGAACACCTCCGCACCAATACGTGCTAGTCCCTTGATGCTTGCGCCTCCCTCGGGCTTCTGTTTTTTAGAGCCCACCCTTTCATCCCGAGACTACGCTGGTCATCCTGAACGGGTGGTTTGGGACCCTAGGATGGGGGGGGGCGTTTGTATCTCCCGAGCAGCCCCATCGTACTTTTATGGGGAGCTAAGCCTGTAGAAATGAGCTTCTTTAAAGCTCCAAGTGCCCCCCCGAGGCCCCCGACATATCCCCCATCACCCCGAGGCCAGGACGGCCTATTTCCTTATTTGTAGGGCCAGAGCATCCCTCCCGGGGCCAGGGCATCCTTCTTTCCCACCAGGACCAGCACACCACTCCTGTCCCGGGGGCCAGGACATGCCCCCAGAGAATCAGCCCCACATTTCTATCCACTATCGAGCTCCCGTTCAGGAGCTCGATAGTGGATAGATGGGATGTGGTGTCGCTGGGGGGTCTCTTCCTTGGGGAGTATTTTCAACCTTCCCCAAAGTCATCGCCAGCCTTTTTGGGAAGGGTGAAGGTGGTGGGTTGCCTTCATCCTCCTCCCGCCTGGAATAAAGGCAGTTTCCAGCTGGTCCTGTGGCTTTTGCCAACTCCTCTTAGCTAAGGAATGACTTTGAAGGAGAGCCAGAGCTGGCAGGGAGTGGGGGGCCCCCGGTGCCAGGGCTGCTGGGATACCTGGGGGCAGTGGGATGGGTGTCCCACGCCTGGCAATCTGGGAACACACCATGTAGCATCTTGGTCTCCATCAGCACATGCTGGTCACTGTCATGGATCCTCTTCCCAGTGGGGAAGGAGGAGGCAGCTCTAGCCAGGAGGGGACAGCAGGAA
>NW_005054436.1:10325-46975 GCF_000277835.1 Geospiza fortis | reverse complement strand
AGAGGCTGTGATTAAGGGATGCAGGGTTGGCGAGAGATGCGTCCATCGGGAATGACAGGGGGTCTCTGGGATTGGCTTAGTAAAGCTCCAGCAACCATGAGAGATAGCTGGGAATCGTGACTGCTGTGCCATATGTGCCATGGAGGGCACAGGGCTGAACCCTCCATGCCACTGGAGGCTCTGGGGAGGAGGCTAACCTGCTGCTAGACCTTTGGCATCCCCCTGGTCCCAGCACGAGGGGAGAAGGGAAATCTGAGCAAGCCAGCTCCCTGCTATCTTTGGAGCTGCAACATGGTGATAGCATGAGGCAAGGGGGATAATCAGTGGCGGATTTGGGGATCACTGGGGGAGGGGAGAGACTCTCTGTGACCAAACCGAGCCATAATCCATCCTGTCACCTCCCCAAATACTGGCAGGTGGCTTGGTGAGCAGGAGGGAGTGAAGGATGCTGGTCGAACTCCAGTGACTGCTGGGTGGGAAGGGATGGCTACATCCCACCAGGACCCTGGGACAAAGCATGGCCACATGCACCCAAGATAGGAGCTGGTCTGAAATCGTGGGGCAGGAGTGAGCAGGGAGAGGACTGGAGATTGCTGCTCAACACTAAGGAGACATCTTGATATTGCCCAGAGCTACTTTGTGCCTCAGTTTACCTCCTGAGATTAAAGAGGGTCCTCTCCCCGGGGTTTGTGGGACTTCAGGATCCCTGGGGCTGCTGCAGAGAGAGAGCCTGAGGTCTCTGGAGTGGGCTTGGAAGGCTGAATCCAGCCCTTGGTGGTTGGTGCTGGGTGCTGTGTGCACATCAGAGGGGACTGGGCACCTCTGGGCTAGGGCAGGGTGACATGGCAGAGGCTGCTGGCAGATGAGCTCCCAGCTCACCCTGTCCCCCAGGGCAGTGCCACATACTGCTCCCGGCCTGACAGCTTGGCACCCTGGCTCTGGCACCCGTGGCGGCTCCTTCGCTGGGGAGCACGAGCCGGCAGCAGCGGGGGAGGGAGAAGAATGGCCTCCATTGAGCATCCTGCCTGAGGTCTCCCGGCTGCGAGCCCAGCTAGCTGTGGTGCAGGTGTGCATTCATCCCTTCCTCCATCCCATGGGGAATTCCTCCTGCTGACGTCCCTGTTATGCCAATGTCCTCAGCTGTCCCCTGACCAGAAGCCCTTGAGCTGGGCCTGGGGGATGATGGGTGCCATCGGGGGCTCCAGACATCTCTGCTCCTCCACTCCTGAGCAGCCAAGGACTGTGTTCCCAGCAGCCAGTATGTTACACTAGGGATGCCAGTGCTGCCTGCAGGTGCTGGCAGCACTGTACAGTGATTCCCTCTGTGTTAACCACCCAAATACTTGTCTCTGCTTGCCCTGTGGCCACTGGTAGATGCACAGACCCCTTCCTGAAAGCCCTTGTGCCCTTCCCTGGATCATCCCTGCTCTGCGCCAGCCCTGCGTTCTGCATCCAGCAGCTGTGAGCTGGCACCAGGATGAGGTGCTCCATCCTGGACACTTGAAGGAGCATCTTCCCACATTTTCCCAGTGATGCTTCCAAAGCATCTCATGCTACCTCAGTTTCCCCTTCCTAAGACTCTGCCAGGTTTGCAAGCCTGGAGCATCCAGGCATCCAGCCCTGAGTTCCCCCAGAGACAGGGAATATCTCTGCTCTGGAGAGTTTGGTGCACCTGGATGTGACATAGAGAAGGGCCATGAGGGGCTTTGGTGCACCCCAACATTCTTCCCTCTGTAGATGCATTGCAAGACTCCTGAGCAGGGGGTTTGGCTCCCACCTCAGCCCCAGTCTGCTCCAAGCCAGTTCATCCTGGCAGCATCCCATCGGACGAAGAGAGCAGTGCTGAAGCTGGGCTGACTCTGCTGTCAGGAAATCAGCCTTGACATCAGCCCGAAAACCTTCAACAGAGCTCAAGCAGAGAGAGAGCGTCTTTATTGTAATTCCTCCGAGGTTTCATCCCTGCCCTTTCTGCTGTTCACACCCTCTAAATATTTCCAGCCTGTTATCATGGCTCTGGTACCTGCAGCCAAGCCACCATTAACCCTTTCCTGATGCTGGGGCCAGCGTGTGCTCAGATGCTTGTGCTGGCAGCACCACAGCTCCTTGCCTTTGGGTTGAGTGGGGTGAGTTTGTCACAGACCTTGGTGGGGTTGAATTTGTTGTGGTGCTTAGGGGGCAAATCAGGGCTATACAGGTAGGAAGAGATGGGCGGATGGGGAGAGCTCCAAACCAGAGCAGGATCTGGATGATGGGGCTGCAGGGAGACTCATGGTGCTGGGGACCGTGGGGCAAGATCATGCGTGAGCTGGGGGGATTTGGAAAGTCACATTGCTCGTTGTGGGATTGTTGTGGTTTAGCACACAATCAGCACAAGGGTTTATGGGATTTAGGTCCCCATCAGCAGGATGTGGGTCCTGTGAGAGCTGAGCACGCTCACACATCTCACCTGGTTCTGAGCCATGGGGATGGGCTTATGTGCTACATGATGCTTCAACTCCTCCTTGGTTGAAACAGTCCCTGCAAGAGCCAGAGAGGCTGGCTTTCTATTAAGCTTTCCGTGCTTAATAGAAGCTGCTGGGATCCAAAGAGCCTCTTACCTCCTCCTGCTGTCTTGCTCAAACCCTCCTCTCTGTGGCCAGCCAAAGCCCTGCCTGGCAGCAAAGCTATTGGGACCACAGCCCTGGCAGGAGACCGGCTGGACGCTGTGGTTCCAGCATCCCAGGATGCCTCCAGCTCCTTTCCCAGCCCTGGGAGCTTGGATCCCACCCCACACATCTGCACAGTGGAGTTGCAGCTTTTCCAAGGGCCAGCTGGGCTGGGGGAGTGGCAGCCATGCTTGGCTAATGAGCTCCATTTGTTTTCTCTCTTTGCTATTGCAGAGCCTGGATGGGGACCAAGCTGTGCTCCAGAGGATCAGGAAATATGTGAAAGCTATTCACATCTCCGGGCTCAGTGAGTTGGGCTTAGGGAGATAATGGGCATTCCCAGAGCATGGGGCTGGGGGTGTGTGATAGCCCCATCCTCCACCAGCAATGGTCACACCGGGCAGCTGTGGGTGCTGCTGAGCCTGGGGCTATTTGCTGCTTGGGTGCTACCAGCCCGCCAGTCTGGAAACGTGCTAAGGTGCCAAAAATTGTCTTAAAATTGTATAAAGAGGGAAATGGAGAGCCTTAGGAAGCTTGCTTTGGATATTCCAGTGGTGTTGTCCAGCGGGATCAGTCCAGATTTGCTACAGAGGTGGGTGGCAAACCCAAAAAAAGTAAGGAGGTGGATGCTAGCTGCTGGTGGAACCACATGATGTGACCTGATAATGTGCTTAGATGCCAAAAACTGTCTGAAATATATATGAAAAGGAAAAATTGAGAACCTTAGGGAGGTTGTTTTGTGGCACTGCTGCTGTCCTGCATTAGGATTGGGCCAGCTCTGTTAGAAGGGGATGGAGAGATGGTGTGACCCTAATGTGTCGGGTGCTGCAGGGTCACCGCATGTCCCTCTTTGGTGTCTCTCCATACAGCCCATGTGGAGAATGAAGAACAGTACAGTGAGGCCCTGGAGAACTTTGGCAACAACCACCTCTCCCAGAACAACCATGAGCTCTCTACCGGCTTCCTAAACCTGGCGGTCTTCACCCGTGAGGTCACTGCACTCTTCAAGAACCTGGTGAGCTGTCCCAAATCCACTTGGATTTGGAATCCCCTACCAACCAGTGCAGCTCCCCTCCTTCCAATTTAGCTGCCCTCCACCACATGCAGCAATCCCTACCTCCTACCTTGGACTCAAGGACACATTCCCAGTGCTCTCAGACCATCTGATACCCTTGTTACTGGATTTATAGCTCACTCCTAGCTCCCTGGGGCCATTGACACTGGGATCTAATGGGAAGCTGGGGCTGCTATTTTCATTTTTCCCTTTTTTCTTGCTTTCTGTTTTTTTCTCACATCAATTGCATCTCTGGTCTCGCTTGCCAAGAGTAAATCAAAGCCACGCTGGGCTGCACAGTGGGGCTGCGAGGAGCAGGCAGAGGCGGCTGCGAGCCGAGCCAGGAATGGCTCCAATGGAAAACTCAGGTCCTGAATGGAGCTGGGTTCATGCATGCCCAGCAGCAAATCCCTGGGGGGTCCCATGTGGCCCCCTCTCTGTTCACTTTCAAATCCCCCTCTCCAAAGGGTGTTTTTTTGCCCCTGGCTCTGCTTAAGGAGGAAATTGATTTCTGCTGCCCTTCCCCCAGCAAGAATTTCAGATTTTTGATGTGTTCCTCTCCCAGTTACCCCAATCTGGGCCTCCCTCCTCCTCCCCTTCCCCATCCTGGCTGTCATAGCCTGCTGGACTCCTGTGCTCCAGTAGAGCTCTGCAGAACTGTCCTGATGGAGGAGTTGGACCAGTTCTGAGGGTCCCCACCTCCTGCCCCACATGCTGCTGAGTGAGTTCTGTGCCAAAACCAGATCCAAAAAGCTGTTTCCCCTCCTAGAGTCTCCCTGGAGTCCCCCATTACCCCTGGTTTGGGGGTAGTCCTGTGCCCTGGGGCTGGGTTTCTCCTCAGGTGCTGCAGAGGACCAAAACCCTTAAAAGAAATCTGGGTACACTGGGGAAGTCCCATGTGGGTGCTGGAGCTGCTCTCACAGCTATAAAATGGGGTGCTGCTCCGTGGGCTGCATGGAGGGAGGCCAGGACAGCAGTGGGCTCCCATGTCCCCACCGCAGACCCCTGCACAGGACTGGCAGGGATAGTGGTGGCTGAGCTGCTATCCCCAGATCCCAAAAAAGGGAGGCATTTTGGGAAGCCCCTTTGACATGGGTGAGCTCTTTGTATCACAGGACCATGGAGGGGCTGGTCGTGCTGCTGGATGCTGGGGACAGGAATGGGGACAGGGATGAGGTGTCGGTGGGGGAAGACAGCTTTGTTTTTGGCAGCTGTGCTGCTGGTGTGGTTTGTGGGAAGGGCCACATTCGTCAGACATCTTGCAGCCAGTTCCAACAAGCCCCAGCGTGCCCTCTGCCAGGATCCTGGATTCAGCCACCCTTCCAGCTTCTTTAACCCTTCCTGGGGCAGTGACAGAGTTGGGGGGAGGTCCCTGGCACCGGGGAAGACCTGGGGCTCCAGCTCCCTGACTTCCCTCACCGTGGGGTGGCCCTTTGTCTACCTTCGGCAGGTGCAGAACCTGAATAACATCGTGTCCTTCCCCCTGGATAGCCTGTTGAAGGGGCAGCTGAAGGATGGCCGCCTGGTAAGTCCTGTCCCCAGGGTCACTCGTTTGGTGACATTCTGCGGCAAGACCTCTGGTATGGATTCAGCTCCTGTCTGTGGCCAGGAGAAGGGAGGAGCTAGCACCAGGGCATGGAAGGAAGCAGTGAGGGTTGGGAGTGACAGAAGTGAGGGGTGAAGACCTGATAGGGACACTCATCACCCTCAAGGGGTGCAGCAATGCAGAGCAAAGCTCTTGGCCCATTTAGTGCCACGGGCTCTTTTGCTTTCCCTGACAGCTGCCACCCCCTTTTTCCTTTGCCACAGGATTCCAAGAAGCAGATTGAAAAGGCCTGGAAGGATTATGAGACTAAAGTGTAAGTAACATGCTGCCTCTGGCAAAATCTACCTAATCCCACGCTGCACAAAGGTGTTTTGTCCCTGGACTGGAGCCAGGCACCGATGGTGTCAGTCTGTCATGGGGAGGGTTCTGGTCCAGCTTTTCCCAAAGGGGAAAGGGAAGGGCTGGAGAGGGCCTGGAGATGTTTCTCCTGATCCCATCCCCACTGTAGCCTCCTGCATGGGACACCCCTCAGAGCAGGGATGTCCCCAGCCCACCTTCATCCCATTCCACAGGGGAAAGATGGAGAAGGAGAAGGAACGAGCCCGCGTGGCTGGAGTCATCCAGGCGGAACCACCAGCAGCAGAGGTGGCCGAGGACATGCAGAAGGAGCGGCGGCTCTTGCAGCTCCACATGTGTGAGGTGGGGGCTGTGCCAAGGGGATTGGGGACTTTTCCCCCCAGGAACAGAGTCCCGGGGGGCATGGGGGACTGCTCTGCTAGAAGCTGTGCAGGGACATCAGAGCCTCTCCCAGTATCTGACACCAAAGCAGCCCCACCTGTGTGCTGTGCGGGACCCTTGTCCGTCCCCTTCTCCCTGTGCCCCAGCATGGTCCCAGCTCGGGAATCTCCATCCCATCCCATCCCATCCCATCCCATCCCATCCCATCCCATCCCATCCCATCCCATCCCCCTGCTGAGGTCCCTGTGGGATGCAGCTCCAAATGGCACCCATGGTGGCCCACAAGGGTGGCCTGGGGGTTCCTTCCATGTCCCCCCAGCCCCACTCCTACCCTTCCTTGGGTGGCATTTGGGTAAAAAGTGAGCTTTTTTGGCTAACGTCCGTGAGGTTGGCTTTGTGGTTTTTGCCTATCCTCAAAACTGCTCCTGGCTTTGATGAAGGGGGTCACAAGTCACCCCAGATCCTTGTCAATTCTGGGTCCTTGCAGTCCATGCTCAAGAGGTCAGATGGGAATAAATGAAGGAGACTCAATTTTGAAGCCCTGCAGCGAGGAGGAACCCAAGTGTCCTGGCTCCAGACACTCAGCAGCCCCATAAACTTCGAGAGTGGCAGAGCAGGAAACAAGTCTGCCATGGGTTGTCCCAGAGGTCTCCCATGTTCCCGAGGGCCAGATCCTGGTGCCGCCCCATGCCCGCCCAGCAAAGAGCAGGGGTTGTGGGTAGGAGGCTGTGCCTGCCTCGGAGCTTCGACCCGGCCAGATGAGTCACTCCCTTGAATAGCTCCACTGTGGGATAAATAACAGCACATGGAGAGGTGGGAGCTGGAGCTGGGCATGTGCACCCGTGTTTCTGCATGCATGAGAGCTGCTGCTGGCCCTGGAAATGGGAGGGCAGTTCTTCTGGGGGGCTGGGGGCCCATATGATGCACATAGGTTTATTGGAAAGTGGGTTTTGCTACTTCCAGGGTCCTGTTTTACTCCATGGGGTGGTGGTGTCTCCTCATCGTGGGCCATCTCACACCCTCAGGGCTGTGGGAGCAGTTGGACATGGGCCCAGGGCTGCTGGGAGCATCCCTTTGTTCACAGGTCCCAGCCAGCGCTGCCTGGGATGCTCTGCTGCCACTGTCACCGTGGGATGTGGGTGGCAGGGCAGGGACATCCCACAGGAGCTGGGCACATGTGGCCTTTTCTGGGTGGGACGTGCTCTCTGACATTGACTTGGCCTCTCCAGCTGTCATGGAGCACTTTAACAGCCGTGCCCAGTCCAGTGACCCCTCAGGGTGTCTGCAGTGCCTGGGCCATGGTGAGGCTCCATTCCAGGAGCTCTGTCTCACCCTGGAAAGCCCCCAGAGCTCAGGGCTGCCTTCCCCTCCCCTCGCTCCCCACTTGAAACCATTCCAGCAGCTGGAGAGGAGCTTGCAGGGGGAAAATCTCTTCCCCTCCTTCTTTTACTTAGGGTGAGCGAGAGTCAGTGTGTTTCCTTCCCTGCCTGCAGCTGATGGACGGGTTTGATGCATAAAGCTGAAATTCCCCATCCCACGGGGCACCTCAGCAGACCTCCAGTGCTGGTGTGCTGCAGGTGCTCGCTTCTTGGAATCTGATTTTTTGGGAAAAAAAGGGCCATATCTTAAAAAACATTTGGCCTTTTTTGTCGTGTTTTTTCTTTCCTTCGCAAGATGCCTTGAGTTTTGGTTATTTATTAACTCCAGAAGTAATGAGCAGTGGGAGAAGCATGCTTGGCTGGAAAACTTGGAGGCCTGCCTCAGTCCTTGAACTTTCCATGTCTTGGAGGACTTCCAGAGCCAGGTTTTTGAGGGTGGTCCCCAGTGAGCTGCCTTCAAATCCAACATCCTGACTTGACTTCTTGAAACCCAGCCAGTGTTTTAACCTTCCTCCTGTGCTGGGAAGGGAACCAAGGGCTAGGCAGGCTCTTGCTCTTTCCTCTGGGATATTTGCAGCTGGTCCTTGTCTCTGTCACCTAACCAGGTGTTTTCTCCCCCTCCAGTACCTGCTAAAAGCCAGAGAGTCTCAGATGAAGCAGGGACCAGATTTCCTGCAGAGCCTCATCAAGTTTTTCCACGCTCAGCACAAGTAGGTGCCACCTGGGTCAAGATGGGGCTGGTTGTCACCCTTGGGTGGTCCCACGAGGGTCTGAGGTCTTCTGCTCTCATCCCAGAGCCATAAAGCTGTTAGTGGAGATACTGGCCAGAGCCCATCACTTCTCAGTTTTCTCTGGGGAGTTGAAATGTGCTTTGTTGTTTTGAGGATCTGTAAACGTGTCCATGGGGCAGTGGGAGGGGCATTGGCTTGAGATGTATCTGATTATTTGGTTTCTGGGTAGATTTCCAGGGATGAGCTCAGCTGAGCAGCTCTGGCTTTAGCCATGGGGCTTGTAACAAGGGTGTTTGGAGTGAGGATCAACATCCCCTTGCCTTTCCTGTTGCTCTGTGAGGCTGGAATAGTGTGGGAGTCATCATCTCCTCCAGCTCTCAAGTGGGGAAACTGAGGCAGGTTGAGACTGGTTAAAAGCATGTCTTTGACTGGTACTGTGACCCAGGGACCCCCCAGAATGTGGCTTTTGGCAGCACTGCTCCCCAGTGAGTTGAGCTGGGATTAAACAAGAGGCCAATCCTGCATGCCAAACATCCCAAATATTTGGGGTATCCAAACCCCATGGGCTAGGCTTGGCCTTTGCTGGGCTCTCTCCAGATCCCCGTAGCCAGGGAGCCACAAAGCAAGTACCAGGGAGGGGATCACCATGATCTCCTGCCACAATTTCTCTAAAAACCCTCTTTTTTCCTCCATCTTCCCCATCTGCATCTTAATCACCCTCAACAAACACCCAGTTTCTTCCAAGACGGCTGGAAGGCTGCCCAGAATCTCTACCCCTTCATTGAGAAGCTCGCCGTGTCCCTGCACGCGGTAAGGCCTTCACGCTGCCCTGCAGTGCCCTCAGCCTGTCCCCCGGCATGCCCCCGTCCCTGTGCCAGCCCCGGCCAGCACCTGTGCTCAGGGCAGCCCTGAGGGCAGCTGCTCCCTCTGCAGCTGCACCAAGCACAGGAGGAGGAGGTGAAGCAGCTCACGCAGACCCGTGACTCCCTCCGCAACATCCTGCAGCTGGAGAACAAGGAGGTGAGACCCCAGGATGGGCAGGGAAGAGCTGGGAAGGAGCATCAAGAGGTGCTGGGTACGCTGGGGTTAGTTTGGGAGAGGGGGAGCTGGGTTAACCTCTCCAGGGACCTGGAGACATTTGGATGCTGGGAGGGAATGGGGCTGTCTGGCATCTTTTGGACATACTGTACCCCCGTAAGGACAAGGTCACCTGGGGCAGCGGCCGCCTCTGTGCCTCTCACTTTGCTTTTTTATTGTCTTTTTTTCAGGAAAACTTGAACAGGAAGAACTCTGGCAGTGGCTACAGTATCCACCAGCACCAAGGCAACAAGCAGTACGGGACAGAGAAGTCAGGATTCCTGTACAAGAAGAGTGATGGGTGAGGATGAGTGTTATCCTGGAGAGCTCTTGGCTTCATCCTGATATTGTCGGTGCTCATGGGAGGCCCAGAGCTGAAATCCAGCTCACAGGAATATTAGTAGTCTATGAGTTAGAGAAAGCATAACCCCATGTCCAGAACTCCCATCAGGCCTCTGCCATGGCTGGTTTGGGATGTGGATGTGGGTGATTGCAGCTGTGCAATCCTCACTCCTCCTCTTCCTTCTTCTCAGGATCCGCAAAGTGTGGCAGAAGAGGAAGTGTGGTGTGAAGTATGGCTGCCTGACCATCTCCCACAGCACGGTGGGGAGTGTGGGGGCTGCAGCCCTGACCCTTTTTTGTGCACCCTTTGGGGCTTGGTGTCCATTGGATTTCAGGTTTAATTTTGCCAAAACTGATCACAAATCTGCCTGGCTTAAAAATCAATGCAGGATGGGACTGAACAGTTTAAAGAAAGTCCCCTGTATCTGACAGGGGTCCCAGGGTGGTGCCCCGTGTCTGACGGTGGTCCCAGGGTGGTGCCCCGTTTCTGATGGGGGTCCCAGAGTGGTGTCCCCGTGTCTGACAGGGGTCCCAGGGTGGTGCCCCGTTTCTGATGGGGGTCCCAGGGTGGTGTCCCCGTGTCTGACAGGGTCCCAGGGTGGTGTCCTCGTGTCTGTCCATGGGAGAGGAGGCGATCCTGGCAGGGGCGGACAGACGGACAATGCGGGTCCAGACGAGCCCAAAGGGGATGGGCTGGTTGGGAGGGAAGGGCTGCCCCCTGGCGGTGGAGGCTGGAAACTGCAGGAGGGACAGAGGGACCTCCTGGAGACGTGTTCTCCTGCAGAGGGTTCCTGTTCTTCTGAAATAAGTCAGACAGGGTCTGATTTGCATGGTTATCCCGAGAGAAACCATCTGTGGTGGTGGTTGTACCACCACAGTTGCCACCGGAGATGGTGATGCCCATCCCATTCATTCCTGGTCCTTTAACCCACCTCGGTCCTCTCACCCTGCAGATAAACCGTCCCCCTGTGAAGCTGAACCTCCTCACCTGCCAGGTGCGGCCCCATGCTGAGGAGAAAAAATGCTTTGACCTGGTGACACGTGAGTACCTGGGATGAGGTGCAGTGGCTGGGGTGTGAGGTGTTTGATCTGGAGGTGGAGGCTTTGGTGGGACCTCTCCCTTTTTGGAGTGGGTTTTCCCTCTGAAACACAGTGGCACCCTCTTTAATCTGGCTCTGGGTGTCTTCCTGGCTGTCTTTACAGATGAAGGACCAATCCAGTGACTGCTAGAAACCTGAGACAAAAAGAGATTGTGACAGGGCTCAGGTGATGGGAGAGTGATGTGCAGTGATTTAATTTGTAATTAATCAGCTCATTTGAAGAGATTTCAGCTGATTCCTTGGCATCCCTAGACCACAGAATCCTAGAATGGTTTAGGTTGGAAGTAACCTTAAAGACTGTTTTGTTCCACCCCCGCACCATGGGCAGGGATATCTTCCGCTAGACCAGATTGCTCCAAGCCCTGTCCAAGCTTAAACAATTCAAGGGATGTGGCAGACACAGCTTCTCTCCTTTCACCTTCTCTCCTCTCTCCCCATCCCTGCAGACAACAGGACCTATCATTTCCAAGCAGAGGATGAGCAAGAGTGTGTTGTGTAAGTGCCACAGCCCATCCCTCCTCCTTGACATGCCAGATCCTGCTCTGCCTTCCTCATCCTCCTCTTCCTCCTCCCTCCTGCCCAGGTGGGTCTCAGTGCTGCAGAACAGCAAGGATGAAGCCCTGAGCAATGCCTTCAAGGGGGATGGGGGCAGTGGCGGGGTGGCGGCAGGCACCGGGGTGGACGGCAGCATGCAGGAGCTCACCAGGCTGGTTATCAGTGAGGTGAAGAACATGCCGGGAAACAAGCAGTGTTGTGACTGCAGTGCCCCAGGTACGTCAGGGCCTGGGGTGTCCCTCCACCCTAGGTGTGAGTCAGGGTTCATGGGGGTCACAGCATCTTTGGGGGCCGGACATGCTGCTGAGCCCCACGCTGCTCCCACTGCAGATCCCACGTGGCTCTCTACCAACCTTGGCATCCTGACGTGCATCGAGTGCTCTGGCATCCATCGGGAGCTGGGTGTGCATTATTCCCGCATCCAGTCCCTCACTCTGGATGTTCTCAGCACCTCTGAGCTGCTGGTAAGCTGTTCTCTGAGCCCAGAGGTCTCCTGGCACCCTGGGAACCATCCTCTGTGTCTCCCAAACCTCCTGTGACACAGGGATCATTTCTTCTCCTCCATCCCATCTGTCCCGTTTGCTCCAGGGCTTGCAAACTTGCCTCAGTTTCCCCAGCACAGTGGTGTGGGCAAGGGGGGCTCTGCGAAGCTGTTTGCTAAGCACGGGGCTGCTGGCAGCTCCCCAAGATTTTCTCCCTCCTAAAATAGATTTCCACTGCCATAAGAGAGCATCATCCTGGCAAAGATGCTGCTCTGGGAAAGCCCTGGATGGATCCAATGGATTCCTTCCTTCTGGGATGGGATCTGGCTGGAACAGGGTGAGTGTGACCAGGAGGGTTTATGTCCCTCTGTTCTCCTCTCTCCCTAGCTGGCTGTTAGCATTGGGAACACTCGTTTCAATGAGATCATGGAGGCCGCACTACCCACACAGGACTGTCCCAAGCCTTCAGCCAGCAGTGATATGTGAGTCAGGGACTTGGGTGTGCTGGGAAGAAGAGGAGGAGAAGGAAAAAGAGTGCATGGTGTGTGCCCTGTTGTTGTCCCCATGCTGCCACTGCCCATTTAAGACAGGCCTGGGATGAGGCATCCTGATGTCATTGCTGGATTGTGGTGGGGATCTGCACCTCTTTGGAGGCTTACCCTTGATCCTGAGGCTTCAGGAGGAGGCAGGAGCACAGGGCTCCACAGCCTGTCTCCATGCCTATCCAAGCCCCCCTTCCGGCAGGGCTGCACGCAAGGAATACATCATGGCCAAGTACATGGAGCGACGCTACGTGCAGAAGAGCAGCCAGGACAACCCCCACGGCCTCTGGGAAGCCATTCAAGCCCGTGACCTCCTGGCCCTGCTCAAGGCCTTTGCCGAGGGGCATGACCTGACCAAGCCCCTGGCCAGCCCTGAGGGTCAGGTGAGGCCTGCACCCAACAGGGTATGGATTTTCCCTCTCTGGGTGGCTGTGCTCTGGGTTGCCTTGGGCTTTGAGAAGGGATATGCTGGTTGAAAGGTGAGCATCCTTAGGTCCTGCTCTCTTCTCTCCTACACACAGGAGATGAAGTATTGTTGAGGCCAGCTCTCCTCTCCCTTCCATATCTTGGGAGATGAGCATAGATGTGTCCAGCACTCCTTTTCCCTTCATTCAGGGGGGAAGATGAGCATTCTTGGATCCAGTACTTCTTTTCACTTTATCCTGAGGAAAGATGAGCACTCTCAGGGTCATCTCTCCCTCCCATCTCTTGGCAGGATGCAGGCGAGCTGCCGCTGCACATGGCCGTACGCCACGCTGACAGATCATCCCTTCCCTTGGTGGACTTCATCATCCAGAATGGGTGTGTCCCCAAGGGCTCCCAGTGTTCCCTGCCCCTCTCTCTCATGGGAGGAATGTACAGGGAGCTTGTATTAAAGCCTTGACTTTCCTGCCATTGGCCCTGCACAGGGGAACGCTGGACCGGGTGACACAGAATGGGAACACGGCCTTGCACTATGGTGCACTCTATAACCAGCCCAACTGCCTCAAGCTGCTCCTGAAAGGGAAAGCCACCTTCACCACAGGTATGAGGTTGGGACAGAGGTTTTGGGGTTCTTTGGTGAGAGTGGTAAGGCTGCAACTTGGATTTATCCCCCTTTTGTCCCTTGGGCAGTGAATGCGGCAGGCGAGACAGCTCTGGATGTGGCGAGGAGGCTGAAGTACAGCGAGTGTGAGGAGCTGGTAGGTGGGATGGAGGAATGGGGGAGAAGCTCAGAGTGGGGAGAGGGGATCAAGTGCCTGAGGAGGACTGGCATGAAGGCGGGGGGCTTTTGGAACGTGTCCCTCCAGTGCCGAGACCCCTGTGGGCTGCCCCATCCTGGGATCCCCCTGACCTGCCCCATCCCTCTGGCAGCTGGAGCAAGCACAGGCAGGGAAGCTATCTCTGCAAATCCATGTGGACTATGACTGGGAGCCCCCATCAGAGTTGCCCTATGACAGTGAGGATGAGCTGGAGGAGAAGGTACTGTGGGATGGTGGGGCCTCCACATCCCTGGTAAGGGAGCTGTGGGAGTGCAGACCCTTTTGGGGGGCTGGTGGCAGTGGGACATCCCTGGAGCTGTGTGTGTACCCCCAGGTGAGCCCCCTCCAGCACTCCTTCAAGGGCACATCGCCACTGGCCACCAGCCCACTGCCTGCCTGCCCCCAGACCCGCTGGAGCTGCATGGGGATGGACATCACCAACAAGACCTACGAGAGCATCCTGGTGCCCTCATGCACTGTACCCCGCCGGGCTCACAGCGAGGAGATCCCCCCGCCGCTGCCCCTCAAAAACCCTACGCGGGGCAGCTCTCGCCCCAAACCCAGCCACAGCCCCACTGGTGAGTTGAAGGAGGGGGTCATCATGGTGGGGCTGTGCCTTCCCCCAGAGACCAAGTTTATTGTCCCCATTGCGTGTGTTCCCCCAGAGCGCCCTGAATTACCCCGGCAGGCATCGGAGCCTCACTTCTCTGGGCCAGCGGAGGCAGTGGCACCACACAGCCTGCCCTGTGCCAGCAGCACGGGTGCCCTGGATGGCACCCCCAGCACCCGCAGCCCCACCGAGAGCCAGTGGGCAGCCTACTGGGAAACCCGCTCTGAGACGGACACGAGCAGCAGTCGGCGGGGGCCAGAGCTGAGTCCCCCACCCACACAGCCCCTGCCAGGCGGCACAGTCCCTGACATCCCCCCTGTCAAGTTTGGGTAGGGACCCTGCTCCAGACTGGGGTTGCACTTGGTGTTGGGGGATCATTGTACGGTGCTGGTGGGTGAACTTCAACCTCTGCCACCCCCATGGACATGGAGAATTGCTGTGAAGCAAAAGGGTCCTCACCCTCTGGGATCTCCAAAGAAACTGATGGTGACCCTGGGATGCAGGAGGAGATAAGGGCAGCTATGGGGATGCTGGGTTGTCCTTGGAGACAATGATGCAGATTATTTGGGAGGACACCAAGATCCTCTGCCAGTTATATGTATTTTTTCTCTCCTTTGGGAAAATGTGGTGGGATGGGCTCATTCGAGGGAGTTTGGGTGCTGGAGACCCCTTTCATCAGCATCCAGGGGGCTGTGGGTGAGATCAGGTCCCATGGGGGAAGCCCTAACCTCCCTGAGACCTCACAGGATGGAGAACAGGGTGGGGGAAGGCAACAGCAGAGGAGGGGTGACACTGTTCCCACTGTCACCCACAGCTCAGAGAGCACCCGCTCGTACCGGCGCATTGGTGGCACGGTGGGCAAAATGGGGTCGTCTGGGTCCCCCCAGAGCCCTGGTGGCCCCGAGGACCCTGCTCTCAGCAAGATGCCCCCTGTGCCCATGCCCAGAAGATTTGCTCCGGTAGGTGCAAATCCTCCTCTGCATCCCCGAGCATCCCAGCTCCTCTTATCCTGGGGTGGCAGATGGAGTGATCAGGGGGTCCTATCCCTTGCCACCTTTTGGATGGCTTCGGGGGGGGTCTGTCACCCCCTTTCGATCCCATTTCAGGCCAAGGGGAGGCAGAAGCGAGTAAAGGCAGTGGCTGACTGCAAGGGAGACAAGGCACGAGAGCTGACCTTCTCCAAGGGGGAGGTCATTGTGGTGACACGGGAGGAGGACGAGCAGATCTGGGTGAGTCACCATGGCATGGACAGGTGCTGGGATCCAAATCCTGGGCCTTTTCCCCCTCCAGTTCTCTTCTGAAGGAGGCTGGGTTTTTCTGGGTGGGCACAGATGGGGGACTTCTGCCCCATGTATGCATGAAGGAGGGCTAGGAGGGCTCCGCTGATGTGTCACCACAGCTTTGCCTCTCTAAATACCTGTTGGAATTGAGCAGGGAAGAAGTTCTGGGGCTCATATCTCAAGATAAGACTTGCACTCCCCTGAACCCTCTTTCTGTACCCCCAGGTTGGCTTCATCGAGGGTGATGGCTCCCGCACTGGAGTCTTCCCTGCCAGCTTCGTCCACCTCTTGCAAGACTGACCATGTGGGGGTGGCCCATTTGTCACTGTCCCATTGACTGGGAGTAGAGCCAGCTCCCTGCTAGGGGCTTGGTAGAGCCAGGCCAAAGGGACATGTGCCCAGGATCCTGGCATGAGACCACTGCCCTCCAAGGGGGCCCAGAGATTCCCTGCATTGGGAAAACCATCCCTGGAAGACAGCAGTGGGGGGCTGAGGAGCAGAGAATGGACACGCTTGCTGCACTGGTGGGCTGAGGTTTCTGTGCCAGCCCCTGCTCCCGCTGCTCTTCTGTCATTCCTGTGGTGTCTGCCCATCCTTTGGGTTTTCTTCTTCCTTCTCTGCAAGGAATTTGGGATGGGGGAGCTGTATTTGGTATCCCCTACCCTCTGCCAGATAGTCATGAAGCCTCCTCCTCATCCTGGGGGCAGCCATGGACCACCAGCCTCCTTCTGTACCCCAACTGTGAAGCCTTTGGGATGGGCAAGAAATAGGAGAGGGTTTTTTTTTTTTGTGTCCATCCCCCACCCCAGGTTCTGGGAGCTGCCTGGACTGGTGGAGTTCAGGGATGCTCCAAAGCTTCTCCAAAACTGGTAGCAAAATGCCATTCCTTGATTTGGAGGGCAGGGTATGTTTCAGGTGGTACTACAGAGCCCCTGCCCCATGTCCCTCATATGGGGTGGGTGCTGGATCACTGCCCCTTCCCTCCGGGGGGGGTCTCAGAGGGGGTTTTGCAACTTTTTCTAGGACCAGCATACCCCTGTAGCAGTGTCCCCTGGGAGCCACCTGCCTCCATACCCCCTCACTTTACCCTTCTCATTTCTGTGTCAGATGCTTCATCTCAAAAAAGTCTTTTTTAAAATGTTTTCTGTCTGATTTCTAATAAACCATCATTTTTTAAGCACCTGGGAGTGTGTTGGGAGGTACAACCCCTGCCCTGCCATCCCCAGCATGGTGATGCTGCTGATGTGTTCCCAAGGCTCCCAGTCCCTGGCATCTGTGATCACCCTTGGGGGCAGCCATGTAGGGCTAGGCTGGGACATGGATCCAGAGCAGGATGCTCATACTACAGCCCCGCCATGTGAGTGCTGGAGCAGGGACAAGCAAGGATGGCAAGGTTGTTGCCACCTACATATCCCAGTGGCCTGTGCCCCATATTGCTGCCTGTCCAGCCAGGCCTGAAGGGCTCCTGCTCCTGCCCCAGGCTGGCACACTATCAGCTGGCTCTGCTGGCGCACCATCTCTGCTGTGCTTCAAAGACTGCAGCGTGTCATTTGTCATCGCACAATCACGGAATGTTGGAAGGGGCCTTAAAGATCGTTCCGTCCACCCCCTGATGTACGGGGGACACCTTCCACTAGACCAGGCAGGTTGCTCCAAGCCTGTCCATCCTGACCTTGGACGTTTCCAGGGAGGGGGTATTCTCAGTACCAAAATACTCCAATATGTGGAGTACTCCAGTATAAGAACTATTCCTGTATAGTGGAATTCCACGTATATTGGAACATTCCAATGCATGGAGTATAAAGATTATTCCCCCAGGGCTCTCGCTGCTGGATCAACTTTGGGAAAAACTGAGCCTGTGGCACACTGTGCTGTGCCCGTGCCCCTGAGGATTCCCTACCTCAGCCATGCTGATGGCAAAGCTCCATCCCGGGCCCTAATGCCTCCCTGGGCTCCCCACAGCCACGAGCCACGTGTCCTGGAGTGCCCCAGCGCGCACCTCCTCCGCTCCTGCAGCCGTGGCTCTCGGCTATATTTAGCCCTCCCATGTGCTATTTTGCTTTCCTGGCAGGAGTTTATAACTGGCCGGGACAGCCCCACCTCCTTTCTGCTTTCTGTCCCTTCCCTTCTCTTCCCTTCCCGTCCCTTTCCCCCTTTTCCCCTGCTCTCTGCTCCCTTCCACCCCGCTGCCCAGGACCCCATGTCAGCAGGGCCCAGCTGTGCCCGCAGCCAGCGTCCTGCTCTGCTGGAGCCCCGCCATGGGCCCTACTGAGGAGCTGGTCCGGATTGCCAAGAAATTGGATAAGATGGTGGCCAGGAAAAGCACGGTAAGGTGGCTGAGCTCCTCGGGGTATGTGCACGTATTTAAACATACGTATTTACATGTGTACATATTTACACACATGCTTATTTACACACTTGCTTGTTTACATGCATGTTTGAATGTTGTGTGGCTTGGAAAAGGTGGGGGGGGGGTTTGCTTTTCACAGCCCTCACGCTGTCCCTGGAGGTGCTGAGTGGGTTTAAGGGTTGCTGCCTGTGTCACCCAAGCCCAGCCTCAGGACATCATAGCGAGTACCCAGGGGATTTAATTTTGCCTCTAATTTGGGGCTCTCCTGTACCCCATTGCTCCCAGACACTGGGATTTGGGGGTAAGGGGGTGTGTGTCCCATGGGTGGCAGCTCCTGACGCTGCTTGGCAGTGCCGGATTGTGGGCAACAGGTGTTTGGCCCCCAGCCTGTGCACCAACACCTGATCAGTGCCAGGGCCAGAGGCTCGTGTACAGGCAAGGAAAAGCTCTGGGCTGGGGGATATAACACCCTCGGGCACAGCCCTGCCTGTTGCACAAGTGTGCAAAGGGAGGGGAAGGGGTCAGACGCTGTTTCCTGGATGGCTGTGCTCTGGGGAAGCCAGGATCCAGCCCTGCCACCCTTGTGCCAAGTGAGGATCCTGGTGAGCCTGTTATATGTGCCAAGCCCAGCTCTCAGAGTTAATATTTGACTGTTTCCACTGGCCTTTGCCCTGACAAGGTGCAGGCTCCTGGCTGGGGGGGCAGCACTGCCGTCTCCATGGATCTGGTGGCTTTTTGGGATGCCAACGCTTGGTATCAAACCACATCCCATGGCTCTGCTTGCTGCCAGGAATTACCTAGGGGTCAAGGGACAGGGGTGTTCCAGGGTGTTCCATACTACTCTTGCTGCTCTTTGGGATGAGACAGAGCCAGGGTCCACCTACAGCGCAGGAATGTCCCTGCATCCATCAAACCGGGGGGATCTGATTCAGCCGCTCATGGTGGGGCTCCATGGAACAGTGCCCTGGAGGGGGATACCTGGGAGCTGGTGTCTGCTGCTGGGGCTCTAAAAATGCCAAGGATGAGGAGGAGGAGAAAGAGAGGGAGGAGGAGGAGAAAGAGAGGGAGGAGGAGGAGGAAGGCTCTGTGCTGGACTGTCCTTATCTCAGCTGCCACTGCAGGGTACCAGGATGTGTCCCATGGACCTTCACATGCCTGAGTGGGGGACACTGGGAAATCCCCCAGCTGTCCTTAACTCCCACCAGCCCAGATTTTTCTTGCAGATGGGGGTTTTCCCAAGTTTTAAGAAAAGCTCGCGCTATCCAGCTGGAGATGTGACCTGGGGCTGGGATGATCCAGCAGGATTTGGGTGTGGGACTTTTCTATCGGTGTGAGAGGTCAGGCAACCCCAGGGAGCAGCCCAGGGCTGCTTTGGGTGCTCCTGTCATGCCCTTCCTGGTGCTGCCTGGTGCCTCCTCAAGGGCTCCTGTGGCTTCTCCCTGCTCTAGGAAGGGGCACTGGATCTGCTCAAGTCCCTTACTGGCTACACCATGACCATCCAGCTGCTCCAGGTGAGGGGGTTTGGGTGGGGGGACACCCCGTGGGGTAGCTTGTCCTGTGCCTTGTGCCAGCCACCACATCCCTAAGGATGTGTCCCTGGTGTGTGTCCCCAGACCACACGGATTGGAGTGGCTGTGAACTCAGTGCGGAAACACTGCTCAGATGAAGAGGTGGTGGCCTCAGCCAAAATCCTCATCAAAAATTGGAAGCGGCTTCTGGGTGAGCGATGCTGGAGGGAGACGAGAACCCCCCAAATCTCAATCCTGCCTGAGCCATCCCTGCACCTCAAGCCCGAATGCTTTCTGGGGGGATGGAGTGGAATCAGTCCAGAGCTAGGGCATGCAGGCTCCTATAACCTGTAACTCAGATTTTCCAAAGGCTTGTTTTCACTCTGGGATAGGCTGGTGTAAATAAATGTGTGCCCCACCAAGGGCTGAGCATCTCGACAATCATTCCCCACCCCAGGATGCAACTGTGCAGGTGCCCTATGCTGGTTTGGGCTGTGACTGTGACACCCAAATCCTTCCCACAGAGTCCACCGCCACAAAAAAAGAGAAGGATGCAGATAAGAAGAAGGAGAAGGAAACAGATGGAGACAAGGAGAAGAAGAAGGGGCTGGATGTTTCCAGCTGCCCCAGTGAAGGGGTGAAGCACAGCAAGAATACAGCTGAGAAGCACAGGGAGAAGCACAAGGAGAGGTGAGGACTCCTGCCTGCTGTTGGGGGACACCAGGGCCAATATGAGACCACCCTCTGCTTGGTCTTTAAGAGTTTATCCATCTCTGCCTACCCATGGATGCTGGCAGCACCTCTGGAGACCAAACTGCCTCTGAGACAGCACCAGGGCCGATTTTGGAGGAGGGAGAAGTGGATATTTTCTATTTTCCCTTCTCTAAAACTAGGTCATTTTGGACAGTGCTCATCTGACCCGTGCTCTCTCTATCTCTAGGAAGCCCAGCAAGTGTGACTCTCATGCCACCACCACCCAGGGCCACTCTGCTGATTCCAGCCCGGAGAGGTACCTGCTGAAGGATGCCCTGACCCTCACGCCAGGCTCTGCCAGGCACCGCCAGCCCAGAGGAGGCTTTGCTGGCAGCCTGGGGGGGGTGCTCAGGGATGGGGGATGCAGATGGACAGGATCCAGCTCACAGGTTGCCAGAGTGTGCTGGGTTTGCTGAGAGCTTCTCTCCCTTCCTTTGGGCCATGGTGAAGAGAGTCCAGTGATGGCAGGAGCCCCACTGCGTCCTCCAAGAAATCACTTTTGGACGGCAAGAAAGAGAGGTGGGTCCTGGGCTACATGAGGATGGGAGAGGCAAGACCCTGGCCCCTCAGTGGGTTGTGCTTGGGGTGTGGAGCCATCACTTGTCCCAGCTACTGCCCTCTCACACAGGACTTGTCCTGCCAGGACTGCCTCTGCTGACTCCAGGTCCTCAACTGTCTCCTCCTCTTCCTCCACACAGAAGAGACCGTCAGGAGAGAGGTAAGGAGGGGGTGTCCCTGGGCAGCCTGGGGATGCTTTTAGGGTCCCCCTTGGAGATACCATGAACATGGAGGGGGTGAGAAGTGGCTGGAAGCCCTGATCCTGCACAGCACTGGGATATTTCCTGGGAGGAGCAAATGGAGATCCCTGTTGGCTTCCGAACGAGTACTCTCATCGATGTGCTGATGCCTGAGGTCCTGCCACCAGTCCCTGCCCCCTGTTCTGCCTGCCCTGTCTCTGGTGTTATCCCCACTGTCCTGTTTCATGCCACTCCCAGGAGAGCCTCTGTGGGCACCAGCCTCTCTCCAGCTCCCACCAGCTCCCAGAGAAACTCCAGTGACAGCAAGGAGGAAAGGTAGGAGAGACCCACTCCACTTCCAAGGGACCCCGGCAGGTCCCTGCAGCTGTGCCAGGACACTGCCGCCTGCCCGTGCCCCTCCATGTGCCCCTGCAGAGCCAACAGCAGCAAGGCCAAGCCTGAGGTGCCGCGAACCCCCAGCAGCCCCTCCTTCTCTGCCAGCCCCTGCTTCCTGGCCCCCTGCTACCTCACAGGGGACTCGGTGCGGGACAAGTGCATTGAGATGTTGACAGCTGCACTGCGCATGGACGGTGAGCAGTTCTGGGGGTGCTGGACCCCAGATTGGGCTATTTCTCCTATGGGACAGTCCTAATAGGAGCATTCAGCCCCAAAGGAAAGAAAAGAAGGTTGGTAGGGTCTATGATAAGGGAGTTGGATGTGAGGATGCATCTTGGTAAGGTTCAAGATGGGTAAAACTAGGTATTTTAGAGATAGAGGGTCTGGGGCAAGTACAGGGGGAGAGGTGAGATTTTCTGGGGGAGGTACAGTGAGACCTGTGGCTGGTTTCACACCTGAAAGTCACCCCTTAACCTCTCTACCCTTTAGACGACTACAAGAAGTTCAGTGTTAACTGCGAGAAGATGGCATCGGACATTGAAGACCATATCCTTTGGGAGCCTAGGGGTCCCCAGGCTTCACCTGCTGGGGGGGGGGCGCGTACGTGGGCTCAAGAGTGCTGCTGGGGACAGGACAGAGGGTGACAGGGACAAGGACAGAGGGTGACAGACTCTGCCGTGCTCGTTGCCTGCAGAGGGAGCCCAGACCTCAGTGAGAGGATGCTGAGGCTAAGGCTGAAGGTGATGCTGAGCAAAGTATCTCCTGAGCACCTCCCTTTTTCCAGGGGTCTGTGCGTCCTCCCCAGTCCCCTCTGGTCAGGGACCTGCATTCATCCCTGGGGAAATAATCCAAACCCAGCCAAAGCTTTTCCCATGAGCCTGCTGTAGGTGCCTGTGTCTCCTGCTAGAACCAGTCTGTCACAATGTCCAGGCTGTGTCATGCTGGAAGGGACGGAGCCACCTCTGCCCACCCCCAACTCAAGGCTTGGGGTTCTCCTGGCAGGCCACTGAGACCAGGACCAGCCCCAGGGTGGTTCACCTCCTGGGTGCCCTTTTTGGTGCCTCCCAGATCTGTGGCCAAAGCTGCTACATCAACCCGTCCATACCCATGTTCTTTGGGAGGAGGGAGTAGACAGAGTCCTCTGCACCATGAACTTTTGTCCCAGCACAGGACTTGGTGATAGTCCCTGAGCTCCATAGCCTTGCCTGGGTGTTAGATGTTCCAAGGCAGTGGAAAGTCATTTTCCTCCCCACATCTCAAGCTGTGCTTCATCCTCTTAAAGCCAAGGATCGGGACACTTCCCACAGGGAGGAAAGCCCCACTGAGATCAGCCACCTCCACGTGACCATTGACCCTGGTGACAGCAGCAGCAAGCTGGCATCCCCCATCCCCCTGTGTTGATTCTTTGACGGACCCCACATATCTTCCAGGAGCTGAAGAGCACAGACATGAAGTATCGCAACCGGGTGCGGAGCAGGATCAGCAACCTGAAGGACCCCAAGAACCCTGGGCTGCGGAGGAATGTGCTGTGTGGGGCCATTGAGCCCAGCCTCATCGCCCGCATGACTGCTGAGGTGGGCACTGGGGTGCATGGGGCTGGTGCCCCTGGATCTCTTCTATGCTGCCTCTGTGGTGCCCAAGTGCTGGGTCTTGGCTTGGTGCTGTCCACACTGGGGATGTCCCAGCATCTCCCTGTCCCACTCCAGTGCTGAATGAGACACGGGGAGCATTAGGAGAAAGCTGGCAGTGCTGCTAGGTCCCCTTAAAGCCCTGCAGACCCCCAGCCTAACACAGATCTGGCTGTGGGATGTCACACACTGGCAGGAATCAGGCTGGAGTGTCCCCATTTGTCCTCCTCAACCAGACTCCACAAATCAGGCTCCTCAGAAGCCCAGTTTCCCCTGTGGGGAGACAGATCCCTGCAGACAGCAGTTGTAGTTTGAAGATGGGATGATTTTTTCATCAGAATAGGTCTAAGCCCTCCAGTGAGCACAGACAGCAGGATTAATCCTGTTTTGGGAGAGGATGGGGAAGGTGTTGGACTGTGGTACTTGAATGTGAGCAGAGCCATGGCCACACTGACCCATGTGGGCCAATGCTGGTGGCAGGAGATGGCCAGTGATGAGCTGAAGAAGCTGCGGAATGCCATGACCCAGGAGGCCATCCGGGAGCACCAGATGGCCAAGACAGGTGGCACCGTCACCGACCTCTTCCAGTGTGGCAAATGCAAGAAGAAGAACTGCACGTACAACCAGGTCAGGCCTGGTCTGCAGGGGAGCTTGCCTTGGGGGATGCTGTAAGGGTCTCACTGAGGCAGTGCTGCTCCACCCCAGGTACAGACGCGCAGCGCTGACGAGCCCATGACAACGTTCGTGCTGTGCAACGAGTGTGGGAACCGCTGGAAGGTCTGTGACCATCTGGGGAGAGGCTCTGGGCAACCCACCCCTTTCCTAGCCTTCAGGGGTAGCAGAGCCCCCTGATGTGGTGCTTTGGGTGCTGGGTGAGGGCTTACCACCTGCCCTGGGCTCTGCTTCTCCTGCAGTTCTGCTGATGCGGCTGGCAATTGGGCTGGAGGGAACATGGTGCAAGACAAGATGCTGTGACACCACATTGGGCAGCTGGGTTGGGGAGGAGGGATCAGGGTGGCACCAGTCCCTAAACACCAGGTCTTTGTACCCTTGCACTGGGCTCTTTGAAACATCCTGGGGACCTGGCTTCCGGCAATGTCAAGTTCACTCAAGAAGGTCCCTGTGAATTCAATGGTTCTTCTCTGCAAATTCCTGCCCTTTGATTGGGGTGTGCTGGGATCCCACTGGGAACAGACTCATTCCTGGTTTGGGGGCAGGAGAGACATTGCTCCATGGACATGGGGCTGTGCCTGGGAGCTGAGGGTGGCAGAGGGCCAGGTCATAACCCAAACACCTTTTTCCTCACCTAAGTGCACACGGAGGGGAGAGACATGGAGGGGACAGGGTGGGTGCAGCATGGCCAGATGCTGTTGGGATGCCACTGTGCCCCTCTGCTCTGTGACAAATGGACCATCCATCCTGGCTTGAAGGCACCATGTCCCAGGAAAGAAGGAAGGATGGCAGGGAGAGGAGCAAGGAAGAACCCTTCCAGCCAGAGTAATAAAGGTGTGAACTATCTCTGCAGCACTGACTGCTTCCTAAGATGGGTTTGGGATGTCTGTCTCGAGTTTATAGCTCTCCAGCTTGAGCCTCAGGGTCGTGGAGTGTGCTGCTCCCATGTCTTCATGAGCCAGAGTGTGAAAGCAGAGAAGGACGGTGAAGCTGTTAATTAACCCATCATTAATTTTTAAATCTTGGCCTGAAGTGTGAATTTTTTCACAGGCCATGCCATTTGTACCCAGACTCGGGTGCTAAACCCTCTGTGTTTGGGGGGTCCCCACCACCCTTAAGCCCCCTGAAAGAGCTCTCTGGGCTGTGGTGCTTGTTAACACTCTGGAGTGATTAATGAGCCTCCAAGGCAATTATTTACACTTGTGACAGTGTGTGAGGCTGCAATTAAGGAATATAACGGATTGTAGGGGATGAATAAAACATCAGCGTGACCTTGAGGTGTGAGGGGAGCACAGGAAGGGGGGGACTGGGGCTCTCGGCCATCCCCAGGGTGCCTCAGGGCGTATTTGCCTGGGACAAGGCTGAAACAGGGGGATTTGGACTTAAATTTTTTTTCAGTCCAGTCTAATAAAGGTGTTTAAGTGATACCAGAGGGAGCCAGACTCCAAGCGTGTTATGATGGATCTCCTGGCATCCCTCTGTCCTTCACAAGAGCCTTCGGGATCTCTGCTGCAGCTCCAGCCCCACGTGGGGCTGGTCATGGCCATGCAATTATGGAAAGGCTCTTACAGTTCCTGCCAGGGGTTGATTTACCCACCCCGAGACTCCAGGTTTGGATGCTCCAAAGCTTCAGCAGAGGTTTGTGTCTCTTCCTGCCTCTCCCTACCTCTCTCTGCATGAATCACAGAATCATTTCGGTTGGAAAAGACCTCCAAGATAATCGAGCACAACTGCTCTCCCAGCACTGCCAAGCCCACCACTACATGTCCCCAGTGCCACATCAACATGTCTTTTAAATCCCTCCAGGCAACTCCAAGGAGATGCTGAATCTTCTATCTGATGGAATTTTTATATTCAACCTCCAACATGCAACACTTTAAACAACCCCACAGAGTGTCCAACTCCAGCCAGGCTTCCCCTTGAGCGGACAGCCACTACTGGTGCTGCCAGACCACATCCCTTCCCCAAAGACAGCCCTCGGCCACCTCAGGGACACAGAATCTGCCACATGGCCAGTTTTACTTTGTAATCCTGGCTTGCCCAGGGGTCACCATCCCCCGTAGTCCAGGCCCCCCAGCTCACCCACAGCATGGGGCTTT
This sequence comes from Geospiza fortis, assembly GCF_000277835.1. Taxonomy (NCBI): domain Eukaryota; kingdom Metazoa; phylum Chordata; class Aves; order Passeriformes; family Thraupidae; genus Geospiza; species Geospiza fortis. Next base: position 21,510 of record NW_005054436.1, on the reverse strand, counting down.
GCTGCTGCCCTTCTCCCCCGCATTTTTCCAGCCTTGAGAAAACAATCAGAACTTTGCTGTTCTGTGGTTTCCTTGGCAACCCCATTTCCCCATTCTCTCAATTTATGCATCCGTATCGGCCCCGGTCACCGACCCCCAAAGCACAGCGGCAGGTCCCTGTGCACAGGAATGGAGCAGGAGATGATGTGTCCTGTCCACCACCAGGACAGCTGATCCCAGAGGGACCCTCTGGAAAATTTCCACTCTGTCTCATCTCAGCCAGGGCTTCCCAAGCATCTGGGCTTATTGGAAAGGAATGGAGTAGCTGCTGGTGGTTCGTGTCTCTGAACTGAACTGAATTAAAGCAGTTTTGGAGCCAGTCTTTATCTCTCTGTGTGGGTCCTAGTGCTCCTGCTGTGCACAGGGTACCCAGAGAAGCTATGGCTGCCCTATCTCTGAAAGTGTCCAAGGCCAGCCTGGATAGGGCTTGGAGCAACCCACTCTAGTGGAAGGTGTCCCTGCCCATGGCAGGGGTGGAATGAGAAGAGCTTTAAGGTCTCTTCCAACCCAAACCATTCCATGATTCCATGACGGGCAGTCTCTGCGACAAACTGAGCGGATTCCCCTGCCCATTCCGACACTTTCTTCCAATCAGTAGGTAATGATCCCTTAGGCACAAGCACTCACTGCCTCCCCAGACCTCAAGCTTTTTGTTTTAATAAACCCCTAAGCACTGGTTTTCCTAAATTCAAGGTGCTGCCTCTGCTAGAAGGGCAGGAGAATGCAGGGCTTTGGGTCTGGATTCTGTAGGGGTGCTTGTCAAAGGATGCAGTGGTATGGTGGTCCCCAAACACCCCAGGAGCCAGGCAGGGGTAACTGGCAGGACACTCCTAGCATTGAATGAGACACAAATAACACTGAAATAGGAGAAAAAAATTGCTGAGCCTCCTTCTGGTTCCAGCCCCAGGTTGGGATGCAAATGGAATTTCCTTTCTCTTTCATTGTTTTGTCTTGATGTGAGTGATTCAATTGCCTTGGAGCAGCTCTGAAAAAATTCGTGATTGCCCAGGACAGCCACATGATCCAGCCTGGTTCTTCAGCCAAGCCAAAATACTTGGAGCAAAGCCATGGATTTGAGCTGACTGGGTATTTGCTTTGGGGTGTTTCTCTTGGGAAAGAAAAAAAAAAAAAAAAAAAAAAAAAAAAAAAAAAGAGGAGGAAAATCAGTTTTCATCTGCAGTGTTTGCAGACCATTGGAAGGAAATGATTCGTCGAGGTATATGGCTGCAATTCTACATACCAGGCTTTGTGACGATTAAAAGCATCAAAAGAGCCCAAACTGGACCCAGACCTTTATTTCTAAAGTGAAATATGTGTTGCATGGAAAATTACAGAATATACCTTTCCTAAAGAAAAACCCCGTGCCTTTTCTTTTTCCTGGCCAGAGAGGTTTGCTGAGTCTGCAGAGCACTTTGATCTAAGCCTGCCTAAAATCACAGTGCTTGGCATGGACCATTCTTTTCCCTCCATTAGCTGAATATTCAGAGAACTGAGCAAAGATCCCCCATTAAATGCAAAAATCCCTCCACAAAATAAATTTTTTCCTCACTTTCAGTTGGAATCATGCGCACTCTTCCCTCTTATAGCCAGCAAAAAAACCCCCAATAAATGCTATAAACCCTCCCAATTCCCTCAAACCACACAAATTCCCATCTCTGTGCTTCCCACATCGACCTAAATATTGCAGAGGAAAAAAAAGACATTGGATTTTTTGCCTGACACTCTTTTCCCTCCCTGCCAGGAGCTCTTGGGCGCTCGGCAATTAGGAGCTGTGGATTAATCTTGAGTGATATAATGAAGTGCCAGGTGGCTGGAGGACAGAGCTGGTGAACAAGGGAGGAGGGGAAGGGAAGGACAGTTGCTCTACAGATTGACATGGTTTAGGACAGGTTTAGTGCAGGCAGAGCACCCAAAGTGATGGGAAAGAGGAGGAGGAGCCTAGGGGGCTCAGTGGGATATTCAGGCTCATCCCTACTCTGTGATCCTCTGCATCAAAATGCATGGACCAGGCAGGGCTTGTGTTGCAGAGGAAAAATCATCTTTGCACATTTTCTAACCCTCATTTGCTTGTAATGTCCCCAAAGTATCTTTCCACCTGCTTTACACCATCCCAGTCTCCCAGCCCCACATCAATTATTTGTTGAGGAAAAATGCCCCAGGAGGGCAGGTTGGCAGCTCTTCCCCCAGTCATATCTGTGCCCCCTTTCATAGTCACAGAACCATGGAGTTCTTGGAGTGTGAGGGGACCTTAAAGCCCATCCAGTCCTACCCCCTGCCACTAAACCAGGTAACTCCAAGCCCTGTCCAGCCTGGCCTTGGACACTTCCAGGGATGGGGCACCCACAGGGGCTCTGTGCACCCTGTGTCAGGGCCTCTCCATCCTGACAGGGAAGAATTCCTTCCCAATACCCCATCTAACCCTGCCCTCTGGCAGTGGGAAGCCATTCCCATTGTCCTGCCACTCCAGACCCTTGTAAATAGTCTCTCTGTCTTTCTTGACAGCTCCTTCAGATGCTGGAAGGCCACAATTAGGTGACCTCAAAGCCCCTTTTCCAGGCTGAACAATCCTACCTGTCTCAACTCTTTGCCTTTTCTCCAAGGTCTCTGGAAGCCTGAAAGTTGAGAGCAGCTGGCACTGAGGGCCACTTTCTTCCAGCAAAACGCCTTGTCTTTCCAAAATGAGAATATAAATAGTGTGTCCTGTAACAACGCCATTACCCAGGAGCTGTGCCACCAGCGCCGGCCACGCGCAGCAAACCCATCACCCGCAGCAGCCGATTTATTCCCAACTCTGGCAGGGTCAGCAGCCATCAGGGAAACAAATGCTAATTAATAGCACTGTGCAAAGCAGCCAGTCTAGGCATGGCACGTAATTAGTGAGCCAACTGCACTCGCCACAGTGCTGGGGCTGTGGGAAGAGGGCAGCCACGGAGGAGGGACCCGCCACAGCTTCCAGCTATAACTCAGGATGAGGGCACTAATTGTGCTGGAACACGTGTGTCACGCTGCCATCAGCGTGGCTGTGACACTCCGTGTGTGTGCTCCCATCCCTCTGATCCCTACACCACCCTCCCTGGTCCAGCCCCCATCCCTGCTCTCTCCTCGACATGCTCCCTCTGCCCAGACGTTTTGCAGGTAGATGTGACAATTCCTCGGGGCAGGAAAGATACTTGGAATATAAAAACTCCTGATGGCGGGAGATGCAGAGCCCAGGGAGGAATCGTGCTAATGCCCTTACATCTCTGCTGCGGTGAGTCATCCAGGCCCTCAGAGGATCCCGGTTGTGCTTGGATACGGGGAAGGTAGAAGCACAAGGCAAAATGAAAAATTGCTTTGCTCAGAAGATATCTTGGTTATAGCAAGGACTAAAAACTGTCCCCTTGGCACCCCACCCTCAGCTCTGGTCCCACAGCCATGGGGAAGAGAGGGTGTTGTGCTGTTGTGTGGGTAAGAAGGGCCCCATTTGTGGGAGAAATGGGAACACAGCCTAGAACATTCAAGTTGTTAATGGAGTGCAGTTATTAGTGGAAGGGAGGAGGATGGGTCTTTCCATCAGGCTGATGGGAAAAATCCATTCTGGGATTGGGAATTAGGTTGGAACATCACCTTGAAGATGGTTATGGGCAAACACTGCCTCCCTTTATCCCTGGCAACGTTGCCGCTCTGATGCTCCCAGTCTCTCTGCCACATCCATATGGATGTGTGTGTGTTGCTCCTTGATGAGGACAGGGGGACAGCTCCTGGGAGCTGTGGCCATCCCTGACCAAATTTTGCTGCCTACTGTGCCACGGGAGGGCAAGCCAAGAAGGGCAAGTTAAAAACACAAATTTAAAAAATCCTTTAAATCAACAGCATTTTCTCTAAGCCAGCACCATCCTGAGCCAGGGCTGCTCTTGACGTGGCTCTGCCTCCACCAAACCTGGCAGCGGGAAGGGATTTACACATCAAATATCCTCTCCCTCAACCTGCTGAAGCCAAAACCTTGGGAGAGAGGAAAAACCTGTTTCCAGCTGTTTTCTTCTCCATGTAAATAAGTACCTATTTGCAGAGTATTTCCTTCCACCTAAGGCTTTCATTGGACATCAGTTATTTAGTATTGCTCTTTCAAATCCTTGTGTTTGGCTCTCAGCTGCTTCACCCATCTCAGAGCAGGGATGTTGGCACTTTGTGTTTAGAAAATGTATATCTGTATTTAGATAGGCAGACAGATAGCTGTGGAAGAAGAGCTGTTCCAATCATTAAATCACCACTTTCAATTTTTCCTTATTACTAGTCTTCATTTAACCACAGGCCAGGCTGGCCAAGTGCTCTCTGGGGACAGCCCAGCTGAGCCTAGCAGGTTTGCTAGGGGTCTTAAGAAAAAAAAAATACCACAATCTGATAATCAGAGGGGATATCTTCCCTGAAAATATCTTCCCAAGGCAGAGGCATTCAGGAAGGGGACAATGATGTGGCTGGAGTGTGATACTGGCTTCCTGCTAGGCTGGGATATTTTCAGAGAGGAAGAGTGGGAGAGGGGGTGGGAGGAAGATCCCAGCACATCTGCAAAGAGCAGGGAGTGAAAGGGTGGGTTTTGTGCCTTTCAGAAGAAGAAAGAAAAGAGGGAGAGAAATCACCTTCTCTGATCAGCTGTCTGAGGTTCTGCAGGCTAGAGAGGCTGGAGGAGGGGGAGCTGCCTTTGAAGCTGGGAGAGGCTGAGCACAGCAGCCTTTGCTGTCGCTGCTCCTCTTCCTCCGGCTCTTTCCTGTTCCTGTCCTCATCCTGGTTTGGGAGCCCACCCTCAGGATGGCCAAAACACCCAACATCGAGATGTCAGTGGTGCTCTCATGACAGGATACAAACAGAGCCAGAGATTTCCTCTGAGACCCAGCACTGATGGGTTTCAACTCCGTTCCCTGGTGTCTGTTGCTTTTCCCTGGGCATCACCATGGCCATGGAAGAGCTGTGCCATCCCACCTGCTCTCCAGTGCTGGCTGATGGACTGGCAATGTTGGCAGAGGCTCTGCCCCACGGCTTGGCTTTGCCCCTGGCAGCAGGAAGGGAAGCAGATGGTTGTCCTGGAAAAACACAGCACAGGGCATGTACCCTGTGCTGCCCTCCCTGGGTGCTCTCCCAAGGCCACCAGGACCAGCCAGGACAGATGGGAGCAGGCACCTGGTGGAATCAGGGTGGGAACTGAAGCAAAGCAAGATCCCCAGCTCTGACAAAGGGCTGGAGGGGGAATCCCTAGAGGCAGCTGCATCAGGGGTGGCATCGTCACGAATGTTCATCACCAACAAGCGATGCTGTTGGCTTTTCTGCTGGAGATCCAGCTCAGACAAGTCAGGGATGAGCCAGGTGAAAAGCTGGCAGCTGCTGACCAAGAGCTCAGAGATAACCAGGAAAGAGCCTTAATCACATATTTAAAACACCTGTAACAACAACTGCTCCCATGCCATTGCTTCCCTGACCTCTACATCTTGGCTCCTGGCAGGGAATGACTGGCACAAAAACTAAGAGCTGGTGGGAGCTGATGCTCTTTCTGCAGCTCCTGACGCCTCCAGGTACAAATCACCTAAATCTCAATCCTTTAGCCCCAAAATAAACCGGATCCAAACCTTCCTGTGCTTTTCCACCAGGTTTACACTGAAAGGAGGTTTCCTGTCCTCTCCCAGCCCCAAACCTAATCATCCCATGGACTTCTGCAGGAGCATGAAAAAGGGGAGGGAAGACCCAGGGTCTGAGTCCAGAGCAAGAGGCTCTGAAGCTGCGCTCTGTGATTTGGCACAGTTAGAGAGCAGCAGGATTGCAGCTGACCTGGATTCCCAACATCAAAGATAACTCCTGCTTCTTCCCCAGCATCTCCAGAGCCCTCTAAGGAGGTGAATCAATGAGCTGAGCAGCCACGTGTCCATCTCATCTGGTACTGGCATCCAGGGCTGTGGGTGATGGCAGCACCATCTCCCCTGCACTGTGGCTCAGAGCTAAAAAGCTGCACAAAATGTAACATTTATATGCTGAGAAAGAAGCCTGCCTCCTCCATGATCAGGGCGGTCAAAGGTGGCCCTGGGGGTTTAAGCCACATTTGGCATGGGTCTAACCCCCATCCTCTTGGTACAGTAACAGACATTGGCAAATCTCCTGTCAGACTCACAGGAGACAGACAAACAGACCTTATCCCTTGGGAAACCCAGACCTAACAGTCCTACCTGTCCCTTGGCAGCACTGCATGTGCGTCTGCCCACGTGCACGGGGTCCTCGGCCCTCCATCATGTCACGACCAGCCCGAGGCACCGGGACACCTGGTTCCAATGTTACAACCAGCCCCAAGCAATAGGATACTGAGTGCCCATGTCTCAGTCTCAAAGGACCTGCTCCCTGTCCAGAAAAACCCTGAAAGCCCCTCAGGGAGCCCAGGGATCACATTGACACCAATTCCTTCCACCAGCAGCAAAAAGCTTTATTTTTCCATGCTGCTGTGTTTCCCTGCTCCCTGTGATGGTTCATTTCTGAGATGACTCACAGGTTGTTAATGCATTGAATGGAAGCAGCTCTGTCACCTCTGAGCACCAAGCTGAGGGGGGCACAGCTCAGGCTCCCAGCTCCCCAAAATCCAGGGAGATGCTGCCAGTTCCCTGTCAATGCTCCATTGTCAGACAAAGGCAGCACAGAGGGGGCAGTGGGGTGGTCAAAATACCTAAATAAGCAACAGTCAGGGAAAAAGGCTCCTGTGGGGACTGAGTTCCCCAGGGATGGGGTGCAATGGCCGTCCTTCCTTCACTGCCAGCACAGCTTGGTGCCCACAAGCCATTCACTATCGCTGTCCCTGCCACAAGGCCAAGTATGAGCCTGGGTGAAGGGAAAGGGCTCATTAACCCCTCCGATGAAATAATCATCACTTTGGAGGCATTTTTCATGCAAGAGGATGAACTAGCAGATGCACTCGCCCTGTGTTTGTAAGGAACCCTGCTGCCCCCAGCCCTGGTGGGAGCAGCGGGCTTGGGGCAGGCTGGCACTGTCACCAGCTTGAGCCCGGCAGGAGGACAGCCCCTCTCACATTCAAGGACATCTCAGGGATACTGGTGGCATCACCCTCAAGATATCACCAACCTATGGGAGAGGGATTGTTGCCTGCAAGTTGGTGAGCAGAGATTTTCCATCCAGCCTCTGGACTCAGCTCCGACTCTGGCCATCTCAGTGTGTAGACACCCGGCCCTGAGGGACAGCCCCTTCACACACAACGCCGAGGAAACAATGCTGCAAACCCCCCAGCTCACACGCAGCCACGCAGAATGGTGAGGCAGAGAAGAATCTCATCTAATTTTAACTCCCCTGACGGATGGGCTTTGTTCTTTGCAGCAGCTGCCCCGCAAGGTATGAAAACACTCAGATATGTTGACATGGGAAAACAAAACACACAAATCAGCCCATTTTCCTCTTCAAGGCTGATTTATCTGGAGCTGTCAGTGGAGGGAGGGGAAGTGATGAGCCCTGGGGAGATGGAGGAGCAGCCTGGACTCACAACTCGGTGGTTACCAGTGCAGTTGGGCTGATGCTCATTGAGCATCTGGTCCATTCTCTCCCAAACCCCAAAACGCCTCAGAGCTACAGAAAACAAAGTGACATTTTCTGCTGCAATTCCCCAAGGTGTGATTCTGTGCATGTCCTGGGTCGTCCTTATAAATGAAGGAAGCTAGATGCCAATAGAGCCTCCGCAGTGTGGTTCGCCACAAGCTGGGCTCCTTACTGGTGCCCCCATTGTGCTGACTACTTGATTTTCTGAGTTAGGATGGGTGGGATCAGACACTGGAGAATGGTGACAGGAGCACAGGGGGAGGAGAGGAGGCTAGGAAGGAAGGAAGGAAGGAAGAAACCTGGTCTAGTGGAAGGTATCCCTGCCAGTGGCAGGGTATGAAATTAGATGGGCTTTAAGGTCCCTTCCTACCCAAATCATTCCACGATTCTATGAAGATAGGCACTATCTAGATATCTAGATATTTTTATATATTTATATTTTAGATATTTTTCTATTTCTATCATAGTTCTACACCAGGGCAGAATGCCCTGGCCCCCACCTCAGCAGAGGACACAGCCGTCCCAGTGTCACCAGAGATCCAGTGCAAGGCTCTCCCCAACAGCATCATGGCAAGGTGAGAGCCATGGTACTGTTAGGGAGTCTCAGTGTCCTTCTGAATTTCCAAAAATCCTCATGAAGAATTCATCTCCCCTGTTTCCTCCTTCATTAAGCTCCAGAAGTTCCCATGGATTTTGACTGGAGTCCAGCCAGAGCAGATTAATGGCTCTTGCATGTTATTTTTATGTCCATTTTGATTTAAAGCAATAAATTCCAGAGGAGAGTATCTTCTCACCATGAAATACACTTTGCCAATTTCTCAGTCTCTGAGTAAATCAAAACACTGCCATTAGTGGCTCCAGCTGTAAATCCCCTTGGATGGACCTTAGCTCACCAGGCAAAGGAGCGACATGAATTGTGCTCCTCGACAGCCTCAGCATTGCTCTCACCAGCACAATTTGATATATTATTTATTTTTCAGGGTGTGGGTGAGAAAATAAGAGCTAAGGCATTGCCACACAGAATTTCCTAAGAGAAGCAATCCCTGCAAGAGAGCAGGACTTGATCCAAGATCACAGAATTACAGAATGGTTCAGGCTGGAAGGGACCTTAAAGCCCCTCCAGTTGTCACCCCCTGCCACGGCAAGGACACCTTTCACTATCCCAGGCTGCTCCAAGCCTTTTCCAACCTGGACACTCCTAGGGATGGAGGAGCCACAGCTTCTCTGGGCACCCTGTGCCAGGGCCTCACCGCCCTCCCGGGGTGGCCAAAGTGGCATTGATCAAACTCGGGATGCAGAGAGAAGTCCCAGGACCAGTGCTGGGGGTCAGGACCTGCTAGACCCACCAGGTTGCATTAGGGTGATGCTCTCCCCTCCAACATACCTCAGTTTCCCCAATTTTGGAACTCCGTTCATGGTGGCAGCCAGGCTTGGCAGCTGGAGCAGCAGCAGCTGAGAGCAGGCAGATGAGCACCAAAGCCCTTTAAAGATTTTCCATTTGTTTTATGTGTCCACTGGGTTTATTTTTAACATTCCAGCTGAAAAAAATTTCTAAAGAAATGCTGGAGCTGAGCCAAGAGGGCATGTTTGCTGGAACCTGCCAGGATGATTAGTCCTTTGCAGATAACCCATTGGAAAAGGGTCAGTGTGGGAGCCCTGGCCATGCCGGGAGCCAAGCAAAGGGATGAGTTCTTTTCCAGGGAGCTCCTCAGCCATGCTAAAAGCTATTTCACACTCCCCACCCTGATGTTTCCTTCCCACTGGGAGAGATCAGCAACCAGCCTGCACCAGAGCTGGGCACAGCAGATGCTCAACACCTCACTCTGGGTCTCGGAGGCTCTTTTCACCCAGGAAGGTGTTTAAATCCCGTATTCTGGACTACACACAGGGGCAGAACGTCCCCCTCTGTCCTGCCTGGGCTTGTAAAAGCACTGCAGGAATGGGAACCCCCTCCACGTAAGGAGGCTGATGCATCCAAAGGACAAAGATATACATGTTAAATCCATCCCTGTGCTCCCAATTCCTGCCTTTACCCATCCCACCAGCCCTGTGGGACACAGCCAGGACCACAGCCACCTCACACCGTGAGGACAGAAACACACAGCACATTGTTCCTGCCTCCCTGCTCAGAGGCCCTGAAGCTCTCATCTCATGGTTACCATCTGAACCATGGGATGATTGAAAAGCCATTAATTCCCTCCTGGGTGTTTTTATGAGGCTCTCGGTGAAATGTCTGGATGCTTCAGTACTGCAGGAGTTTGATACTGGCAGAGCTCTGCGCAAACTGAAAACCCCATCTCCAGGGCTGAACAAGCTGCTGGCCTCTCCTCCATGTCCTGTGTCTCCTGCTCAGTCTCTCTGGAGCCAAATGTACCCAAAATTGCAGCAAATCATCCTCTCTCTCTGTGCCAGTGCTGTGCCAGGGCACAGGGCAATGAATTAATCTATTCCCAAAGTAAATAGGAGATGGGGATGCCCCAAGTGTGTGTACCCACAGCCTCCACCTCCATTTGGGCTCCAGGAAAAATAAGGCTCCTGCCTCTCAGCTTTGCAGATCCCGAAAGGGGGGAGCCCTGCCAGAGAAAGGCAGTCCTGCTCCAAGGCTGGAAAGGATCTTTGGAAGGGGGAGGGTGACCCTCAACATCCCACAAAACCCAGCTCTGCTAAGCAGGTGCTACTGCTGCGTCTGTATTTGCGCCTTCACTCTGCAGCATCTCCCTAAATCCCTTATCCTGCAGCAGCATCCCTCCTAAGTCCCCCAGAAACCTTTTTAGCACTCCCAGCATTCCTTACTGCCTTCCAAGCATTTCTCCTAAATCCCCCCAACACTGCTCCACAAATCCCTCTTCAGCATTCTAGCATCATTCTCCCCCCAGCAGCCTTCCAGTTCCTTCCCCCACCCCACAATATCCCTCTTAATCCCCCTGCAACATCCTCCCAGACCTCCTCAGCACCCCCAAACTCATCCAGCACCCCCTAACCCCACAACACATGATTGGCAGAGTGAAGGAGAGGAAGAAAAAGCAAAGCCAAGGGGGAACTGGAGACCGCCCGTCTTTGCTTTGTGGACAAGAGGGCTGCTTGTCCCCCTGCTTTCTTACAGACAAAGAAAACCCAGAACAATCAGAGCGCCTGGAGCCATCGTGCTCTCCCTCCAGCTGGGGAGCCGTGTGCGCTCCGGGGATGGGTGACAGGCAGGGACCGGAGGAGAGACAGGGATTAGGAAGGCAAGCAGGGAGGGGAGGCAGAGGCAGGAATGAGGGAGGGGGGTGCAGGTAAGGAACTGGGTGGTGGGAAAAGAGGCAGGGACCGGGGAGAGCGGGGCTCAGGCAGGGACTGAGAAGACAAGAACTGGGAGGGGAGGCTGGCAAGGATGGGGAGAGAAAGCGACAGGCTTGGGGCGGGGGGGTATAGAGGGGGGACGCAAGGAGGGAACCGTGGGGGAGAAAGGCAGGCAGGAATGGAGGCGTGGGGCGAGGCAGACAGGGATGCGGGGAAAACGGGACCGTGGAGGGAAGACAAGGACCTGCCGAGTGGAGAAAGGCAGCCATCGACCGAGGGGGAGGGAGGCGGGGAGGACGGGGCCAGGGAG
>NW_005054436.1:2873-10154 GCF_000277835.1 Geospiza fortis | reverse complement strand
TGGATGTGACCATGGATGTGCCCGTGGAACTGCCCTCGGGGCTGCCCACGGCCACTGCCACCCCCTGGGGCAACGGCACCGCCTGGGCCCCCCTGCCCGGACATGGGGTCAACGACACGGGCCTGCAGCGGGCCAAGAACGCTACATCCATCCTCATCGCCATCGTCATCACTGCGCTCTACTCTGTGGTGTGCGTGGTGGGGCTGCTGGGCAACGTCCTGGTCATGTACGGCATCGTCAGGTGAGAGCTGGGCAGGGGTGGGGCATGCGCGGGGAGCAAGGGAGCATTTTGCGCGCACCAAGTGCGAAAGCGCCGATGGGGCCAGGCTGTGCCGGGGGTCAGTGTGCAGCACGTGGGAGGTGTGAGCTGGTGACGCTGACTGTGCGCCAGGAGTGGATGTGCACTAGGGGTGAGTGCGCACCAGGGTTGAGACAGGACCAGGAGGGAGTTTGCACTGAGAGAAAGTGTACACAGGGGTGAGTGTGTGCTGCGTGTCAAACAGCAGCAGAAGTAAGCGTGAACCAGGAGTGAGTGTGCAACGGTTGTGTCTGCACTGGGTGTGAGTTTGCCAGCAGCAGGAGGAGGGTTGGGTATGAACCGACTGCTTGTGCGCATCGAGACGGCTGCGATATGCGTATGAGCAGTACGTGTGCAAGCTGTACAAGTGTGGGGGGTGCGGTGCTGTGCAAAGGGTGAAAGCAGAGGCCATGTGTGCCTGGAGCAGCTTGGGGAGTGCGAGGGAGATGTTTGGGCATTTGGGGCGGGGGGGCATGGGCGACACGGCCCGGCCCCAAGTGGGTGCCTCTTGTCCTTTGTGAGGAAGAGAAGCCGCAGGGCTGGTGCCGAAAAACCCACCCAACCCATCCCCAGCTCCTTCTTGTGCCAGCACCTCCTGCAGCTGCCTGACTTCTGTTTTTCTCTAACAAAGAGCAGAAACTGCACGGCCCAGCCCCATCTCCCACAACGGCTGAGCTGTCCTCTGATCCCCCCAATGTGGGCTACCGGCTCCAGTAGCCGAGAGACCTACTTCAGCTGCATCCAAGACCTCGGCACCTGTGGTGAGGCTTTCCCTGGGCCAGAGGCAGGGTCTGCAGGGTCTCTGCACCCCAGAACAAGCAACATGACCCAAATGCCCCCCACTTTAAAGATGGGGCATGGCAAGATACTGCTGTATCCCGCCACACACTTGTGCTAAGGTACAAAACCTCATCAGTCCCTTTGTCCGAGACACTGGGTGGTCCTGCCTGGTTAAGATGGGTTGACATAGAAAATGGGACCATAAAGCCAAGTCTTACCAGACCACAGGACCAGTGCCAGCAGCGAGGGCTGACAGAGCTCCTCCACAGCTCTGCCAGCAGCAAAGGATGGGGCTGTGCTCACAGTCACAGTCTGTGAGGGCACAGACCCCAACACCTCCAGCCTGGCAGGAGGGAGCAGAAGAGTCTCACTAGGTGCCTGGGCTTCATGGCCACCGCCTTTGCACTGGAGGGGGCTTGGTCCTGTAGGTCCAGAATCTGTGGGGTGATTCCAGTTTCCACTGCTTCAGGTGATGCTGTAACCCCAGCTTGGCCAAAACACTAAAGCCAAACCAGAGCTGGTGGCTGGATTTAAACAAACCCTCCAAATTCACATTGTTTTAACCATTTCCACCCTCATTTCCCCATCCCTTTCAGTCCATAGCTATTGTTACCAGAGGTCAGCACAGCCTGGCACTGCACGCGCACAAATAAATGCGGTGACTCACCGGAGGGAAGGAAACCATCTTGAAACGTGTCTGTGAGCCACCCCGGAGTGCCCATTGCCCTGGTATCAGGCTCTGCTGCCCCTGCTCCCCACTCTTTGTGGGGCTCTGCTGTGTGTTTTTAACCATCCAAGAGGGTGGGCAATGGGGAGTGGTGTGGGGGAGTAACTCGCTGACCCGACCTGACCCCTAATGGGATTTTTCATCCACTCAAAAGGGACATCAAAAATGAGCCCTGGTCTGAAAAAGCAAATTGAGGTAATTGCAGCAGAGACAGATGCCATGAATAATGTCAGGGTGAGGGATGAGTGTTATTAGACCCCCTCCAGCTGGTTCTGCTCAGAGAGGAGAGGGAAACCATTTTAAAGAGAGTGATTTCATGTGCAAACATCCTCTCTATTTTACTGAGTAACTCCACGTAATCCAGGCTTTAGCCAGCCTGACAGCCGCAGATCCCTTCACCACGCCATCTAGCCCCACATTTTCCAACTGATGCTGGAATTAAACACAGAATCACAGAGTGGCTCGGGTTGGAAATGACCTTATAGACCACCTTGTTTCACTACCCTGACATAGGTAGGGTTGCCTTCCGCTAGACCAGGTGGGTCCAAGCCCTGTCCAAGCTGGCCTTGAACACTTCCAGGGATGGAGAATATCTCCCATGAAATGAGCAAGTATCATGCTCCAAGCCCCTGGGACAGGAGGGGCTGCAGGGACACGTGTCTTCACCCCTTCCATGGCCAAAGCCATCTGGAGTTTCCCAGGGTCCTTGTCAGAGTTGCTCCATGTTGACAGGGTTTAGGCCAGGACTAGGGGAGACCTGTGTCCGTGGAAGAAAGGGCTATGAGGTGGGATCAGCTTGGGTTTGGACCTCACTGCCAGGGAGATTTTGGGTGTTTGCCTCGTGCTCTTCTCCTAATGCCACCTCTAAGTGCCCTTGGGCGTCCAGGCGGGGCGTCCAGGTAGTCTGGAAGCACGGCTGGAGCGCATCCTGGGGGTCAGGGACCTCTGGGACCACACTGAGTTTGCCACAAAGTCCAAGAGTGCTAGGAGCTGGCAGATGCAGACACAGGGCCCTGGTATATAGCTCTGTGAATGGACACACCATGAGCCAAGCACAGCCAAATTCCAAATGAATCCCTCTCCAGAGCAGCCAAGCCCAGCACCCTCCCCACCACAGCTCTGACCAGCACTGCCATGGCCACTGTATTGTCAGATGCTTTTAAAAATACTCCTGCAAGCAATTTGCAGCTGTGAGCTCAGGGCTGCAAGTGCCCTCATCCCCACTAAGCCCATCAGCCCCCCACCAGCTCCCACACAGGCTGCAGGGACAGCTGGGTGCAGGCTTTGTCAAGCCAGGCTCTTTCAAGCAGTGGCTTTTAGCAGCCCCAGGAGTTTTTCTTTCGCTTATTATTCACTTTTCTTTCACTTATTTATTTTCCAAGAGGTTTGGAGAGGGCATCCCCACTTGGGAGTCGAGACTGGAATGCGGAGCTGCCCTGTGCTTGCCCCATCCCCTCCCATCTCTTCTCTCCATCAACACTACCCAGATTGTTCCGTTCAAGTGCATAACTTCCCAATCAAGGCACTCACTCAATTGCAATGTGTTTGGCAGCCTGGGGAGGCCCATCAGCAGCAGTGGATGATTTGCTCTAATGTGGGCAATAAACCTCTTTCCTGGAGCAGCAGTTTCATTTGCAGCTCAAGAGGGTCACCAGGATGGACTCCTCACCCTGTGCAGGAGGTTGAAACCTCAGCCCAAACCTGAGGGGGCTGAATCTTCCCTCAAAACCTCAGTACTGGAAGCTAAATTGGCATCCTTATTATCCCAGTCATCCCTATCATCATCCCAAGTTATTCCCATCAACCCCACCATCCCAGTTATGTCCTTCATCATCCCAGTTATCCCCAGCCTTATCCCAGTTATCCCTGTTATTCCAGTCAAATGCATTGGCAGAGTCAATCCATCACCCTAGACATTCCCATTGTCATCCCTGTCACTGCTTTGCCCTCACCAGCCCCATCCTGCCTGGGGATGGGTGACAGCTCTGGCCCTCCAGTCCCCCACCCCTGGCACATCTGGCAGGGGGTTGGGAAGTGCTTACCCAGCACAGCTAAGCACATCTAGCAGATCATGAAATGAATAACAGATTTTTTTACTATTTTACTCAAAAACCAGAGACCAAAGATGTGTGAATCTACCTGAACTGACTGTTCACATAGGAGAGGCAAAACCTGACAATACCACAAATTCTCAGCTTTTTGTTTAACCTGGGAGGAAACTTTTCTGCAAGAGCGCTTGGAAAAAAACACTAAAGAGAACAGAAAAGGACTTTTCAAGGACAAGACATTTTTAATGCCATATTTAAATTTAAAAAAAAAAGCTCGGCTTGAATATTTCCGCCCTTGGGCAATGGGCTGCCATTTGCAGCCATGGTGAAAGAGACAGGAATGCTCTTGGAGCTGGGAGCTGGGTTAAGCTGCTATTTTTTGTTTTCTCCCAGAGAGAAATTAGTTTTTCAGCTCCCGTTCCCAGTTCTATTGACAATGCAAACTGGTGGGTCTCTGTCCCCATGAATACACTCCCCTGACCCTGCTGAGATGGGGAAAGGATAAGGGGAAGGGATTGGATACCACCATCAATCCCAAGGGCCTCTTTCCCACATCAACCTGCTGTCCTGGGCTCCAGCCATGGCAGGACCACCTGAGATGGGAGTCACTCAATCCGCCCACCTTAATTTATTTCATGTACCCCCAACATGCAATGAGCTGTACTAATTATCACAGAATCCTAGAATGCTTTAGATTGGAAGTGACCTTAAAGCCCATCTCATTCCACTCCCTACCATGGGCAGGGACACCTTCCACTATCCCAGGCTGCTCCAAGCCCTGTCCAAACTGTCCTGGAACACTTCCAGGGACGGGGCAGCCACAGATTCTCTGGGTACCCTGTGCCAGGTTATTACCACCCTCATATCTGCTTCAAACCTGCCCTCTGTCAGTTTAAAACTGTCTTACCCCTACCACACATGTGAAAAGTCACTTTCTGTCTATTTTATAAGTACACCAAGGAAAACAACCTTTTCATCTCAGCAACAAAGGGGTCATTTCCCCCCTCTATGCCTTGCCCTAGTGCTGCTACAGGCAGGCTTAGGCATGCAGAGATGGTTTTGGGCAAACTGACCCTGATGTTAATTAATGAGGGTACATCTAAAAAAGCTTGAGGCTGGGGAGGATGCTCTCTGAGCAATGGGGATTTGCTGGAAGGGAGCACAGGAAGAGCTGGAGCTGCTGGTGCAGCCCTGCAAAGAGCACGGTCTTCACAGAGCCACTCCCACCCCACGTGTTGCCCTTTGGGGGTGCCCAGCAGATCCCTCGGTATCTATTTCCAAGCCACCGCACCATTCAAACACTTGCAGGATTGGATGCTCCTGGGACACACACACATCCCTGCTTCTCTGGCATCTGCCATAACTTTGCCTCATCCCTTCAGGAAAGGTTTGGACATGAGGGACCACGCATTTCTCTTGCCACGGTGTGACAAGAACCAGAAGCAGAGCCGGCCCTTCCCAAATGCCCTGGGGGATACAGCCAGGCTTCCCCAAAGGCTCTGGAGCTCCAGGCTGGCTAATTGGGCTGCTTCCAGATGGCCTGTTTCCGGGGGTAATTGATCCAATTTCTGCAAGCAACCTTGACAGGGAAGCAGGCTGGATAATCACAATTTACTAGGTGGAAAATCAGATGAAGGAGGGTTGAGGGGATAAAGGACATTGTGCAACTGGTTCAGGGAAATGCCGAGCACATTGGTGCTGCAGAAAGCCACATCACAACACTCTTGCCCACCAAGGCTGGTGTCACCTTGTGAGCAGACAGGCTCTGCCCCCTCCTCATCACATCAAGTGCCCTGACCACCTGTAACATGCCCTTTCTCTGCCACCCCCAGGTACACCAAGATGAAGACAGCCACCAACATCTACATCTTCAACCTGGCACTGGCCGATGCAGTGGCCACCAGCACACTGCCCTTCCAGAGCGCCAAGTACCTCATGGAGACCTGGCCCTTTGGGGAGCTGCTCTGCAAGGTCGTGCTCTCTATTGACTACTACAACATGTTCACCAGCATCTTCACCCTCACCATGATGAGTGTGGACCGCTACATCGCCGTGTGCCACCCGGTCAAAGCCTTGGACTTCCGCACACCGGCCAAAGCCAAGATCATCAATGTCTGCATCTGGGTGCTCTCCTCCCTTATCGGGGTGCCCATCATGGTCATGGCAGTCACCAAGTCAAAAGGCAAGTGTCTTGGGGTACATGTCCCCTCCTGTCCCATCAGTTCATCCCAGGGGGGATCTGGCAAACTTGATCTCCAGTCCTGTAGCAGATTTGTGGTCAGTAGTGGGCGCCTGTCTGTGACACCATAAATGCCCTGTCTTGGAAAAAGCATCATGGTGTTATTTCCCATCTTTGAAACTGTCCCAGAAATTGTCCTCCCTTCCCCTTAAGGGTAGGGATCCCACACCTTTCCCCATCTCCAGTCCAACCAGTGCCTCTCCCCACCTCCTGGTATGGAAAGCAGGGGGCCTAAAAAAAACCCAGTAATGCTGCAAAGTCTCCAAGTGACTCACACTAAGATCTGCAGCTCCTATGTGGGGTCACTGGTCCTTAGCTGCTAGGAAAGCTCTGGGCATCTTGAGGAAGTGGACAGATGTCAGTGAAGGGTGATATGTGGATGTGACATGGGGATGTCCATCATGGGGGTTGAGAGAAGGCAGGATTGGCCTTGAGTGGCTCAGGAGGCCCTGCAGGGAAAAGGTTCCAGAGTCACTGCATCCACTGCCTCTCCTCAGTGTCTTCTGGACAGGGGTCTGATGGCACAGAGCTCTTGGGGAACCTCTGCCAAGAGCAGGCAGGTAGGAATGCATCTCCCTGGGGTTTTAACAAGCCATTACTGAGCAGAAGGCAGAATATTCTCAGCAGACATTGAGCTTCCTCTTTGACCTTCCTCTCTCCTACAGATGGTATGGTCCTGTGCACTCTCCAGTTTCCTGACCCTCCCATCTACTGGGACACTGTGACCAAGATATGTGTCTTCATCTTTGCCTTCTTGGTCCCCATTTTGGTCATCACCATCTGCTACGGGCTGATGATCCTTCGCCTGAAGAGCGTCCGGCTCCTCTCAGGCTCTAAGGAGAAGGACCGCAACCTGCGGCGCATCACACGCATGGTGCTGGTGGTGGTGGCAGCCTTCATCATCTGCTGGACACCCATCCACATCTTTGTCATCGTCTGGACGCTGGTGGACATAGACAAGAAGAACCCCTATGTGGTGGCCAGCCTGCACTTCTGCATCGCTCTGGGCTACACCAACAGCAGCCTCAACCCTGTCCTTTATGCTTTCCTGGACGAAAACTTCAAGAGGTGCTTCCGAGAGTTCTGCCTGCCTTTCCGAGCTCGTGCGGACCAGAACAGCTTCTCCCGCGCCAGGAACACCACGCGGGACCACGTCTCCACCTGCACTGCTTCTGAAGCCCGCAACAAG
>NW_005054436.1:0-2863 GCF_000277835.1 Geospiza fortis | reverse complement strand
AGCCCCCAGCGGGGCTGCCAGGGACATAGAGGAGATGAGCTGCGCTCAGAAGTCACCCAGGTCACCTCCACAGAGTTGTAGCAGAATGGTGGACTGGGCGCTGCTCACTAACACTGCTGGGTTTGCATACAGACTGACTGCAAAAACTTTTTACATCCTGAGAATGAAAAATGGGAGAATTGGGACTCACCAAATGATGTAGGGCTCTCCTACAGAAAGAACAAGAGGCAAGTTGGGCAAATATGCTCCACTGAAATACACCATCTCCTCAACCAACAACACCACCCAGCAGAGGCTGTCACCCTCCAACATGTGGCTCTTGGCAGAGCCCAGAGCACCAGAACTGCAATTTCCACGTGCTTATCCTCCTGCACAGGCCAGGATGACACCACAGCCCATGGCAGGAGACACCACACTCACATGGCAGAAAGGAACTGTGCCAGGAGGTGATCATAGCATCACGGAATCATTCAGGTTGGAAAAGCCCTCCAAGATCATCAAGTTCAACTGTTCTACCACTACAAAGGCCACCACTAGCCTATGTCCCCAAGTGCCACGTCCATACAGTGATGGTTAAATCTCTTGGGTGATCATTAGCTCCACCACTGCCCTGGGCAGCTATGCCAGGGCTGAACAACCTTTTCAAGAAAGAAACATTCCTTAATATCCGGCCTAATCCTCCCCTGGAATGACTTGAGGCCGTTTTCTCTGCCACATCATGGGACCTCATTCCATCCCACTCTGAGCTATGTCCAAAGGACAACTGGAGATGGGAGGAAAAACTTATGCCGCTTCAGAGACAGTTTTCAAAAAGCTCCAGATCCATTGTAAAAATTCTCCTGGAGTTCCTCAAACTGGGATTGTTCCCAGTGAAAGCTTTCTACTGTTAATGTCATTGTCAGGTTAGTGTTATTTAGAGACCTCTGACTGCAGCTAAGGCTGCCCTGGACATGGATGTGATGCTGGGCTGAAAAACTGGGGACAAATCCTAGTGCAAGCAAACAGCACTGGGAGAGACTGCCCTGACTGGGCCATGCTTTAGCCAGTATGCTCGGAGGGAACTCTTTGTGTACTGTCATAAATATATATGTATGTCTGTCTATAGCTGTATGAAATTGAAGTGACCCCAAGGCCTCCCATCACACCTCCCACTACAGCAGCTGCTACATGTGTGAAGGGGCTGAATATGTCGGATCCATAGCATCTCACAAAGTACTTCAGACACTATTTCCAGTTCCAGCCCTGGGGATATTTGCTTTACTGTGGCATTTCTGTACAGGAACCCTGCTTTCTAAAAGTTAAAGTAAAATAAAATCAAAGATAGGAAGCAGTTTCCAGCTCTCTTGTGACTCAGAGGCATCAAAAATGAGCAAGGTCTGGCTCAGGGGGGTGGTCTGGGGAGTGATGAAACTGCCTCTAAATTTACTCTTTCCTGTGAGAGTGGGGATAACCTGGCACAGGTTGCTCAGGGAAGCTGTGGCTGCCCCAACCTGGCAGTGTCCAAGGCCAGGTTGGATGGGGCTTGGAGCAGTCTGGGACAGTTGAAGGTGTCCCTGCACATGTCAGGGCATGAAACTGGATGGGCTTTAAGGTCCCTTCCGACTCAGGCCATTTGATGATTCTGAATTCAAGTTTTAAAAACATACCTGAACTTGGAAAACTCACCTTTGTGAACGCCCTAGTCCAGAGGGGTTAACAGGGGTATCCCAGGTGTCCCTCCAGGAACTACGGTTGGAGCATCCAGCACGGACTAGGGAGCAGCCGGACCCACCTGGGCATGGAGCATCGCTTTGAGAAAATGCCAAGGGAGGAGCCCTTTTGCCAAGGGGCAGCATCTGAGCAGGCCAGGCAGCATGTGGGGTTCCAGGAGAGGCCTTTCAACTTTCCCCTTTTACTGTGTCAGTCCCTCCCCAGAGCCCCCAGACCCTCCTCAGCACTCCCAGAAAGGAGAGGGGTCATTAGGAGAAAAAGGGTTTAGAAAAAAGGGGAAAAGCTTCCTTTTCCATTACTTTTTGTGTTCAAACTGGGAGGGACTTTGCTTCCCCTACAATTTTAATGGTCTCAGTTGAAAGAATCCCTGCCTTTTCTATGCCCTACAATTTTAATGGTCTCAGTTGAAAGAATTCCTGCCTTTTCTATGCTGTTAGGGGTGTTAATTGACAGGGAGTCCCCATTTTCTATTATTTTCTAGTTTAAATAGAAGGGGGAAACCTTGACAATGTTTCTTATGGGTTTGAATTAAGGGTAGCTGCCCCCTTTTTGTTGTCCTGAGGCCTAAATTGAGGGAGAAGCCCAGTTATCCCTCCATCCTAAGGGTTTGAACTGAGGGAAAAATCCATCTTTTTTCATCACTGGAGAGATTTAAAGTGAGGAAAACCTCTCTTTTCCCAATACTTAAGGAGAGTAAATTACAGGGCAGAAGCTGTTTATTTGCCGTTGTATTAGTTTCAGTAGAGGTAACTGCCCCATTCCCTCTTTTTAAGGGGTTCACTGGAAGGAAACCCTGCCTTTGTCAGCATTTTAAGGGTTTAAAACTACATTTCAGGGCACTTCTTTCTGTGCCGTAGGACCAAGTATCTCAGAGAAGAGTGAGCCTGGCATATGCTTAACCCTTACACTGCCTGGGAGGCTTTTATTTTTCTTATTTTTGCTTATCATGTAGATAGCCCTAATTAGAGATCCCAAGGAGACTTAGACTATTCATATGATTAGTATTCTTCTCCACCCGGCTTAGTCACACGTGAAGTACTACTTAGCAGCCATTAAGGAATAACTATGTAAGTTAATAGCAAATTATCCAGTTTACCTACTTATGCTGCCTAAACAGAAAGTTTTCTTTCTTACCAGTTTTCTGCCCTTTTGC
>NW_005054435.1:1910866-1916402 GCF_000277835.1 Geospiza fortis | reverse complement strand
CTTTTTCCTCAGAAAAGCTTTTATCTTCCTCAAAACCACTCAAAAAAACAAAACAAACCAACACTGGAAACCAGTTGACCTTCCCCCTTCCTCCCTACTTTTAATTCTTCCCATTGCTTAATTCTACAAGAGCATGAGGTGGTAAATTCCATCCTAAAAGTACTCAGATTTTCAGGAATTAGCACTAAAGTAGAGAAGTAGTTCATGTCACAGTCCAGGAAAACACCAACTCGCCACAATACACAAAAAGCTTTACTCCCTATACCTCAGTCAGCAAAGCAGCAAAACATTCCCATCATTGTTCTTAAACAAAATGCACGAGAGAGAAACTGCATGGAACCATCCTACAAAGTACAGCTCAGTTTGCACTTCTGATCCAACGGGGTACCCAACTGCATAGCCCAATCTCCTTAAATGACTCATTGGAATATCTAAGCCATTCCCCACTGCTTTTGTTCATTCCTTTCAGAGAGTGCTCCCATCAATTCCTCCTTGTCACAGCACGTGTTGCAGTTGAGACTGCCGTGGCACGCAGAGTATCACCACAGAATTACAGAAAGCTTTAAGCATTCTCCCAGAGTCACACCTTACCCCATCAGAAGGCTTCAGACATTGGCCCAGACAGAGTAGCACCACTTCAGAAGGCTGTAAGCATCTTCTTGCTCTTCAGCCCAGCCTTTTATCCCCTCCTGTTGATGCACTGCACCTGTGTGCCCTCTGTTCCCTTTGGTGGTTGGTCAGTGCCCCTGGGCACTCGTTACCTTCAATGCTGCTCACCTGCTGCTCACAGCTGCAGCCCATTTACCACATTACCACAAATTACCACAAACTGTGTACCTGCATCTCCTCTCTCTCTACCAGAGCCCCTAATGGCCCTGTTATTTGTCTGCCCTCCACACAATCCTCCTGGAATGAGCCCGACGTCCTGCTGGAAGCCACCAGCTGTGGGAATTGCAGCAGGACCAAGTGGGAGTTGGAGGCTCCTGTACAGCATTGCCTGGTGATATGGAGCTGCTGGAGCTCCATCCCACCCCATCTTAGCCCTCCATCCCAGCTCCCAGGCAGAGCTGGGGAGGAAAACATGCTATTATCCAATAGCCACCTGGGCAGCAAAGCACAGAAAGGTCCTTCACCTCCTGGACAGGTTGTACATCCCGTTTGTGCGGGGCAGCAGGTCCTGGGTGCCACCTCTCCCTTGCAGGAGTGCTTAATACAGGTGTGGAAGGGCTGGGGAACCTCAGGCTCATTCACAGGGGGCCAATGCCACCTTGTTCCAGCCCAGAAAGCAGCCAGCAGGAGGAGGGAGTGTGTGCAGCACACACACCACAGCCTGCAGACATCCACTCACAGCCCCGCTGCTCTTCAGTCTTGGAGTTGGAGCAGCAAAAGCTTTCCAGGCTCTTGCTTTTGATCAACAATTACATCAAACCAAGCAAGCATTTTTTAATAGTTGAAAAATACCTGTTGGCTTAGCAGCTCAGCTCTTTTCCTGGTGTGTTTCTTGTGGCTTTCTCTCAAGGTCAACAAGACCCCACCAACAATATTGGAGATAACCCCATGTCTCCAGCAGACCTCTAAACCAAGCTCAGTGTGGTATTGTCAGGGTCCCCCAGACAAAAGGAAGAAAATGATGAATCTGGCTCCATGTTCTCAGAAGGCTAATGTATTATTTTATGATCTCAGATTATATTAAAGAATGCTACAATAAAGAATAGAGAAAAGATACAGACAGAAGGCTGAAAGAAGAATAATGAAAAACTTGTGACTCTCTCCTCAGAGCCTGACACAGCCTGACAGTGATTGGTCATTAAGTTAAAACAATTCACAATGAAACCTGTTGGATAAACAATGTCCAAACCACATCCCAAAGCAGCAAAACACGGGAGAAGCAATGAGATAAATATTGTTCTCATTTTTCTCTGAGGTTTCTCAGCTTCCCAGGAGAAGAAATCCTGATGAAGGGATTTTTCAGAAAACATGACGGTGACAGTTCAGCTGCTGCCCTTTCATGTATTTGGCACTAGCATTAGCACAGTCCAGCAAGAACTTCTCCTGCAGGTTCATCTCTATTCCTTTTGCTTTGACTCAGATCCCGGAGAAAGCATACACAAGGAAAAAACATATTAAGTTCAGCTTTTGCAAAGTCTTGGAAGCAATTATGGAGGCATGGAAGTGTAACACTAGTAAGTTAGACAAGGCCAAGGGGAATGCTCTACTAATAACAAGTGTTGAAGGGACTGGAAAATAGGCAGAGCTTCAGTAGATTTTATTTGACTACACAATACAGAACTCATCATCAATATTCCCTGTGTAGCACTACGATTCACACTGCAGTGCAGATGGTTCACATATTTTAAATTGTAATTTAATTACACTTTTCATGATCATACTGTATTTGAACTCAACAGAATTACTATCATGTTTCTGCAAACACTTTATTGCAGAAATATGGCTTTAACAGCCAAGTCCCTTGCCATAATTATCTTTTATTTTTATACATCTTTTGCATCATTAGAAAAATACAAATTAAGTACAGAACATAGGCCTTGGAAATTTATATTTGCAATAAGGCTCAGTTTTATTTTTTTAATTTTATATGCTGGTTTACTAAAACAGTTTCATGGCTTAACATCATTAAGTCAAGAGACCTTGTAGTCATTAGCAAGAGAACAAAGCAGGAGTACACCTTTCCTTTGTCAGTGAAATCCTGCATTTAATCTTTTCACATTTTAACTGCAATCTAAAAAATTATCACCCACTCTGAGAACCACTGTGGTGGGTTAAGAGAAATTGAAAACCTCCCTCACCCCTGAATGAAACCTTGGGAAGTTACATGAATTATCTCTCACCCTTCTTCTACCATCACTATGCCTTTTGTCTTCTTTCTTTTCCCTCATATGCAGTCACAGGAGACATTTCTCAAGGATAGAAATGTCTATCCTTCAGTCATTCACTAAACACTCATTGCTATATTGCATCAAGAAATAGAAAATCCCTCTTCTAGGACTACAACTCACTCCTACAAGAACAAAAAATAAAAGAAAAAAAAGTATTTTACAAGAAATAACTTCACATATTCCCTATTTTTACTTGCTTTCTAACTAAATGAAAATAGGCTCACCTTATTCCTTCTGACCAGTCTGACAAGCATCACTAGATATTGGCTCTTCCCTGCTGAGAGCTCACCCCCAGACATAAAAACTGCCTTTTTAACTCTTTGTCCAAGGTTTATATTGGTATAGATTTATCCATCACTGCTCCAATGCCTTGCCTGCAGAACCCATGTCCCTCACCTGGTGTGGTGGGTGGAGCCCAGGGGAGTTAAAATCCATAAAAGGAGCATTCAAGGCAGAAAAGGCTTTTAGTTTGGGCTTGTAGGTTTTTTGGTTGGTTTGAGGGGTTTTGGGGAGTGTGGTGTGGGTGGGTTTGTTTGTGGTTTTGGTGTTTGGTTTTTTTTCTTGTTAGTGACAGTGGAGGAATCTTTCACATAGTGGGGTTATACTGATTCTTAGCATTTGATAATCTTGTTTCTGAGAAAATCAATCTCTGTTAGTTGCCTGCGCTTAATAATTTCCTGTATACTTGAAAACAAGAACAAAAAACAACAGACCAAATCAAAACAGGGCTGTTGTAGAGGGCTTTACTGGGGCTTTGTGGTGCAGATCAGCATTTTGTGCTTCAGCTGCAGCTCTGGGGCAGAGTGAACCTGCAGGACAGGGCAGTGGGGACCTGGAGCATCCCCTGGTACCTGCAGGCACTCATTTGGATGCTGTGGTTAGAGCATCCCTCACCAGAAACATGGGTTCCAGTCCCTCTCCAAATTTTCTCTAGACTTCTAGGCTGATGTAAAGAAGCAGGACATTGGGAGAAAGCTTGAAAAGCTTCAGAGGAGTGCTAGTCCTCCTGTCAAAGCAGCTCTCACTAGGAGAGCACCCTAACAGCAACAGCAACCCCTTCTCTTGCTCTATTCCCAGGACATCTGGAAAGGAAGCAAACAGGAAAATGACTTTGTATGTTAGTATCTAGGTCCCAGCCCTCAGAGGGCATAATCTGTTCTTCATAGGGTTTTTCACTCACATTGCAAGGAATCATCACTAAATAAAACATCTGAAATCTTGTGGAAGAGGGTCTGGGAGCCTATTTTTCAAACTGATAAGGGAATATTCTGTCATAAGCTATGGTTCTGCTTCTTCTCTTGCAACAGATATCAGAAAGCAGCACTTATTTTCTAGGTGCCAGTAAGCTCATTGACCTAACCTAAAACCTTTCCAGGATTTTAATTCAGGCCTCTATTACTTATCTCTAAACCCCCAGTTCAGGTTTACTTTAAAAAAATATTTCTTATCAGAGCACATCAGGTTTTAAAGCTTTCCTGAGAAAAGCAGTCTTTTAAAAACAATTTTACCATAATTGTTATGTTGCTGGCTTAAAGGGAGGTCAAAACATAAAACACTGTGTTTAATTGGTTTGTTTTGGTTTGCCTTTCCTATGCCCTGATTAATGCTGTTGTTTTAACAGCACCTTCAGACAGGGGAGCTCTGTCATCTCTGCAGTGGGTTCACTCCTTGGCACTATTGACTCCTCTGTCTCCACAGACTTGTTTTGTCCATTTCTGCTTTCTGGACATGCTTCCCACTGCTCACACTTCCAAAGGCTGGTGATGACTCAGTCTCAAGGAGCTGAAGTCCTGTTTCCTCTTTCCTGCAGCAGTGCACACCACAGGGTTCCAGGACTGTTGCATACCCGTGGCCATGGAGCTGGTATTTATTCATAGGAAATAGGAAACTGAAGGTGAAAAGTTAATGTGGGAGTCATAAAGGACTTGGTTATACTTCTGGCTGCTCTGGTGTATGAGACACACACTGAAACTCTGAACAGAATTACAGATCAGCACAGAGAAAAACAAATACACGAGCAGAGCAATTTGCTCTCTCCATGGGAAAACAATGGAACATTTATTGTACAAAAGGGCTGTATGCATTAGAGGTGTGTAAATACTTCTGCCATAATGCTCTGTTCTTAATGGAATACAATATGCCATTATGCAGGCAGAACAAGGAGCATGTCCCAAAGACAAATGTGCTTGTCTTGGATGCTGAGTCACTTGGACTTCATCTCTGTGCTCACAGCACCCCTGAGGCACATCATGCCCACCTCCATGAAAACACACTGCTTTGTTTACCCTAACTTCTCCTGTTTGCCCATTACTGAGTGTTTTAATGTGGACTACACTATACTGTTTTTTGCTGCAAGCTTCCATCTTCCCTGCTTGGAAGTCATGGAGAACTCTGTTGCCATCCAAGGCTCCTGTTGATTTAAACAGTTCAGGACTGTGAGGTTCCAGGGAGCTCTGGGACATGCTGGTTATGAATGGCATTAACTAAAACCATCTGAAATGACTTATTTTTATAAATAGTCCTTGGAAAACCAGTATAACTGAAAGCCATTCTTTATTTCCATAAGTGGATTGAAGCCCCTTGCTGAAGTAGCAGTCTCATCCAAGGGCAGTCAGTGACCCTGTGCCCCCTGATTTCAG
>NW_005054435.1:1894462-1910844 GCF_000277835.1 Geospiza fortis | reverse complement strand
AGCAGGACAGGGGATAAATCCTATTATTGGGGTTCACTGATGTGACTGCTTTGCCTCCTTGGTTTCTTTTCTAGCAAAATGCACATCTCACTGTCCTTCTGAGGCTCAGCAAAAAAACCCACCCATTCTGGCTTTCCTGAAACATTTTCTTGTGAATTAAGATTCCTCCCAAGGAGCTGATCCTGCTTATCCCTGCTGTTGGGCCATCTTAAGGTTGAAACATTGGGCAACAAAACTGGTGAAGGGTCTGAAGCAAAGGGGTGGCTGAGGGAGCTGGGAGTGTTTAGCCTGGAGAAAAGGAGGCTCAAGGGAAACCTCATCACTCTACAACCCCCTAAAAGAAGACTGTAGCCAAGTGGGGTCAGCCTCTTCTCCCAGGAAACCAGTGACAGGTTGAGGAAACGGCCTCAAATTGTGCCAGAGGAGGTTCAGATTGAGTGCTAGAAAAAGATTTCTTCACCAAAAGCCTCACTGAGTGCTGGAACAGGCTGCCCAGTGAAGTGGGTCAGTCACCATCCCTGCAGACATTTAAGATGTGCAGGTGTGGCATTTAGGGACATGGCTTAGTGGTGGCCTTGGCAGTGTTGGGTTAATGGTTGGGCTCAAAGATCTTTGAGGCCTTCCCCAACTAAATGATTTTATGATTTTATCTATAGAAACTGCTGGGAGTTTGGAGAGTGGCAGGGTTTGAGGATCAATCATCTGTGTGGGGAACAGCACAAATCCCTCCAGGAGGATTTCTCAGGCTGTTCCTGAAACCTTCACCTTTGGTTTCCAGAGTCCAGCACACAGCCCTGGCTCACTGCACACATCATCACCATCAATAATTTCTGCACGCCCCCCGTTTGGTTTGCACACTTCTGTCTCACGTTTTCATCTGTGCCTTGAGACCAAAGTTTTCCACTTTCTCATGTGGTTCCCTTTTGCACTGCGTGATTACTCAGCAGTAGGTTTTGGGGTTGGTTCATGTGAACCAACTGTAGGAGGGCAGAGGCAATTACCAGGCAAGCAGCTCTCTGGCTGAACTGAAACTGAGCTCATGATCCCTTTTTTTCTCATATCAAATACATCTGTGGCCTCTCCCATTTTTATTTTTTCCTCTCTCATGTTACATATTTATTTTGCTGCACTATTTGCCCTTTGGGGACAGAAGCCAAGAGATTTCTGTGGGCGGCACGGGAGCAAACCAGAGGAAGTAAACAAAAAGCAATCCAAATAAACAGTTCAAATACACACAGCACCTAAAGACAGACAACTGATGGCAGGCAGGCATTTCTGAGGGTGTTCAAACACTCAGAATCTATGAACTGTCTCTCCTGAGCAAACCCACTCAGCAAAGCTTCTCAGTGCACAGTGATTGGCTCTGTTAACTCCTTGTGTTCCTTCCCTTCCCCGTTTTTGTTTGGATCTGATTCCAAGCCTGCAGACACGTGTGTGTCTGACTTTACTAATGCAGAAACAGTAAAGCCACCTGCTCCTGCTCTCCTTGTGTGCTTCTTTTCTTTGCTCCCATCCACTGCATCCCACATCAGCCTGCTGCCTTTGATCTCTGCATCTGATTAGGGCTGGGAAAACAGCAGTGGGTACTGAATAAAGGACAGACATCCACAGCGAGGAAGAGGGACCACTTGAAAGCCTAATGCAATGATACTTTGCACTGCAGCATTGTTTTTAGAATGTTTTCTTTCCTTATCTGGTAAATATCCTGACACATTCCCCACCCCCTTCCCAATTTCCTGCTATTTTCCTGTGCTTTCCAAGGATGCACTGTCTTTTTTGCAGGGAGCCACGGAGGGCTAATTGCTCTCTCCACTGCTTGGGCTAATTAACTTTTCCTTGCAGTTTCATTGCTATGAAATAAGTCATGGAATTCAAACAAAATTAAAAATATAAACACAGATTGCGCAAAACTGCAAATGAATTTATTATTCTCAGGAAGCCATAATTGTGGCCACAGTTTGACAGAGGAGTAAAATCATGGATTTTAATAGCTCTGATATTCAGATATTTGCTTTGTAACAGAATATGGCTGCTCTAGATTTTATTTGGGTTTTTCGCAGCTGGGGGAGGGCAAGAATGCCATTTTATCAGTTTGCACTGTGTAGGATTCTTTCTTGGCAGTGGATTGTATATTCTACAACCCCAGTAAAGATCATCCAAGCCAAGACTAAAGAAACCCAGTTGATTTTTAAGGAGTTTCTGTGTATATAACACTCCTGTGTACCAGTTTTACTGCACTTTCTTCCTTTCAGGCCTTTTTGAATTACAATTTAGGGAACAAAAAAGCTAATAAATGAGAAATAAAACATACGAAAAAACTAAATTATCATATAGTTTTCTTAATTGAATGTCAAATGAATTATTTGCCCAGCTTGTATTCTAATACATAGTTCTGCTTTCTTGTTACTCATGAACCCTATTTAGCTATTCTAATACCTTCTCTAATTTTTTTTTCCATTAAAAAAAAGTTTTCTGGAAACAAAAGAGCTATCACTTGGCACTCAATCATGTAAGCAGCGCAGAAAATTTCTTTGACAAGTAACATCTTATAAATTAAAATTTGTGACAGTAGATTTTTTTGAAACAGTTAGTCATTGGTGGAGCTACATTTTAATTAGGGAGAAATGATCAAAAAGTGTGCTAGGGCACAAGCCAAACCAATCTTCATCAAACACACAGGCTGTGCCCAATCCCTCTGGGATATAACAGGTATTTTAAATTCCCAGTGAAAACATAACATTCAGGTTTGCCTTTCCTGATTGCACATTTGTGTGGGGCAGTATAGAGGTGTCTGAAAATTGCTCATCTCTCCCCAGAGAGCACTCCAAAATGTCATTTGCTACCCTCAGCTCATCAGTATTTCATTCCTATTATCCCTGCACCTCGAGTCAGGACCTTGGAGCCGCTGCAGCAGAGCTCAGCACGATCACGGAGCACTTTTTGAGAGTTATTTCATCCTCTGCTGCTGCCTAAGCTCAGCCCCGGCTGCCAAACCAGCCTGAGGGCTGGGAGAAGGGAATATTGACTTTTTTGGCTTCAGCCATGCAGCTTGGAGGGTGAACAGAGACCACAACAGTGGTTCATCTGGTCTAGGGGAAGATGGCCATGCCCATGGCAGGGGATTGGAACCAGATGATCTCCAAGGTCCCTTCCAACCCAAACCTTTCTGTGAGTCTGTGATTTTTACCCCAGAGAAGGGAAGCAGAGATGAGGTTACCTCATAGCAACTCTCTTCCTGCCCCACATCTTTGGGATAACCAAGTATTTTCACACTGCATCACACATGGGGAAAGTAAATCCTCACCTGTGAAATTATCGATATCGCTGTGTGCTACCACTCACAACTTCAGTTTGCTCTGATAGATTCCTCTCTGCCACTGAGAATTAATTCAACCTTTAATACAAGGCAAAATAACTGCAGGGACACACAATTGTCTCGTGCACAAACCTTACAAGGGAATTTGGTGGGATCATTTCCACACAGAGAAGTTGCTCCCCTCTTTATGCAGTGTGGAGTTTGTTCTGGATTTCAGCCTCATTGTATTCTTGGTACTCTATTTCTCTGCTGTGTGCATTATAGAATTCTCTTAATTTCATGCATGGATGGCTGTAGAAAGAAGAGATAAAGTTTCAAGTCTCTTTGTTTAACCCATACGAAATAATTAAAACACATTTTTCATCTTAGCATTCCCCTTAGGGCGTAACATATTGTGAGAAACACATCCTAATGTGAAATGAGCTTCAAGACAAATGGTCCTGGCTTTAGTTTGAAAGTCACCTCTGGAAAGAATGCATTTGTTTCCCTATTCATGCCACTCATTTCTTTTTAAATTCTGACACGTTAAGATAAAATTGTCACAAAAAAGAGCACTGCTCTATGAATACAAAGCTGTACACTTTTATACAGGTATAAAAACCCTTCAGGGCTGGTTTGCTTTAGGCTTTGGCAGCTGTTGAAGGCTCTCTTCATCCAGCCTGCTGGCAGAGGTGCAGTCCTCCAGGGCAAGGACAAATTCTTCTCCCCAGCTCCGTGTCCCTCTCTTGGCACACACTGATGGTGAACACAGAGCTCTTATGGTCTCTCCCAGGAGTCACAGCCAGGCTGGGCTTGCCTGAGCTTGCTCAGGGGGCCACTTGAATCATTTGTCATTTCCATGCTGCCTGGCATCACTGCATTCACCAACGCTTGTCAAGAAGGAGGCTATTGGGAAATAAAACACAACTGGGAATCAGAAACCTCTTAAACACCTAAAACACTGCTGAAAGACCCAGGCTGACTTTCTAGCATGTAGCTATACTTTATCTACACATATACGTACATTTTTCATGGCTTATTATCTATTTTTTAAGCATTATTTAGTGCAAGCCAAAGCATTGGCACTGAGCCCTGAGAAATGAAGATATGTTCCCCCAAGTTGGGAAAATTGAGGTGTTTCCATCCAAAGTGTTACAGCTGCTTAAGGAAGCAACAGGACCACGAAGGCCCACAGAAGAGAGGTGTTATGTGGGTTATGTTCTCATGTCTCCAAGAAATATGGGCTCACAACAAGGCATTATTTGCTCTTACAGCATTGGGTAGGGCTGCCCTTCCCAATAAACCCAGGCAAGGCCTGTGGTATCTCTTTCAGCAAGGTAAATGAGAGTCGATTATAGAGAATAGATCTCTCTCTCTCTCCTTCTGACTGACTTCTCCCATGTGCCTGTTTATAAATTCCCCCAGCCCAAATCCTTTCATCAGCTACACACACATGAGCCCCAGCCATGGAACACTTGCAGTCATGGAAATGCATCCAGCTCCCCAGTTCCCACAAAGCCCTGTAAGGCTCCTGGACACTTATGAGTACAGAAAATCACTCTAATGAGAAAACTACTTAAACTTAATTGTCTCATTTAATAGGACTGTTTAAATTGCTAATCATTTTGTAAGTATTACTTTCTAAGTTGTTTTTAGCAGGCGGTTTGCCCTTTTTGCTGTTGCTGGAGGAATTCAGTGATAATTAACTGACCTAGTGTGTAATTATACCTCTGAAAATAAGCTATGAGACATTTAATAAAAGGAGACTATTAACAGGATTTGAATTTATGACCTTCAAAATATGAAGCAAACACTTTATCCATGAGGTCACACAAGCTTTCACTACTGTCTGAGAATTTATGGTCAGCAGATTAGCCACAGAGAGACTTTGCTCACTCTTTGGATCTGCTGAGAACACACTGAGAAACTGATTAAAATAATATTAGAAGAAATAAAGCAGTGGAAAAATGCTTGAGAAATTTTCCTCTTCTTCAACATCGATACCATGGCCTGTGGAAGGGGGATTTGATGTGGTATGGCAGCAGATGTGATGGCAAGAACAAATATTTGGGGTCTGAGGATTTCCCTCCTTGTGGGGTTCCTTATGGAACACCAGTCCATAACACCCTTTCCCCAGCTAAAATAAATGGTGGTGGTATTTTAATCTGCAAACTTTCTGATCTCTGAGTCTTTTCTGTACCAAACTTACAGGACACAGTTTGAGATTAAAAAATTACTAAACACTTGGCTCTCAGAGAGCCTGGCAATTTGTGCTGTGTTTTTCTTTGGCTTTTAGGACATAATGTGTTTTGCCAAGTCTCTCACATAGAGCCTCAACAGCTTTGCTGTATTTCCTGTGGATTTCTGGCTATGTGAAACACTGCATTACACATAGAAGCATGACATTTTTAGAAGTTGCTGCTCCAGCAGCATCAGGGTAAGGAAAATGAGGCTGTTGTGGTTTCTGGTTACCAGGAATCCAGGCAGTTTCCTTGGGAGTTATCAGCTGTGCTGTGCTTTAGAGAATGGAGCAGAGCACATCCTGTGTCCTGTGCAAACTTTGCAGGATCTGACGAAAAATTGCCACACTTGCTTGTGGAATCACACAGATCTTCCCCCAGACTCATACAGGATGGCTTCTGTCCCTTCAGGACTCTGAGTATTTGATATCTCATGCATTTGAACAAGAGACCACGTACTTACCGACATGTGGTGCAAGGAGACGATTTTGCAGCAGATGCCAAAACATCTTGACATACAGATAGCTGTGAAAACATTCAAAAGCCAAGGGCTGGTTGGAAAGATCTCAACTCTTTCTGCTGGCCAGAGAGTTTGTGAAACCCAGGTTGGGGTAAAAATTGAGGGAGAAAATTCAGAAAGCAGAGGCAAAGGGGAATAAAGCAAAGGAGAAGTGGAACACACATTGGTCATAACCAATTTCAGAGCTTCTCTGGTTTGCTCCCATCCTTCATCCCATGTACCTTTAAAACTGAGTGTATTGCAACAAAAGGAAAACAATTTGAACCAGAGGAATACTTGAATTATTTCTTCCCTATAAACCAAACAGTGTCATTGAGACAAATAAAGTGGAGATCCACGTCCCCTAATCTCTTTTGCATCATCAGTGATGTGCATGGCACGGTGGTGCAGCTGTGAACTGCTAAAGCTTGGGTTGTCTGCACCTCACAGAGCATCGTGACTTTTCAGAAAAAAATTTGATTTGTGGGCTGGGATAGAGAATAAATATTCACTAAGTACCTTTGATTAACTAGAATAGAGACCATGTAATCGGATTTTTACAGTATACATGAGTACTAGCAGCTCTTGGTTGTTTGCTGATGTGCAGGGCAGAAAACAGATTTTGGGTGCAAACAGATTTGTGAGCTGTGATTTCTAAAACAAGCAAAGCCACTTTTCAGCTGTAAGAGGGAGGAATGGTCTGTGCTATCAGACACAGGTCCAGTTCAGGCAAGGCTGATGACCTCAGTCAAATATTTATTAAAGGGGAAAGAAGTATTTGTAGTGACTTGTTTATTCTAGCTCTTGCTCACACTGATAGGATTTCCTCTCCAGCATTATCGTGCCAAAGCCTTCTTTGTGACTAACTCTGCCTTTTGGAAATGTTTCCCATCCAAATCTGACTTTTCCTGCTTTTCTTCACTGGAAAAACAAGCAGGCCATTTCAGTGGTGGGCTATGTGGCTTTCCCAGACTCCCAAGTGGGACACATGTTGGTGATGAGGGTGATGATGGTGATGATGGTGGGACAGCTCAGAGCACAGGAATAACTTCTCCAGGCAAGGTGCAGCTCACCAGCAGCTCATGGCCAGCCTGCAGTCCCAGAGAGGAGGGTTGGAAATTCAGTTTGGTAGTGTTTGAACCATCATGCATGCTACAGATGAAACAGCTAAATAATTTTATCGGTCTCATTTGTCTCCTGAGCTGTACTGTGGAACTAATTGCAAAATTACATCTCATTTAAAAAAAAAGAAAAAAAAAAGAGGCATGTGTTAAAGCTTTATGACAGATATATTATTGCCTGTGTAATACAAAAAGGATGCAATAAAAATTGCTTTCAGGTCTGGCAACATTTTCCCCGTGCAAGATTTGAAGTCATTTTTAATATACTTGTCACCAGGAAGATAACACTTAATGCTTTTATAGTATATCCCCCCCTGGATCTGAAAGTACTGTGCAAATGAGGGTACATGCAATTATTTCTGCAATTATAAGAAGAGATTAAGAAGCAGACAACCTGCAAAACATGCCCAGTATGATGATAGAATTTAGTGACAAGCTTGGTAGAGCTAGACACCTTTTCTGGCTTTTAGAAACTAAAAATTATCAGATATTTGTAACAATAATGATAAAAAATGGAATTGAAAGTGGTTTAAAATGATTCTATCTACATAAATTAAGCATAATTTTCATTTAGAGAAATGGCCTTTGGAGAATAGAATTTCTCACACACCACTGTATCCTGCGGAGAATTATTCCTTTTAAAAAATGATTTTAAAATAACTTTTATCGTTTTCCATGACTATTGTGTTCCTGTTCTTCCAAGTGCAGCACTCTCAGCATGGCCCTGGCCTGGGGTGAGCTTTCTGTTTCTTCTGGCCAGTGCTCACCACAGAGCAGTGTTAGGAAGAGTTCCCTGTCCAAGGAGGAGAATAATCCTGTTGGGCTCTACACACAGTTTATGTATAGCATGTTTTCACCTTATTTCATCTTGTAATTGTAATTTCTATTCTAATAATTGAAAGGTTATCCATTCGAAGTTCATCCAGGCAATCCTGTCTTTACTGGTTCCAAAAGTATTAAAATACATTTATAACTAATCTTAATTTAAAATAAAATTAGCCTTTTTCTTCTTCATGGGTTTCTTCATCCTAAACAGAGTTCAGAGGATAATTCATCATCATTTTCTTGATAAACACTGCTTTACTCTCTGCTTATTACTAGCAATCCAATTTGTCTATTATTTATTTACTTTAATGGCATAAAAAGCAGTTTGATGAAAGGATGCCAAGCACGACCTGTGTTCTATCAAAAACTTATTTAAACTAGGTTACCAGTAGGCTGGAAAACTTTAGGCTTCAGGAGCTACAAGATGGAGAACCAAGGCTATTAAATTTCAGGGACCCTCTTTCTGAGCTGAAGTACATTCTGTACAGGCCATATCTTGTGATGAAAACTGAACTTTTCACATACCACACTATTTTTAAAGCAATCAAAAATGATTACATGAGCCCAGCAGACAATAGGAAGATGTCATGCTCTGAAATCAATTTTCCCACCCTCCTTCATTGCAGATTTCACACAAATCAATCCCTGCGCTCCCCTGCCCCATGAGAGGCAAAGTGTCTGCATGCCAAAGCATCCCAAGGTGTGCTCCAACAAGAAATGCAGGCCAGGTGACCTCTAAGGCTGTATTCCCCTCCCTGTGCTGCCCCTGGGGTCCTCACCAGACCTCCAGCACTCATCACTCCTGGGCTGGATTAATTTCCTCCACCTAGCTGCACCACCAACAGCTTTCAGAGAAAAAAAGGAAACAATTTGGTTTCCTCAGGGGCAGCTTACAGGCTCAAGCATTTTATTTTTTTTTTATTACTGTGAAGAAAAAATTTGGAATATTTGTGGCTAGTTAAAAATTTAGACTCGATGCTGGGATTTATTTTAGTAATCTGTGAAGGATGTGAACCCATTGCATATGGACAAAAGTAGTTTAAATTTTGCAACTTGGAGGTGCATCTCTCAGTTTTACCACTGAAAAAAAAGAGAAAATGGAGAAGCTCATTGAGAGCATCACACAGATTGAGCAGCATTCACGTGTTTCAAAGGGCTGTTTCCACTGTGCTGCTTTGCTGTGCTTGGAACAGATTCCCCTTGCAGCAAATAAACAGGGAACTGTGGTGCTGCTCTCAGCTGCTCCCCAGGGCTGGAGACCTGCTGGGGCTCAAGACCGTGGGATTCCAGGCCAGGGCTATTCCAGCTTCTTGGCAACATTTCCCACTTAATCCCACTGACTTCAGCTTCAATCCCGAGGTATCATTCCCACTTCAACGTTGTTTACAGCTAAGAGGGACAGGAGGATTCTGGAGCTGATTTAATCTAAACACAGAGAGCTCAAGGCTGTCCAGACCTATAAAGGAAATAAATAAACTCCTTTGAAGATGGGAATTGTAACAAGAAGGGTTTTGTTTGGTCTTTATTTAGCTTCAAGGAAATTAAATTCCTGTTGTAGGAGCTAGTTGTGCTGTGTTTGTTCTTAATTAACTAGACAAACTTTGCATGTGCAGTGCAAAAAAGAAAACCTTGGCACTGCTCGGGCTGTGTTCCTTATGTAATTTGTTTTGATTTATTTCTCAGTAGCATTTGTGAGGTTGTGTTCGTGAAACAAAGCACCAGAACAACGTTTCTAAAACATTAATGAAAACAAAAGACAGCTGAAAATATAAATTATCATATGGTTAAAATATAAATTATGGTTATGTAAATATCCATGCAGCTATATAAAGGATATGAGAAGTATGAAGTAGCAGTACGTGAAAATCTAGTTTAGGACAGGGAATAAGCTTAGGGATAGGCCTTTGAATTGAAATATCCATGAGAAGGTGGTAGGTCAGGAATGGAAATACAGTTTTTTGTTTCCAGTGTTTAAGGAAAAAAAAAGATAAAAGCCACCTTTCCCATGGTCAACTGAGCCAGTGCAGGGAACCCCCAGCAACGAGGAATGGTCATTTTTCTCATCATGCCTCTAAAGCAATCCTATCAGCTGAGCATCTTCCTCACTGGGCAGACATAAATAGTCAAAAATAATGCCTAAACTTTTTGTATTATTATTTACCACCTATTGACTCAGGAAGAAGCTGAGGAAACCACTGAGTTTTGCTTTTTCAGCGGGAGCAGTGGAACAGCGTCAGTAATTTTCGTCCGCAGGAAGCGTGCCCGGCAAGGCAGGTGATCAAAGCAGCTGGCCCTGCTGCCAGCAGTACCTGGGAATTTCTGTGGCACCAAAGGAATGACTGCACAGGAGACTGAGGAATGCCAGAGTCACAGGTCAAGCTTTAATGGCTGCAGGAGCCCAGAGTGAGATTCCTGCGATTCCTCCTTCCTGATGGCTCTGCCTGATAAAAGGAGATGGAGTGGGCATGCCCAGGGACATGCTAGGCAACCCTTTTTCATCTCAAAGCTTAAATAGAGGAGGCAGGGCTGGAAATCTATGGAAATCTATCTATGAGTTAATCAGGGAAAGCAAGATATGGTCAAATCAGAACATAAATGATGCCACACAAAGGATCTGTGAAAAGCCTTGCTTTAGATACAGACACAGTAACAAAAATAAATAAATAAGTAGCCCCAAACTGTATTTTGTTTTGTAATTTTTAGTAATTGCATTGCTAGTCCAATAATTTCATTATATAAACCCCGCTGGTGTTAAAATATACATCATGTTGCAGCCTCTCTTGAATAATAATAACTGACTGATCATTATTTATTTAAATCCTCTTTCCAGGCCATTTTCTTTTGATGTAGCAAGCCTGAATTTCAAAACAGAGCATTAAACGTTAAAGTAGAGTCAGGTGGTCAGATCAAAATACAATACTGGGAACAGGTACATATCAAAATCCTAGTCCAAGGCGTTTTGCAAAGAATTTTGCTACAAATTGAAAAGGTAGATATTGACTTATGTGGAGCCAAGAACAGCTTGTTGGCCTGGTTAATGTTTTACCAAACTTACCAATTTCTTACTTTTCTACTCAAAATCTTAGGCCACTACAACATATGTGGCCACTGAGTAACAGTGGCAAAACTTCATGTTTTTTAGACTCCAAATGTCAAGAGATATCTCTAGGAGATATGATTTACAGCTTTTGGTCCTTTAAAACCTTTTTTTTTCTTTTTTTTTTTTACTTTTAGGAAATCTTATTTCATTTTTTATTTAAAAAAAAAAGATAATTCTTTAGGGATTTGATTTATAAATTATGGCTAAGAAAATATTCTGAAAACTTTGGAGTAACTGTGTCCCCAGATCTCTGCACCACGGACAGAAAAAGGAGTAAGTAAAATGAAAGGTGACATTGGATCTCGAATTCCCAGCTCATCAGATAGTAGGACACAGACAGATCTTATCAAAACATTAGTCTCCAAAGAAAATAACTCTTCTTTCTAGTGTGGAACAGGCAGAGAGGCTGAATTAAAAAGGACCTTCTCCATTTCACCACTTAAAATGATACCGTAATTTGTAGTGGGTTTGAAGGTTAAAACAAAACAAAACAAAAACTCCATTTAATATCTTATTGCAAGGATGCCATTCCCAATGAGTATCCTTCCTTACATTACCTTGGGAAAAATGGTCACGAGCACATAATGAAGTGGTGATACTGTGGTGCTTGGGATGTTTATTTTATAATAGGTGTTTTTTGCTAAATGATAAACATATTTCTGATTAAAAAACTTATGTTTTGCTGAGACATCTATTATTCTGCTTGATTATTCTCCTCTGGGATAAAGCTGGATGGTGCTTTGAGGAACCTGGTCTAGTGGAAGGTGTCCTTGCCCAAAATAGGAGGGTTGGAACTACATGTTCTTTAAGGTCTCATCCAACCCAAACTATTATTTCCATATCTTGGAAAAAGTCTTCGGTGCAACACTAGACAAAATCCTGAGTAATGTTTTGGAATCTGAAGGAATCTGTAAATGAGATGTTATACCTCCTGATGTATGAAATCATGGATGGGTCCATGATGGGCAGCAGTCACTGTGCATGGTCCTTCAGTATTGATGGAAACATGCTGGGGAAGGTGAGGGTGTCCTTTACAAGCCTGGAAGACAAGAAGGCCGGTTTTATCAGCTATGAAGTCTTTATAAAACTATGAAACTGAAGGAAATTTATTCCTCTTGCCTATTTATGAATGTAGAACCACAGCAGGCCCTCAGTGGGAAATGGTATTTCAGTGCCACACTTGTGATGGAACAGATGAGCTGAACATGGCACAGCGACTACTTTTATTGAGCAACTGGAATGCTCACACTTCCCAGGAATAAAATTCCTGATGACAAGATGCAGCCACTTTGCCCTGTTTTTCCCAGTTGCCTTTGGGAAGAACAGTGCTACATGGCAGATGGCAATACTTCAATAAATTTCAATAAAACCGTTTAGCATTCACGGCGTGTCGCGCGTTGAGGTAGGTACTGTCAGCAGCTCAGAAGTGACAAACTTCACGCATGACTCCAACCCATTTGACGGTATTCAATGGGATCAAAAGCAGCTGGGGTGGAGAGAAAAGTGGACTTTGCTGTTCTTTATTTAAATACCTTCTTGGTAAAGTCTTGCTCATTAGAAATTGTTGGTTTTCAGTGATTTTTCAAGCTGACGCTTCAGTGACGGCCAAAAAACCCACAGACAAATCCAGTCAAGCAGCAACGGAATTGCACTTTGAAGACCATTTTCTAACAGATTCTATTGGGTTATGAACACTGCCAATGCCAGCGGAAACAAAAGCAGGGGAAAAAACCATGATTCAGAGCCCACTGGTTACATGTTTCCCTGCTTATGTGGCCCTTAGATGCCCCTTTTATCTTTCTTCAATGGGAGAATTGAGATGCAAAGTACTAGACCAAAACAGAAAAAAATGGAATAAAATAATAAAAAAACCCACAACCCTGTACAGCAAATAAATGGACCTAGTGGGTAGTTTTTACAGTGCTCTGACAGGTTTTAGGAATGCAGGATTAATTTTATGGTCGGTTGTGTGGAAAGCTGACAGAACAGAAACATAGCAGCTTCCCAACACCAACAGGACTGACCACCCCAAACATGCTGAAAACTAAGGACAGCAACAAACAGAAGGAAATTAGGATTCAGAATGAAAGCATCTACATTTGAGAAGGGAGAAAGAAAATAATTGTGCAAAGGTTTTGACACAGTCAGCTTAGGATGTATATTTGGCAGGGAGCGTCTGCAGAGCACGACATGCGAAGAATGGGAATGACTCAGATGAAATCAAGACAACTGCAGGGACAACAACAAGGAGCAGGAGCTTTCTTCCAGCAATCTGGTCACATGCAGCCTTCAGGAAGAGAACAGCTATTGATACAATAGTACAACCATGCAAATTTCAAAGGCAGGGTTTAACCTTTCCATGAATGACTTGGTAAAATTG
The DNA here is from genome assembly GCF_000277835.1 of Geospiza fortis. Taxonomy (NCBI): domain Eukaryota; kingdom Metazoa; phylum Chordata; class Aves; order Passeriformes; family Thraupidae; genus Geospiza; species Geospiza fortis. Next base: position 1,897,384 of record NW_005054435.1, on the reverse strand, counting down.
TAAAATTGCAGAATGGCAGAATGGGTTGGGTTGGAAGGGATCTTGCAGATCATCTTGTTGGGACACCTTCCACTAGAGCAGTTTGCTCAAAGCCCCATCCAAGCTGGCCTGGAATGTTTCTGGGGATGCAGCATCCCCTGCCTCTCTCAGGGCAACCCATGTCAGTGTCTCACCACCCTCATCACAATAATTTTCTTCCTTTCCACATAATTTTCTTTCCTTTCCCTGCCACAATAATATTATTCCCTTGAATTGGTGCTACCCTGAATTCCCATGCTCAGTAGATGTGCCTTGTTGCTGGTAATTTTTACAGCGCTCCTCCAGAGCTGGCTCTGCAGCTGCTCAGACTGGGAAAGGGTGGAAAAATGTGACCCCTGGAGTGGCATGTGAAATGATAACCCTACATGCTAAAAGCCCTGCTCCCACCTCCTCTGCTGCCACAATCACAGCCTGTTACCACAGTGCTCAGCAGAAAGCAACCCAAAGCCCAGGCAGGTCAGCCTAAGGGCTGTGCGAGCCCTGTGGGGTTTATCCATGGGAGCTCAGATACATGTGTCAGGAGATATGGGAGCAAAGCCAGGGATTGAAGTGGCATGCAGCAATGGAACATGGAAAAAAAAAAAAAAGCCTTTGCAGCTCCTATCAACAACTTTCATCTTCTGCAACTGTTTGAGGAAATAGCTGGCTTCAAAACAAATTAGTAGGGGTTTAGATGGCTGCATTTCAATTAATCTCAGGAGGAAATGGGAGGATGGGAGGAGTGGTGCCTTTCATTAGAATATAGACCAAAAAAAAAAAAAAAAAAAAAAAGCTTGGGAACTTGGTTTATTCTGAGGTTAACAAAGATGTAAACGGAATGTAAATGTTGAGCCCATGAAGATCTGAGTGCTATCTACTGTGGAGTGGGCTTTACCTAGGCTTTTGTGCTAAGAGACTGCTGGCAGATAAGGAAAAAAGAAAAAAGTTGGTCCCTGCCACAAAAAAATTATTGTGGAAGGAGGGATGGGAGTGCTTGCGATACTCAGTTAAAAATAAAGATAATATAAATAAATAAACTGAAGCCAATGTACAGAAAGATATGAAAACTGAGCTGCTAGAGGAAAAAAGAGGAGAATTAAATCACAGACATGGTGTTTATTTGTGGCAGAGCAAAAGCCACATACCTCAGAAATGCAAATGATATTGCTTTAATTAGACAACTGAAATTAGGCACTGGAGGGGGAGCAGAGCTGCTCCTTCAAGATATGTTTTGGATCAATTGATCACAAAGCATCGTGCTTTTATTTGCAGAGGGGATTGGGCATCAGGCTACAAAACAAATGAAAGGCAAACTCTCCTTCAACTCACTACCCTTGCTGGAGAATTTACTGCCAGTGTGGCAGTGTTTTAGAGCAGTATGAAAATGTTATAATCCATGGGATTTGTCACAGTGGGAAACCCTTTTAAGTGCTCTGTCTTTCCCCTTGTTTTTTAATTATTGGGTAGCGTGTGAGCTCTGCCATTTGTTGCTTTAAAACTTTCAGTGCAAGCCCATTCAAATCTGAGAAGCAGGAGTGATAATAATTGGGTTCCACAGCAGAAGAGATGATATTGCTAAGAGACACACCTCACAGAAAGAAACTTGTGGAGCTGGTGAGCACCAGCTGTCTCTCCACAGTATCACAGAATGGCTGAATGGTTTGTGTTGAAAGGAACCTTAAAGATCATCTAAGAGGCGTTGGGTTGTTTGATTTCCCTTTAATTCCAAATCAAGAAAAATGAAAGAGAAACTGAAAATCAACTTGCAGGCACCTGTGGCAGTTATTTGAAGCCTCATCAGCATTTTGCTTCTACTTGTGCTGTCAGAGGGAGCAGTAAAAGTAGCTGTTCCCTGTTTTATTTCAACCATCAGACAGGAAATCTGAGAGGGTGGCATGTAGGACAAGGAAAGAGGATGGAAAGGATAAGATTAATGAACCAAACTAAGGTTCATTAAAAAGCAGAGTAAAGCCAAACCAAGAAGGAAAAATATGTGTAATAATCTGACTGTCCTGAAAATCAAGTGCGATGAATTTTTTGTCAGTGTGCACTTGTCAGATCAGTGCAACCTTCTGGAGGTAAATGATTCTGCTCCAAGCCTTCACACAAAGGCAAAGTAAGCTTTCTCACATATAAACCTGTGTCAAATCACACAATTACAGTGCACTAAAACCACCATCTAATCACCTACATAAAACAATAGTCTATTGCCTGCACTTTTGAAACTAGATAAATGATTGAGTTAAAGGCTAGATTAGGAATAAAGTGTTTGTATTTTCATCTTTTATCTCTGAGCTCTTTGGAGCAACAACTAGGTGCTTCTGCATAGCATTTCTGGTCCTTGAATTTCACAGACTTATAGAATAGTTTGAGTTGGAGGGGGACTTAAATATAATTTATTTCCAAGCCCCTGCCATGCACAGGGACACTAAAACAGGTTGGTCACATCTCCCCAAGGAGTTTTTTTCTCCTATTTTATTTTCTTCTCTTTTTCTCCCCAGCAACAAAGATCTGGAGCTCTCAAAGGGACTTGAAATGTCTGTGCCCTGTGTGATGAGAGGCATTGCAAATTTAGGAAGAGGGGATCTCATTGCAAGAGGGAGACTTAAGGAGCAGACTGAGTAAGGAGGCCTAGGGAATGGATGCCCCGAAGTTTCTCAGCCCACTTCTCCTCTAGGAGAACAATATCCCTGTGGATAGACATGTGGGATTTTCTTTGAGCTAAAAAGGTCAAATTGTTGCAGCAAGAGAGCAAGGCTGGGCTGAAGAGCAGGTGGCAGCAAGCCTGTACCAGGGTGACATCATGGAGAGGCACCATTCAGCCAGCCAAGGTCTTGGACCCCTTTTAGGACCTCTGGGGATGGAGAAAAGGGTCTGTCCCAAGGTCTCAGTTCCCAGAGAGAT
>NW_005054435.1:1884190-1894418 GCF_000277835.1 Geospiza fortis | reverse complement strand
TTCCTTCTCCACCAAGTGCAACAGGGCAACTGGGGTAGAAACTGCCTGTAAGAGAGAAACAGTGCCAGGAGATCCAAAACTGCTGTGTTTGCAGCCTGGTTATCGTGCATGTCAAGGGACAATAAATACATGGAGGTTCCCAAAGTCCTCGTGAACTTTGTATTGGCAATGGGCTGAGCTGCAGAGACATGTGTAAACATCTCAAAGCTGTGCAGAGGCTGCACATCCTGGTTATTCTCTAGGAAACAAAAACCACAAACTTTCCCAGGCAGTTCTAAATGCCCACAGCAATCTTTGGTGACAGACCTCAAAATACCTTTGTGAGGGTAAGCACTGCTGCCTCTGTTTACACGGAGGGCACACAGGGACACAATGACTCCCTCAGGTCTCCAGCAGAAATGTTGCCAGAAATGAGAATATGAGTTGGTTCTTGTCATTCCAGGGCTCTGCCTTCTGATTCTTGTCTCTCTGTATTAAGATCTGAGGTCAGGCATAACATTATTATGCCAACATTTATTTTTTTTTCCTTCTTGGAGGAAGCTCAGATGCAGATAATGGATTGGGGTCAGGAGCTTTAGCACAGATGTAATTTCTACCTGGGCATGAAAGGCACCATTGTGAAACACTGCACAGGCAATGCACATGTTCTGTCCCTGGTATCAGTGCCCCCAAGTGAGGGGCTGAATGATCAAGCAGCCCCTTGGCATCATTCCAAGGCCACGTGGCTCAGCCACCTTCCTTCTGTCCCTACAAGCTGTGCCTGGAATGGGAATAGAATCACCATAGAATCATCACAGAATCATAGATTGGTTTGAAACAATGGTTAATATCATCCAGTTCTCCTCCCTTGCCATGGCCAGGAACACCTTCCACCAGACCAGGCTGTCCAGAGCCCCATGCAATCTTGCCTTGAACACTTCCAGGGATGGGGCACCCACAGCTTCTCTGGGTGACCTGTGCCAGGGCCCCACCACCCTCACAGTGCAGAATTTCCTCCTAATATCTACTCTAAATCTATCATCCTTCAGCTTAAATGATTTAATATGGGTTTCAAACAGGATTTCAAAGGCAGAAGGAAAAAGCAGTGCCTTCAGAGAGACCAGAAGACTGAGGCTTTGAAATGCCATCTCTTGCCTTCCTTAAAGGAAGGGGCGTATGGGCCTTGCTGATTTTGGCTTGCTCTGTTTTGGCTTGTAAGGAGTTCCTGAAACAACATCATAATTCTCTGTGGGAAAAGGGCAATCGTTCAAAATAAAGAAGTTTTATGACATTTCTGTACCTTGCTCCAAGCTCTACTTACCAGCTGCCCACTTCAATCAGCCCCTTGGCAGAATTAGGTCTTCCCGGAGTATCTCAGCCCTAATTTTCCCCCAAATTTCCTTCTTTGACACAGATTTTCCTTGCCCTAGCTGTCTGTAATTTGGACAGCAGTTTGTACCCTACCACCACCTTACAGTTCAGCTTTCATGTGCTTATGTCTGCAAATTTTTGCCATTTCCTTGGAAAATCTTTGCTGTTCCACTTTCCAACCTCCTCCATCTCCAAGTAATACTTGACAGCAAATGAAAGCAAATGGACTAATTTGTCACAACCTGCAGAATTCTGCTGCTTGTCCACCATGTACGGACAATTTGCACGGAACAAATTCCAGATTGAATGTCTCAAGTGAGTGAGCTGAGGATGCCTGGAATGTAAAGCATACCATATTCCTGTAGAGGTAGAATAGCAGCTTCAGTAGCTCCAGGAAAAAGAGCTTTGTTCTTTTCAGGGTAATGTGTAATTCTGGCTGGCATTTTCCTCCAGGTTTTTACTAAGGTCGGTGTTTGCAGTTCCATTTATGTGATATTTTCCAGGTCAGATTTTTTATTCTGCCTCTGTGCACCAAATGTTTTCATCTATTTACTTGAGCTTAAAAAAAAAAAACAAACAAAAAAACCCAAAACTCAGCTCATACAGTAATCTGAAAAAGTCCCCCAAGACAAAGTGCCAGTAAAAGAACCTGTGTTTTGTGGCTGTCTTGCTTAAGGTTATGCAGTTGCAGTCCTTAAATGCACCGAGACAAGTGGAAAATAGCTTCTTTTCATTGTGTGAGGGGCTTTTTTCAAAGGCAGGGTTTGCCTTTCAGGTGCTTGGCACTTCTCAGCATTGGAGCTCTGCAGATGCAGGCTGTGATTAAAGAGTTCCTCATGTTCTGATGCATTATCACTTATTAGCTAATATCACTGAGAAATATGGTATTTTCTTCATCTTATAATGTTTTGATTTGAAGAAGAGGAAAGAAAAATCGATTTACAGCCTCTCTCCTTCCCAGGGTAGCTGATTAGAAGAGGAAGGCACCAGCAGTAAGGGTACAGCAACGCCTTTGGAAGCTCAGGAGTACAAAACCAATGAAGTGTGGTGATAAGGGCTCTCCAGAAAGTCAACCTCTCCCAGATCAATGCAAAATCCAAGCAGGCATCAGCAATGCAGAGCAGAGAAAGCGCCATAGGCACCGCTGGAAAATTACAAGGGCTTTTGTTTCCTAGCAAATCTCAATTCCATTAAAATCAATTTACAGCCTGGTTTATCTACTGGATGTGTGCACATTTTCCTTCCCTGCCAATACAATTGGCATCTCCTGGGACGTTGCCTCCTGTATGTTGTTTCCTCAGTTGTAAAACCCAGGCTGCTCCAAACGGGAGAGTCAGGATAAAATGGGTGGCAATTACACAGCACTGGAGGATAATCAGCAAGCAGGCTTTCTTCTGCAGGCCATTTAGGTATTGTTTGGTAGAAATCCTGTTTAGCATTCCACAGTATTTATTCAGGCCTGGCTTCCTCTCATCTCATCAATGATGTTTAAAGCAGAGCACCAGAAGCTTGGGGTTTATCTTGAACTGGAAAGATTCTATTTTGTTGTAACTCAAGTCTCTTCTTGAAACACAAACCAAGTTGGGCTGGTTTTTGTTGGTTTTTTAGGTTTGTTTGGGTTTTTTTATTTTGCTTTGTTCTGTTTTCACATCAGGAGCAAGAGAGGCTTTGGAAAGGAACAGAAGCTGCTGTCAGTTTTCTCCTGTGACAGCTCCTCAATGGCCCAGCAATTCTGTATTTACTTTATTACAGAGTCATTAGTGGGCTGTAAATCTCACTGATGAGCCAGCAACCTTTCTGTGGGCAACTCGCTTACCTTCAGAGCCCCATAAATTCTCCAAAATTAAGTCAGCCTCAAGGATGGTTGGGAAAATACCATTCATAACAGAGACTTGCAGATATAACGAGCTGGATGTACGAATTGAGAGTTGGCTTATTAGATTTGCATCCTGCAATGAGCCAGGAAGGGCTGGAGATGTTTTAAGTGATGGGAGCCAAGGGGGGATTCAGAAGGAAATGGGAGCCAGGAACACCCTGAAATGAGCATGAGGGAAGGGGTGTTGCAACACAAAGGGACAGAAGACTGAGGGTGGGATAAGATGACAGCTTTTAATATGCAGAGGGCAAAGAGAAAAGGGTTACATGTGGATGAAGCACAAACTGATGTACTCAGCAATGTCACAGCAAGGAAGACTTCTTTTAGCCGCTTGAAAAGCGCCTAAGACTAGGAGATGGTAATGCTCTAAACCAAATATTTTGGGAGAGGATTCCAAGCCTTTATGAAGAAGCCAGAATGTCACCTGTCAGGTCTGCCCCAGGTATGGCTGATTTCTTGCCTTGGATCAGGGGGAAGGATTTCCCAAAGGATTGACCCTTTGGATCACCTTCCACCCCTGTGAGCCCTTGCTCAGCTCCAGGTCACACCTCCAGTTAGTTTGGCCATCCCAGGCTCCATCACAATTCATTGTAACTCTGCTTTCTTCCCTTTTCAAACAATTTTCCTCTGTTAAAAACACAGTCAATATTTCTGCCACATCAAAAGTACTGTGATGGAATAAACAATAATTTTATTCCCAAGATACTCTTGCTGTTCACTTCTCACAACTGTAATTCCAGGAAAGCAGAAAAGAATGTTGATATCACTGCTTGCTTTTTTTTTCATTGTTGCTGTTGGGGTTTTTTTTAAATTAAATTGGAGCATTTCTCTCTTACGAACACCTTACACAGATTGTTTTCAGTACGTTTCTGACATGGTTGGTACAATTTGGGCTTGTTTTCCTATCGCAGTCATATATTAAAGTCAAAACAAATCCTATTTCCTCCAGGTCCTTCTAGCATCGTTATGCAACAGTGTCATCCACAATTTTAATGATGACATCTCATTTCAGGAGGGCATGAGCTGAATCCCAATGAATAAATTCATGAAGTTTAACCTCTCCATGACCTCATTTCCACAGTGGTTTCTTTTCCCATCCCACCCCAGCTCATTAGCTGTCCTGACAAAAGCAGCTGAGATGGGATGTGAGTCTCATAGCCGCGCTTTAGACAAAAAGAAACAGCGGGAGGAAGGAGAAAGGTGGAGAGAAGCATCGTGCTAGGTCTGGAAATAATCTGCTGTGTATTTGTAAGCAAGCTAATTTTTGCCCAATATGACATGGTTCCCAGCCAGAGCGATGGATCTCAGGCTGGAAACTACCCTGACATTATAATTATGTTCAACCCTAACTAATTTCTTTCTAATGTACTGTGAGTGGCACCCAGCTCATTGAGATGCAGACTCTGTTCCAAGGACATCCTGTGGCTATGGAGAAAAACCTCTGTCTCACACTCAGTTTCAGCAGTGTTTTCACTGTCAACTGTCACCATTAACACAATGTTTAGGTTCCCTCTAAAATAAATCAGCCCATTTTGTCACCCTCTCATTGCTCTGCCAGCAGCCTTGAATCATTTTAATGCAGTGCCAGCTTGGTGCCCAAGTTGCTGTTGAGGTTTGTCTCTGGGCATCTACTTTCTTTGTGCATTTGTGCATTTAGCCCTTAATAAGACTACTTAGAAACCAAAAAAACCCCACATTTCTGAGAGCCTTTATCTCAAAACATCCGCTCATGAATCAAGAGAGTGTATTTTAACCCACACTTTGTAAGTGGCCAGCGAGACACATTGCCACGTCCCAACCTCATACAGCATTGAATCCACTGAGTGAAGTTTTTCTTTACTGTTTTTATGGCTTTCTTAATGTGTTGTTATCCATATCTGCAGCATCAAAAACTATCAGGTAGGAATTTCAGCGTATGTAGGATTGGAATTTCCCCTTTGACTTATTTTTCCTTTCTAACAGAATAGCAGAGTCAATTTTAGGGACAATTGATTAAATAACATGCTAAAAGCCAGTTTTATCTCTAGTTTGTTAGTACACTTCAGTAAACAGAGCTTCTGCGAAATTGCTTTTTATCTCCATTATTAAATGTCTAATAACCTATCCCCATTTCAGTTTTCTGAAGTACCTATGAACTACTTTTACTGAATCCAATTGATTCCAATCATAACTCCAATTACACTGAAAAGGAACGCAGCTGACTCCCAGACTATCACCATCACTGGTAGTGTCTTCACCTTTATTTAAAAACCTCAATCTGGGGACAAATAGCAGCAATTTTCCCCTGTTGTTCCACACCAGGAAAAAAGACATTAGAGAAGCAGGAGGGAAAATAGGATCCTGTTGATGGTAACTGAATTTATAGTGAATTGTTACTGGATGAAATCTGTTTAGAGCAAACATATCCTGTTTACTGCAGGATTTTATGGGCAGCTCTCAAATTTGCATGCTGATTACATGAAATGTAGGAAGTCCCTCCCAGCTGTACAATGGGAAAAGAGGATTGTTAAAATGTGAAGTTCTCTGGAGCTCTGGACCACTTGCTCTGGGAGATGCAGCAAGGACTGTAGGAGAGCAATCCCCATGGCTGGGAATAAACCTGTCCAACCTGTGCAAAGGTTTCATTTTATATGGGAAGTTTCCAAATCTGTCTTTCATAGATACGGATTCACATAAAGATTATTCTTGTCTGAGATTTCTGGGCTCTTTGTCTTCAAGCCAGCACATCCTGAGCGTGATCAATAAACACAGCGGAGTGGTAGAGCACATTTATCTCCTGCTCACCCCACAGTGAGCACTTCACCTGGTACTCCACCTCAGGCAGCCTCAGGCAGCAAAGCAGAGCAGTAAGGTTCTCTACCACCCCTCTAAAACCCATCTGAGGTGCCCAGAGGTTTTCCAATAAGGCCACAGGAGACACATTAGCAGGGGAAAAAAGGCATCTTGTGAGAATTTTTTTACTGGTAGCTTCCATATCTAGACCTTAACCATAAAACCATTGAAAGGTTAGGCTGAAAAGATATCTAAGGCCACCAAGTCCAACATGTCCCCAAGTGCCACATCTACACTTCTTTTAAATATCTCCAGGGATGGTGACTCCACCACTGCCCTGGGCAGTCTGATAAAATTCTTGATGACCCTTCCAGTGAAGAGTTTTTTCTTGGTGTCCAGTGTTCCACACAACGCAAACATTTCATTCAAAAATAAGCTGGAATCTTCCCTGGTACAAGGCAGTGGCTGTGTGAGCTGAGAGCTGGTTTGGGTACCTGGGTTGGGACGTTCTTATACAAAAAATCCAATGGCAAGGGATTCTCTGAAGGTGATTATGCAAGGAGCAAATGGAGCTTTTTCCTATTCACTGACACAAATGATCTAAGAGTGAGCCAGAGCGAGTTGGTAAATGTGGTAATAAAGGGAATCAAACAGGAAAACCGAGGAGAAAGGAAGAGAGAGCAGAAAAGGTACAGGGAAGGGGAAAATGATGTATGGGTGTGGAGGTGGCCAACACACAGGAAGGATATGGGAGCAACAGTTAGCTCAGATGCTTAACTCCGAAATACACTGTTCCTTCCTGATAAGTTTGACATCAACAGGAGTAATGGCTCAGCTAAAGAGCAGAACACAACCCTCATCTAGAAAAAAGGTAGTTAGAGAGGGGGAAAAACCAGAAACAAAGGATGTAAGACACTAAAGAGCCTTTAAAATTTCTCTACAAAGCAAAAATGTTTCTCTCCCTACCATGTCTCTCCAGTAACGAATTACATTTATTCTGCCATTTACCAGCACCTTGAGGACAATCTTTTCTTCGTACTGATCCTGAAACTTCTGTCCACACTCTGTTGTCATTTCACTGGTGAAGTGCCTTTAATTCTGCTGCTAAGAGGGAACACTGATATATTTGGCTCCTGTACCAGTGTCATAGGTGATGTCCCTCAGGTACCAAGGAGCTTTACAGCTCATCTTCTAGAGGTGTCACTGTGTGAACTGTGAGCCAGTGTCAGGCACAGGTGACTGACACAATCCAGATACCCAAATGTGTCCAGTTCCAAGCACCCAAAGAGGCAGAATGCTGATAGAAAAATAGCAGATAATCATAAGTGTCTTTTTATAGAGATTTAAAAGTGTTAAATGCTTTAAAGAGTGAGACCAGAGAAAGTAACAACTCAGAAGAAGTCCTGAAGACCCCATCAGTGAAAGGATTAAGTGGTGACTTAACAAAGAGGTGCTTTGACAAAGAACTGAACCCAAAGAGCAAGTCTAAATTTAGGCACTGTGGAATGCTTTGCTGATCCCCTTTTCTCTGCTAAATTGACCTCATTGCCCAGAGAGGCTGAGAAGTCAGCTTGTTACCAGTTACTGTTGTGCTCTGTTCCCCTGCTCGGTTTGCAGCTGCGAACAGCAGACAACACTGAGCCCAGTGAAAGGAGATGCAATTCCCAAACCTCTCCTTGGAGCCATCAGCAGACACAGGTTCAAAGGAATGTGAGAACAAACCTCATTCCCCAAGGATGTAGGTCAGTCTGAAGGGCTGCTGTATAACTACAGGCAGAATTTTCCCAGATAAATTATGGCTCATGGAGTCAGACACAGACCCTAATTGAGTAAAATGCACTGATCCTCTTGCTCAACAGGGCTTTGTTTTCAATTAGGACATGGTTCCCCTTGACCTTGAATTTTTCAGGGATGATTTCTGGATGAGAAGGAGAAATGCTGAGGACTGAGAAGGCAAAGGGCAAAAGAAGCCCAAGGACACTCATCAATGCTGATCTCAGCTCTCAGTGTGGATGTGGCCACATCACTGCCCCTCCCTGTAAAGACATTACCAGATAATCTTAATTGCAGCTTTTGCTACGAAAGGCTGTCACAGAGCTTCACAAACTGCTCAGTAAATCTGAGAACATCTAAATGCTTTATTTTAGTGTAAGAAAGGACCATGATGACAACCAAAGGTGCCCAGCTACATAACATGGGCCATCTGCTTTCACTCCATAATTTCTGCAACAAGCCCTTTTCCTGAAAAGCAGATTTACCTATAAAAGTAAACATGAACAATGGAGAAACCTTCATAGATATTTAGGCAATATTCAAAAATCAGAATTTTTCTTGTTCCTTTTGCAGTAAGGTAGAGACCATACCTATTTTAAGCCATTCATTGACCCTTGCCTGCCTATTGTTTTTCTTTAAACCCACGCTCTGGATTTCTGTTGTCTTATTAGTTTTAGCCCTCTGCTCACACTAGGAGATTTCAGTTACTTTTTACTATTAGTAGTCAGCTGTATAACATAATATGTACAATTCTAGGCATTATGGAAACTGGGAAATGAATTTGCAACTGCTTCCAGCATATAGCACATTCCAGCAGCAGCAGCAGCAGCCAGAGCTGATGAGACTTGGTGAATAATGTCTCTTCTCTGACTTGCCTTAATAATGATCATAAAAAGAAAAGACATACAATTTTTCATGGGCACTGAATGACACATACATCCTATGCCAATACAGAATGAAATGGTATTTCCAGCAATTTTCTGTCTCTTTCTCATTCTGGGCGTTTTTCAATGTTCCGTAGCCAACAAATGACAGGAGAACATTGCAAAGGTATCATATTAAATTACAAAAGTAATTGTGTGGCCTGATTGAAAAAGACAGTTATTGTTAGAATTAAGGGTTTCATTTCTTTGTAAGCACAAAAACCCAAACCCACAGCATGGATCCAGACACTGGGCTCTCACAATTTGTGCTGCTGCTTCTGCATGTGGGATTTGCACCAGAACACCCACAAAAATAGTAATGGGAATGACAGTGACTGAAATAAGACTTGGAAACATATTGATTCAACTCACTGGTGACAATGGTTGACTGTAGCAGCTTTGCTCCTGACTGAAATAACGTTATACTAGATAAATAGCAGCAGAATGGGAAATAGTTTTTGGGCATAGACTCATTCACCAGTATGTAGATCATATAAAAATTAATAGTATGGAACTTATTACTTAGTAAAACATTAAGATCTTTAGAACATAAAAAATGATGAGGAAAATTTACATTTCTTCCCTCTGAAAACTCACATTTTGTATCTTGCTACTTTTCTGACACGTCTGCCTAGTGCCAAGGGAACTGGATGCTGACAACTCAGTTTGACCCTGGAAAGGTGAACAAATAAAGTCTGGCATGCAACATACAAACAATTTTCCCCCTTTGTAAACATTCCATTATTTATGCCCCATCAGAGAGGGCAAGAGAGACAGAGACGACTAATAGTGGCATGAAGGGACAGGACATGGCTTCAAACAGAGATTATCTGGTTTAGATTAGATATTTAGAAGAAAATCTTGACTCTGGGGGTGGTGAGGCACTGGCACAGGCTGCCCAGAGAAGCTGTGTTTGCCTGGAAGAGCTCAAGGCCAGGCTGGATGGGACTTTGAGCAGCCTGGTCTGGTGGAAGGTGTCCCACATCATGGCAGGGGGCTGGAATGAGATGATCCTTAAGGTGCCTTCCCAAACCATTCCATGATGGGATGCTTTCCTCACAAAGGAAACTCTTTGGAAACACCATCAGGGGAAAGATGTTTGTGGCACTAAACTGTGGTCAAAGCCAAGCCAGAGGTGACAATATGAGCTGGGGAATTTGCAGGCTGCCTCATACTTTGGGATTTCTTTGTGTTTCTTTGGGGATAGCTGTGACCTGGCCAGCACCTTTGGAAGAAGAAGATTGCTGGGGGAAACCTCTGGTCTTTGGGAGCATTTTTCTGTTTGGAGAGGGCAAACTGGAGCTTGGAGAAGAGGGAATGAATTATTCAATGATAGAGTTTTGCTGCAGGAAGAAGTGAATTGAAAATACACTTACATCTGTATTTTCTGTGAGGTTTCCTTTTTAGTGAGGCACTGGGAGACAATTTTAACCTTGAATTTTTATCTCAGGACATAAACATTTAACGACAGAGAAATATTATCTCTGTAATTTATGCTTTTGGGAAATGGTACACAATTCTGTGAATATTAAAC
>NW_005054435.1:1862067-1884149 GCF_000277835.1 Geospiza fortis | reverse complement strand
GAGCCAAAATTGTGTCAAAAATATTCCAGTGAACATATGTCACACATTTATGCATTTGTAGGATATTTTATACTGACAGGTCAGCAGCTGCTTTACTTTGTTCCAGGGATTTCTGCCCAAGTGCTTTGTTTCACTCCTAAATTTAATGGCACTGAAAATTTGTCCTGGTAATAATAAATTCTCAAATTCAGATTGATTTCCTTAGAAAAGGAGGGGATAAAGTCGAGGAAATTCTCTACAGCTACATTACATTAATTCCTCTTGTTGGGAAAGAAGAGCCAGTGAAATCAAAAGTTAGAAGTGTATGCAAGAATTTGTAACTATATTCCTATTATAGTTGCTCAGTCACTCAGTTTGCTGGTGACTAAACAACCTTGGATTTAAAGTATTTTCTCATAAACAAGCCTTGTAAAGTTAAAATCATTTCACCTGAAATATAAAAGTACTGCATGCACCAATCAAGATGAGGATATATTAATATGGTGACAAATCCTACCCTTAAAATCCTTTAGTTTCATATTTTGGGGCTTGATAAGGACTGTTTTCACTTGCTGTGTGACCCTTTCTGTACCTAGACTCCACAGAAATAATTCTAGCATAGCTGGGTCTACACAGCCATGCTATCAAAAACTGCTGATTGTATTTGTAGTTACGTTTTTCCATCTTCCCAGAGCAGCCTGTAGTGTCTTGTAGGTGGAAGTGGGATTGAATTAAAATGAGATCCGTGTACAGTGATAGCATAACTCCATCTAGGCTGGGCTCTTGAGCTGGTGTAAATCACAGGCCACAGCTTTGCATGCCTGCAATGGACACAGATTTGATGGCAGAGGTTTATCCAGCAACCCTGGCTTAAGTGGGGTTGGTATTGACAGCTCCAGCACAGCTCTTTAATTACAAATGGGGGCTCATTGCTGCTGGCAGCATTTCCTGTGGATCTCTGCAGTGAGCAGCCAGGGCACAGCCAGAAAGTTTGGCTGTGTGATGCTCAGCAGTGCCCTGGCCAGCAAGCCTTACAAGCAGCAAGCCAAGCTAGCTTCCAGGTGGCCCAAAGGCTGACAAAGCAGTGGGTAATGGAGAGGTGCTGTCTGTCCCTCTGGTGAGATCTGGACTGCTGCACAGAGCAGGTGCAGATGGCAGATTTTAGGTGCAAAGTGCAGATTTTTGGGTGCAGGTAGTGGGTTTTGGATGCAGCCAGAATGATGCAGGGCTGGGATTTGCTATGAGGATACAGCAGTGTTTTCCCCTGCTCTGGAAGATGTCCCCTTGCTTTTCCTCCAGCCAGATCATTAATCTCAGAATACCCAGTGACATTGTCACGCCCCCTTCTCCAAAACCTGGGTGGACATATGGCTCACACTTGTCATTTGCACAAGTTAGGCTGGCTCCTTCCCAGCAAGTCATATTTATCCCTCAGTGCATTACTTCTGTTTATAATGGTCCTTTCACTAGTTTTCACCTCATTCCTAAGAACAGTTTTGACATTTTAAAAGGGAAGGAATATTGGTTTTCATACTGTGGTCTTTTTACCTCATCCCTTCTCACTATCTCTTGTACAACAAGCAGAGCTCTAGTCCTTGTCCATGACAGGGATATTGGATCCAGATAATCTTTAAGGTCCCTTCCAACCCAAACCATTCTGTGATTCTTTGATTCTCTTCTGGCATAATTTTTTTTTTATACCACTGCTTATCCTCTTGTCAGATCCCTTTCCCTAGGTGCCCGTAGAGGATCTCAGATTCTCTGCTGTGACCTTCACAGTGGCACAAAGAGCAGTTTTGGTCAGTTTTGGACACCTTCTTGCTGAGCTCTCTCCTTCCTGATGGACCTCCTCTCCATGGAAAGCCTGGAAAAGGTGGTCAGTGGCATAGAGGGGAGAAGGGGTCAGAGATTTCCGCTCAGGGAAGGCCTTCTCTGGTGGAGCAGTAAACACTGGGGAAATGAGACAAGCTGGGAACAGGAAGAATAACCCAAAACTCTATAGCAATGCCCATTGACAGAGGTAAGAGGCTTTGCTTTCTGTGTCCCTTCTGTTTTAGTGTGATTTCTAGATTTACTCAAACAGAAGTGCTCTGAACCTCTGTGCTGCTCCCTGCTTCCCAACTTGGATGTTCTCGCTGGAATGGAGACCACATGCCATCATCCTAAAAGCCAGGAAGGAATAAATCAGGATGATGATGGCAATGTTTGCACATACCAGCTGATTTAATGCTATCTTGTTTCCTTCTAACTTGCATTTTATCCCAAGCTTGTTTAGTGTGAAGAGAATATTAAACTGTTCCAGAATCGTCCAAAATGGAAATCGTGACAGATGGCAATAAAAAAAAAAATATCCATAATGGGTCCCATTTTGTTTTATACTCTTAGGGCAAGGTTATTGCTACAGTTATGGTCTTAAACTCTGTTTTATTTTTATAGCTATGATAGTAGTTAACGTTGCCTTTGCCTAGCCAGCTGCCTCTACTGAATAAAAAGTCTCTAGCAGCTTTGTGTAGCCAACTGGGGGAGCAAACAGTGTGGGAACTGCTCCAAAGTGCTGGTTTAAAATCCAAAAGGGAAATAAACGGGAGCCCTCATAATACCAGGGAAAAGCACCTGCAGGAAAAGTGGCAAAGAGAAGGAAACCCAGCTTGAAAAAGCAGATTGAGCCAATGGATTTATGCCTCAGCACTGGAGGGGCAGGTGAGGGGGAGAGCAGCAGTGGGGCCTGGGGGAAGCAGCAGCAGAATGTCAAAAAAGTCTGTGGAACAAAGGGATTTTGAAGCTTTATCAGAACATTCACTCCTTGAATAAAACTATTATTTTTGGTTGAAAAGAACCTTTGCTACATTTATCAGTAATATCAATGGTGTTTATACATTCAGACTGAACAGTTTCTCCCAGGTTTAATTATCTGTCTTGTCTTTCAGTTATGCTGTGAGTTTTTCCATTCACTGGAGTTTTTCCATTCACTGATAAAATATTTTTAAAATGTAGATACAATATATGGGTCAGAATAAATTACACATTCTTAAATATTTTCAATTTAAGTGAAATGACCCAGTGTTATCGTTACAAATATTTTCTGTGGAGTTACTTCTTAGCTCAGATTTTCATTTCTTTTCAGCCACTCCTAATCACCAAACTGTGAGGAGAATTCTCTTTCCGAGACAGGTAGTGATCCCATAAACCAACAACATGTTTTTGAGAACACACTAATGTTCAAACATTCAATAGTTATAGTGGCAATTGCTTTGCTTTCCTGTAGCTGTGGGAAATCAAATCAAATTTCAGTGCATCACCTCGAAAAACTTCGAGCTGTTTCCATCTGCAGGTTAATAAAATGCTTAGTACCTGTCTGATAAAAGCCATGTGTGATTATACAGAAAATAAAACACTAAAAGTAATGAAATAGGTAAGTCTAAGTGCAAATCTCCACATACAGAAATGGGAAAGCAGAACTATCATTCCAGCCATATTGCCTTTTATACCATCTCAGAATAATGAACATATGGTGAATAAGGATGTGACTCTTCACCTACCTCTAGCACTAAAAACACTAAAAAAATAAACATTTAAGCCAAGTCAGCTATCTGGGTTCTCTGTCACCAGTGTCCCAGCTTTCTCTGGGGTCATGGACAGAGGTAAGCACCTTGGATGTGACATTTATGGGCATATTTTACACCCTCCATTGGCTTTGAGAAGTGTCTGCCTCTTTCACTTGATGAAAAATAAATCTCACAGAGGTGCCTATAGCTGCACCTCCAAATTTTGGGTGGCTGAAGATGGTTTTCAGACATATGTGGGCACAGAACCCTGAGTTGCACACCAGTAACTGCTCTCAGAAAGTAGGCCATCCATAGATATGACTGGTTCTAATATACCCACAAATACCCATCCAACCCTGAAAAGTCTGCAGAAAATGGGGTTTCATTTCAAAGTGTTGCTGTACATGGTTCAATCACTCCCATCTCTCTCCTGTTGGGAAATGTGAGAGTCTGAAACAACTCAGATATTTTCATGGAACAGCACATTTCTGTCACTCATTAGCACTTCAGCTGTCATATTTTGTCACAAAAATCTGTACTCATGCTACTACATGTAGCATATGTTGCACAGCTCTGAGTAACCACATTTCAATAATATATTTACTATGGGAAATAAAGGAAATCCTCTTTCAGACCTGTGATCAATCATAAAATCCCCAATTTGAAGTGTTACACAAGCACGATGCAAGTGGGGTATATTTGCTGGAGAATCTAAGTTAAATTTATAAGCTTCAAGAATAATCTTTTAGTTGATTAGCTATTCAAAACACAACCAAGATTATCCCAAGTGTGTCTGAATAGTATAATGTCTGGAATTTAAAGCATGACTAAGGAATACCTTGAATTGGAGAGATTTTTGTTAACTACACCTTAAGTAAGTTTGTTATTTAAGGGGTTTTCTTCTGATAAATACAAGTAGCTGAAATTATTTAAAGTACTGCATGTCTGTCTCTATTTCTTGAAGTACTTCATGGCTGAATAGTGGTGATAGTATGTGATACTAAATGAAGGAATTCAGAGATGAAGAGAATCATCCTGTATTTTGATGTTTCCACATATACCTATCACAGAATCAGAGCATTCCTCTGCATGACCCAGCATGGAGATTTTATTTTAAATTGCTACATTGAAATGCTAAAAATGTGACCATTTGATCTCTGTCTTGTGGTCTAGCACTGTATTATCATAGATTCAGTCTAGAAAGAAAAGAAAAAAAAAGAATTAAAAGTGATTTTGGTTTCCCAGCAGTCATGAATTAGAGATAAGAAGGACTTGAAAGAAAGCTCTGACTTTGGGAATGTGATGGGATATTACCTTCCTGTGGCTTCTTTTCCTGCTGTTGCTCCTCACTGATATCTGAAGGTGAAGGATGCATGTCCCAGAGGGTTGCCTGAGTTCTGTACCTGGAGGCTCAGAGTGCTCTTTGTGCAGGCTGTGACTCTTTTCCAGCAGTTGCTGAAGCTGTGCTCTGCATTTGCCCTGGCTGCCAGTGCCATTCGTGTGTTATTTATAACGGGACCCGCTGCACTGTGCAACATGCTTTGCATACAACAGGCATTCTCAGCCAAATCAATAAACTCTCAGCCCTTTAAAAGCCAACATTCCCCTTAGTCTGCATTTGTCCCTTGAAAAAGAACTTGGGCCATGGCCAGGGCTTGCAGATCCTACTGTTTTACAAGTAGTAAATAATTATTTCAAAGAGAACACCAAGACCAAACCCAGGCTGCTCAGTCCTCCTCGTGCTGCCTCTTACCAAACAAACCACGAGAACCAGGAGGAACTGAAAGGGGGAAACATTAAAAACCACAGGCTTAATACACAGGTCTGAGCACTGCTCCTGTGGCTTTTGTCTCCCTCTGAAGCCTTCCCCCTTCGCCCCGCTGTGCGAAGCAAGCAGCAGTGACATTCGGCAGACACTTCAACAGCAGAGCAGACTGCAGCTGCAGATATTTAGTAGACAATTTGTATTCATAGGCATCAGCTAATAAGAAGGGTTTCTCAGTGCCATTCAAACAAAACCATGTAGCAGATTTCATGTCTCTAAAACTGATATGCTTTTATGCCCCTCCTGGAGTTATTTCCCTCAGCAGTGTGCTTCCTCAAATGAAAAAATATTACATTTTCCATATTTTGATCTTTTTGTCAGGCACTTGTTTATTTTCAGTACCATGGGTACCACAATAACAGACTGCTTCTTCCCATTGCCTTAATTGTTTAGATCCACCACAATGGAAAAAGCATTTCATATTCAAGGCCGGGCAGCAGCAGCAAGCACAGCAGGTAACACTGAAGAATTCTGTGTATTTAGTCAGATTTTACTGATTACCAGTGAGGTAGTAAAAGCCAAACTACAGCTCTAGTGATTTTCAGAAGTTGAGCTTGATTTAGACTTGCTGCAAACGTTAGCAATTGTATTTGTGTAGAGGGTTTTTGGACAAAAATGTGTTGTTGATGAAAATAAAACCAGTCCAAAGGAGGTTGAGAATTTTTTCCAACAAGACTGGAATTGCAATCTCTTGTTGGCTCGGGAGCTGGGTTGAGCTCTATGTGCTTCTCCAAACATACCCTTTAAACTCCGTTGTTCAGCCCCCATTAGGTGAGATAAGCAGGTAATTACCCCCGAGAGCCAGGGGAGGTGCTGGCTGCCTGTGCACAGCTCAGCGCTCTCACTGACTGCCAGAGCTACCTGTGGGTTTCACACACTGGGTCTGTGCAGGCTGCAAAAGGGCACAGGTACAGAACCCCACACTCACAGATCCTTTTGGGACTGCTACTGAGCTCCAGCTCTAGCAAAAACTCACCAACATCCATGCAGGGCAGTAATGTTGCACTGGGATTCAGTATCTTGTCCAGTCAAGGACTTGGTGGCCTTTATGTGCAGGGAAAGGAGTGATTCTGCCAATCCAAAGTGGTGTCTTTTACCAGCAGCAGCATTAAAATTATCATGAAATTCTGGGAACTGTTAGAATGAGAAAATGCCATGGAAGGAATCCATTTTCTCATTCTTTTACTTAATGTGTTGTGCTAGTACAATCCCTGGTGTGCAAAACAAGAACATGCCTACTCAAAAATCTTTCACTGAATGGTTGATATCTGTCTAACAAAAGGGAAGAAAAACAAAAGATATCAAACTTCTATTTCTGAATACGATTTTTGCATCCAGCAGGGAAATGTTGTGAATTAGCAGCCAAACAGCCCTGGAAGAACACACCTGCAACAAGTGGCTGTCTGCCTGCTGGCAAGCCAGTGTTCCAAACATTCCAAAGGCTGACTGCAGTCAAGGGACTCCTTATCTGGAGGATGAGCATGGGAAAGGGAAGAAACTTTATTCATGGAATGCATTATTTGCCGTGAGTGATTTACTCATCACTGTTTCTGACACAGAAATCAATTGTCCTGTGAAATAAACTTCCACCAGAGCATCACTACTTGACACACTCAGGGTTAGTCTAGAAAGAGAATACACTTGGTTGCAAGTAGTAATGAACCACTTTGTTAATTAGCTGGCTCGAGCTGCTTGAGTTCTGAGCACCAGATTTTGTTTTCAGTGTTCCTCTGGCAGGGATGGATAAAAAGGCTGATTTTGGACAGCAAAGTGTGCCTAGCCAGGAGGACAATGAGAGTGACTTTGATGCATTATCTCTATTCCTTGGTCCTTGCTGCCCATTAAAATAAATGTCGCGTTTCTCTGCGCCTCCACATCGATTGTGAACAAATTATTTCTCCTCTACCGTCTTCCTTAAGAGATAAAATGATCTTTTTCTCCATCTACTGAGGACAAGAATACTTCATGAACCTTAAAAAATCACTGCTGCTCGAGCAGCTATTGCTCCTGGCTGTACCCTACCTGTGGCAGCCTCTCTGTGGGCACCAATGCAATGTGACCTTCCTGATTTTCTGCTCCATCTCCTCTGCAATCATTTTGTTGTGTCCACTCAATCCCAGAGACAAATAGGTATTTTTTTCCAAACTTTGGAAAATGTTGACCACCTCCTTCAGGCTGCTTTCTACCAGAAATGTATCAGTGTGGGTAAGCATCCTGCTGGCTCCTGCTGCTGTGAAGGGTGAAGCCTCCTCCTGTTGTGCTTTTTTTGGTACAAAAAGCAGAGAACACACAACTACCAATGATTTCAGAGGAGGCTTTCAGATGAAAGCCTGCATATTTTCCAGGCATTCAACCAAGTTGTTTTCAGCCATCCTTAACCAGGGTATTTTCATGCCCTATCAACTTCTGGGATTCCCTCTGAACAAAGTAATCTGTTTGACACAGTGGCCAAACAAGACTAAAATGTGCTTTAAACTGCAGAAGTTCTCTCCTTGCAGAGGTGATGGTGACAAGGGGAGGACAACACAAGGCACTCCAGCAGCCATCCTGGGATTTGCAAGGAAGGAGGAGAGCCAGGCTCTGCCTGTGATGGGCAATGATGCCGAGCAGGGCCAATTCCCATCACCATTTAATCAAAGCAGCTTACTCCCCTAAGCAGGTACTTTATTCAGGGAAGAGCTGTTGCTCTGATTTACACAGCAACTGGAAGCTGATATTAATTTCCAGCAGCTTTCTCGTGTGCCTCAAAGTTTCAAAGTGAAGAAATATTTGCATATATATTAGGGAGGATACAGCAATGGCTCTTTTATGAGTACATCCTTGCATTTTATTGCATATTGCAGGTGATCATTTTGAAAGGGAAAAATGAGTTTGCTGCCACTTTTGTTATGATATCTCCCAGAATACATTACAGATCCTAATTGACAGCATTATATCAAAATGCCCACAGACTTGGGTTGTTTTATGGGCCCATAAAACCAAATCATTATTCTCTGCTGGTGAATTTAAGAAAATTTTATTTGTATCTGATAAAGTGGTTTACAGCTACATCTTGGAAAGGCAAACAAAGGACTGACAGTGTTCAGAGGAAAGAAAATTTATTAGAAAATGAAGTTATTACTTGGATTCTGCATGCTATCTCATTTTTATTTTTCTTTTATTTCCCCAAGTTTGATGAATGCATGCAGAAGTTAAGGAATTTTAGAAACATCATTAACATAAAGAAAAGAACAGAATTGCTCATGCTTTGGTTTTTCATTGTTCCATTAGACCATGCAGCAGCAGAATTCATATTGAAAACTTAAGGAGCTATTTTTAATAGCTAAGATTCTTTATGGACTATATACATAATTCTAAAATATGAGATTTCATGTGGTACAGACCCTGAGGGTCATGTGCTGTGGTAAATTCTCGTGCTTTGGTAATTTATTTTCCATTTCTTGCCAAAAAAATCCCCTCTAAAAAGTTAAAATAGAAAATGCTACAGAGATACAACTTCAACTCCCCCTTTTACTTCAAGCTGGCTCCTAAAAGCTTTTTCTCCCTGCTTTTTCCAATATGAGCATAGTTTTCTTTTTCTCAGCACACCATGGTAATGGAATTTTGCCTGTGCCCTGCTAACAACAAACACATTTAAACATGACAGATCGCTGTAGTTTAGCAAAGTTCTGTCTGTGCTCCAAATCCATACCTGCCAATTTTGCCCAGCAAAGAGTCTGCACTTCTTCCAGCTGTTGAGAGCACTTAAACCCATTGGTCTGAGGAAATGCTTTGGTTGTTATTTGATTTATCCTTGCAATTTTGCGAGTACATTGAATTTTCAAATTTAGCATGCATGCCCAGAAATACTCTCAAAACTACATGTTAATAAATTTAATGTAATGGTCCAAACCTCTCTCAGCCCTTTAAAATTAATCCTGAAGAAGGAACATCAATCATTAACAAATGTTTTAGGAAAATCAACCTTAACAAGTCAGATTCTGGGCTGGCACTGGAACACCAATAACAAAGAAAATCACAGAGTAGGCCCCGTTTCCACCACATCATCAGACATTGCTCTGTGGCTGCAGCCTGCATTTTCTACTCCTACCACAGCAGGATGAGGCAAAATATGGAGAAGTCCTCTCCAGCTGGAGATAACCACGGAGCAGCCAACGTTGGGACAAGAAGGCAAAGGTCATGGCTGACCCATAAATTATGGGACATGGGAATTCTCCTTGGAGCCTTGGCTGCTGCAGAGATGAGGGGTCAGGCCTGATGGCTCAGCTCAGCAGCTGGATTGAAAGCTCCAAGAGCTGTGCCACTCTCTTCAGAAATTCCAGGGAGGTGTTAATGCAGGGGTTTCATGGAGACACAAAGGCACTGTCCATCTCCTGGGCTTCACCCCTCAGTGCTCACGAGGAGGGTGACAGTGCACTACTGTCTTTGGAATAGAGGAGCGTCTCTCCTCCTGGCCATCCATGCAGCTGCATCCCACGAGGCTGAGTCATCCCATCCTTTTCCTTGGGAATTTCACATTACATAAGGCACTGAAGATGCATGAATATCATGTTGGGTAAGGCTGCGTGTGCTGAAACATGAGCGGTGGAGCTGGAAAGCACCACCAAAAGTTATAAAACACCACACTTCTGAGACCTTTACAAAACACTTTTGTCTCATGTTTCAACCATTTCCCACAAAAATAAAACTCTTTTCTTTCCTCCCCTGGAGAGGGAAAATTATTTCTGAGAAAATATTTCTTTCTTACTAATTGTCATCAAATGTTTGCCTGGGCTAAATATTTGTAAAAATCTGTACTCCTCTCTGAAAAGGAGCTCCTGTGTAACAGTAAATAAAAGCAAAGTCACTTTATCTGGATTAAGCTCTGGACTGGCTCCTTTGAAATCTCACAAATCTTGCATCAAAGTGACAGGATTCAAAAAACCAGAAGGCTGAAATTTAGACCTCTTTTCACTTGTACTGATAAATCAATTCATATCAATTATTATTACTATTTTTTCCTGAGTGGAAATTGCTACATTTCTGTTCAAAGCAAAATGAAAACTAGGTTTAGATTAAAAGCTGGGATTTGACTGGAATTGTCCTAGTCAAAATGAGCTAATAAATTAAATATTTCATCTGTTTTAAAGATGAAAAGGAGTCTAATACTGACACTGAACTCCTTAAACCCAGTCCTTGTGTTACCAGGAAAGTCCACACAAGTTCTCTAAAAAATACTTGACCTTACAAAGTAAGCTAAATTAGGTTATTTTTATTCACAGCATGTCAATTAAATTAAATGGTATTCCACAATTTTAATGGCATTGTTAATTATGTTGAAACCCCTCCTAAGTTTTCTGCTGTTACATAAAATGTTGTATATGAATATATACTGTGGATATTTCAGGCTAATATCCTATCCCACAAGTTTTATGCTGGTTATTGTTGCTGGTATAAAAGCCCTGAAACATTCCATAAGTCACTTCTTATAAGAAGCTGCTGGATACAAAGCAGCTAGGAAATAATAGCTTGGTTTTGGCAGGCCTTAAATTTAACAAATAAGTCCTTAAACTTGAGTCAGGGACTCAGGGAATGCTGTATTTCTCTCTCTCTGTTTTCAAAGGAGAACTTGGGTCACTCAGAAGTCCTTTCTAATCCTTTCAAGGCAGAATAATTAATAGTTCAAGGGCATAAAAACATTCCGTTGTTTGCAGTTGCTTGCTGCTAGAGCAGCTTTAGTTTCTGTCAGCATTTCTGTTAGCAATTCTTTAAGCTGGAGGCTTGTAATTTTAAATAACACTCACTCTGGCCTGAAACTCAGGGTTATATGTGTATTAATCAGGGAACTTCAGATACATGTCTGCTTCTTTGCCACAGAGCTAGAGTTATGACCCCTTAGTTCCACTAAAGAAAAAGCTGGCTATCTTAAGGGAAAAATGTATGTATAGCTCTGGAGAAAGCAGAAAGCGATTTGCAAAAAGAGAACAATGAAAATCTATACAACATCAGATTTATTTCTTGAGGCCAAAACAATCTGCAGCTTTTTTTTTTTTTTTTTTTTCTGTTCTTTCCTTTCCATAGAGGAGATATAGGAAAAACTGCTCTCAGTAATCAGAAACTTGGTGTCTTGTGAACTTGGGATTTATTTCCTCCCTACGTTTAAGTTCAGGGCTTTGGGGAGCTTCAGGCAGTTTTGGCTTGGAGGCAGTGGGGTGATCTCAAAAGAAGCTGCCTGACAAGAGCAGGGTGAACCACCTAAAGAAACTGAAGGAGGGCAGGCACAGATCAGTCATTAAGAAGCAATTCCTCCCTGTGAGGGTGGTGAGCCCCTGGCACAGATTGGCTGCTCCAGCCCTGGAAGTGTTCAAGGCCAGGCTGGATGGGGCTTGGAGCAACCTGGTCTGGTGGGAAGTGTCCCTGCCCAGGGCAGGGGCTTACAATGAAGTGATCTTTCAGGTCCCTTCCTAGGCTCTTCTATGGCTCAGATGGACTTATTCTTTCTACATTATGGTACATCTCCCAAGATAAAATATTATTTCAGAACAGCCCAAAAAAGAAACACAAATTATTCCTTTAATAGTTTTTAGTCTTTCTTGTAAAATCTTTCTACCAGCTGTGTTAAATGCCATTTATCATTTCGCTTTCATATCCCAGACATACAGGTAGATAAAAGAAACTTTGTGAACACAGGGTGATAGCAGTTAGTCTTTAATTAATAAAACAGTGAAATTAACACTCAGATATTCAACTATTTCTAACTTTCATGCAGCTCATCTACAGGACATCTGTTTTATTGCTGCTAAAAAGTATTCTGGATCCTCATCGATCATAACTGAGTGTGGCTACAGATTCCAGTTGTTTTTAATATATCTCAGGTCCATCACTCTCGGTGTTGTTTCCTTTTGGATATATGAACCTGCCATCTCTTTTTCTTTTCTTGTTGAAACCAGCTTTATGATAAATGAACTCTCCCAAACCAGCACATTAAAATGGTGAGAAATTATTGGGCACAATTCCCATGACAGACCAGAAGTAGCTTGAGAGAAGGTCCAGATGGAGAGTGTTTTTGAAAGAGGAAAGATTAATTACTGTTAAGGCACATAGGATAGCCAAAGAGCAGGGAAAGAACAGAAATGTGAAGAAAGAGACACATAGGTAGACTATAAAGAAAAAAAAGAAAAGAAAAAGAAAAATGCTTACCTTAATAAAACTGCCCCAAACTAATCTTGTTTGCAAAAAAACTTTGGGTAATTAAAATTCCCTTTAGATAATTAAAATTCCACTTTTCTAGCATGTGAAGAAAGGCAAAGCTGTCCCTGTTTTTGCCTGGTATCCTGTTAGCCCTACCTTTTCCTATGTTTGCTCCTTGTAGCATGTCAAATGCCTGTCACTGAAAGCACTGTCATTTCTATGGGAGAGGCAGTGTACCATGACTTAGGTTATAAACTGCTGAGCAAACAGAAAAGGCATAAAATGGATAAGAGGGGTGGAAAAAAAAGGAGAACCTGCTGTTAAATAATCCTTTGAGCACTGTTTTGAACAACTTGACAAGATTAATAAGCTTTTCTCATCATAATCCCCTATAAAATGGGATGTGTAGGAACTGGGAACGTCCGTTTGTCCTGTCTTAAGCAAAGGACAGAGGCAGGTGATTAGGAGGAACTGATTTTGGATCTGAGAATTTGTGGGCCTGTACTCAAGCAGCCTTGAGGAAAGACTTAATTTCCTACCTTGTAAGTGTAGGCTCTGTTACCAAAAAAATCCCATGGGGACAAACACTTAGATGCACAGATTCCCATGGACCCTGTCTTTGTAGTTCTTTCTGCCATTGTTTTGTTTGTTTGTAAAAGAGTTTACCAGGACCTAAAAATATTCAGCAAAGTTCTATATTAAGTTTCATTCTCAACCTCTCTCTCTTTTTTTTCTTTGAAGAGGTACATTTGAAGGCACAAATGCATTTCTAGGATATAAACTCAGTCTACGTTTCACATCTAAATTATGTTTTCCAAGATGCCAGTGAAAGCACTTGTACTTGCAGCCACCCACTGATTAGCAAGAGCATCCCTGAAGTGGAATATTGAACCCTGCAAGAATGTAGGGCACTCAAATCTTACTGGAAGCATGGAGGAACCATTTCCTCACTGAATTGTAGGCAATTGTCATTTCTGTCATGGGCAAAATTTTCTGTCAGGAAATTGAAACCATCATAGTTGCTCAAGGACAAACAGCTTATGCTGACTTTATTTTTACCCCCACTCCCCCTTGAAAGCAGGGTTCCCTCCGAGCCCTCACATCGAGAATTAAGCCCTGGAAAGATCTCAGCTTAGAGACGGCTCCTGTGATCGACAGTAACAGAAAACCTGCTTTAAAATACCAGCACAGGAAGCTACTGTGCTGTTCTCTGAGTCACCTACAGAGCTGCAAAGCAAGCCATAAATCTGCTAACGGGTCCAGCTTTCTTAGCAGGAGTGTGCACAGCCTTGTAACACGAGGGGCAAGCACACACATCTCTCCTTTCACCACCTGAAGCCCTGATAGCTGCTCTGCTTATAAAGCCCCTGCTGTTGTGGTGGATTTGAAGCTGCAACAAGTGCTGAGGACTCACTGTGGAAATACTTGTCTGCTTATGACCTTACAGCTTTCAACATTATAGCAAGTAGGAATGGCAGCATTTGAAAAATCTCAAACCTGCTATTTGAGAGCTGAAGAATGTGTCGTGTAACTGCCTGAGGATTTGGGGAAGACTTGACCACGGCTGTATCCATTAACAGAGTGGGAATGAGATGCACAACCTCTTTTTCCTTGCCCCACAAAAAAAGGAGAGGTATAGGTTGAGAAGGCTGACAAGCTGGAGGCTGGTGTGTTTGGTCCACTGGTGGTTTTGGTCTACTACAGAAAGCCAGAGCTTGTCTTGCATTGTGGCTAACAGCAGCTTTAACTGGAAATGCATTTGGAAGGTTCTGAGTGACAGAAACTGTTGGTGCTCAGCAGCTTCCAGGTCACAGAAACAGCTATTTATATGTATGTTCAGGATTGCTGTTAGGCATGTGATTATCTTCTGAAGTTTACAGATTTTCAGTTCTTGGCATCTAATTTTTTGGAACTTGTCTGCCGCTGCTGTGTGAAACCAGCTCTTTAAGTGTGTCTGCTCTGCCAGGCACTTCTGGGACATGTGCAAGGCCACCTCTGATCTTTGACGGACACTCTCCATCTTCTCTGCTGAACTAGCAGAGTATTTTGTTCAGATAAGGAAATGCTGAAATAAGAATCCAGAGCCCTATTTTGAGTTCTTGGAAAAACTCAAGTCTGATAAAAGTGAGTAATTAATGCTGTAGACAATCATAGAACAATTTGTGTTGGAAGGAACCTTAAGACCATCTCGCTTCAACCCCCTGCCACGGGCAGGAACACCTTCCACAAGAGCAGACTGCTCAAAGCCCCATCCAGCCTGGTCTTGAACAGGCAGCTTGATTCATGTAGTGCAGCAAACTAGGTCTGCATCTTATTTATTTCTCTTTATTTTCCCAGTTCTCCTATTATTATTTTTGGTTGCCCTGTAATAGAGCTTGTAGCTTCTTTCTCTACTTGTACTTTGATACGAACAGCATGAGTGCTGCCCCTATAAAATATTTTGTCTTGCATTAAATCAAACTCAGGAAGGAAGAAAAAATCAATTTTATCTTCACCTGGACACAGAGATATCAAAACCATTACAGTGAGAGCACAAGGTAATTTTCATTGGGGTAGTGAATAACTTCACTCCCTGCTGAGCAGCAGCATGTTATTTCTGAAGCTCTCACATTCTAGTCCTTGTTTGGATTTTCTTTGGAAGAAACCTGCAGCAGCCAGTTCCCACTCAGGCCTTGCTTCCTCCAGAAGATGGACACCTTCTGTTCCTGCATATTGCCATCGTCTGTGCTGCACATGTCTGCTGGAGCTGAACAGCAGTACGTGAGAGGGGAAGCCTTGCTCCACCAGACTGCTCTTCCTGGAGAAGATCCATCTCACGTGGACACACAGTGGTGAAATGTCCCAGTTTATTGAAGCTGGGGATTGATTCAAATGCACTTCCAGACACTGACATGCCCTGAGGTGTGAGTTATCCTGACAGGAGTCAAGGTCAAGCACGGGCTGTCGTGTGCCAGCAAAACAGATGTTTAATCAAAGCCATATAAAATATTTACAGGGAAGCTGCAGCTGCTGGTGAAGTGCAGCACATGACACGTCATCTGATATGAAAGGTTTAAGGAAAATCCTGAGATGTGGCCTGGCAATGGCTTAAAATAAATAATTTGTCATGAATCTAGTTTTTCTCCTTCTTAAAGCCAGGTTGGATCCAATCTGTCTAAATTAAGGTTCACTTTGCCAGGCTACTCAATGCTTCTGCCACAAACAGGAATGATGATAGCTCCCATAAAGCTTCTTCAGGTTCACATTTCACAGCTCATCTGAAGATGAAGGCATTACATTTCTGCAGCTTCCAGCAAAGCATGACAGGATGGCACTGGTTTCCAGTTCTGGCTTTTAATGCTTCATGTGCTTAAGTCAATAACCACTCTTATTTTCTGACATGGTGTGTAATGATAAAGATGTGGGTGGAAATGTAACTTGGACTTCATGCAAAGAAAGCAGACAGCTTGTGATTTCCCCTCTTGACTCTGAAAACTATTTATTACCTGCTTATTAAAAATTCCTCTTCCAGTGTAAACTGGAAAAACCTTTGCAGTATATCCTCTTCCTTTTTCTCTTAACGTTTCCAGCCAGAAGCTTGCTCAGAATTTCACACCAGCAGATTGCTCTTTCAGCTCTGTGCTGGCAACAGCTGGGGATCCACAGCCATGCAGAGCCTGCTCTGCTCCTTCCAAAGAACAGAATATCTGCAAAGCATGTTCAGCATTTTGCTTGGTTGAACCCCTTCTTTAAGATGAGTGGAACTCACATTATTGCCTGCCCAGCTGGCACAGCGATTCATGCACGGACAAATTACCAAGATAATAAAATTGACACTCGGAAATAATTACACTTTAATTTAGGAGGGAATTAAAAACAGGGATACAATCCACTGCAAGTAGTTTTACTTGCAGAGTAGCTGATTAAGCACAGTCCTTCTCATTTAATCTGACTGTTCACAGGGAGAAACAGTGACCTTGTTGGAGCTGAGGGCAGAAATCCCACTGATTTTTGTTGAGCTGGGATCTTACTTTCCACATATAAGTGCAGGTGCAAGAATTTGCAGACTTAGACTCTTGAGCTGGGTTTTTGATGCATTTATATTGCATTTTTCTCTCTAGGAGCCTCATAAGCAGGGCAAAACCCACTTTCACAGCCAAGTCTATTGTTTGTGTAGGATTAACTTCTGGTTAACAGGAAATATGTTTAAAGTTACTTTCTTTTGAAAACTGGTGAATAAGGAAACTTTTTTGCTTGAAAAGCCAAACAAAATTTTTAAATGGGATTTTTAAATCAGTACTGGGGCTTTTGAGAAAAGCTGAATGGTCTTGGATTCCCAGACTTGTCTAACTATTTTATTTTTAATTCAAGTAGAGTTTGTTCTTCCTTGCCCAAGGCAGGGAGGGTGAAACTAGATGCTCTTTAAGGTCCCTTACAACACAAAGCCATGACTCTTCTACAGTTCCTTTCAAAAACTATTTGTATGAGGGAACCTGCATCCTTTCAGTGCAGAGTGACATAATCATCATATATGAGCAGACATGTACAGTTCTCTGTTTTCCTATCTAGTGTTATCACAGATTACAAAAAATTATAAAGTTTGCCACTGTTTAACATCAAAAAAAAATCTTTCTGCACTTGGGCACCCTTTAAAACTGTAAGTGCAGGAAGGTATAAGAACAGAGATAAGGTTCTTATTAAAGAGGTGTAGAAACTTAATTTCTGTTGAAATATTTATTCCTCTTGAAGGTCTGGCACTGAGTTTGACCTGGTGGCAGCAGAGATCTGCAGGTCAGTTTTACTGAGGTATAAAACCTGAGCAAAACTAGCCTGGGTTACTACCTGGGCAAGGTCAGGTAGGCGTCAAGGTGTCTTTTTGCCTCAGACTCAGATGCAAATCTACGTATTAACCATGTGGATTTTACCAGGATATAGTGTGCTAGCCCAGGTACCCTCCATGGAAGCATCTTTATTTTCTTCAGTGAAATGAATGTGAAATGTAAGTCTAATTAGCCATTAAATTTGATCATTTTTGGCTTTGGATGCCTATCAACACACATTGGTTCAGAGGATTCCCCAGAGATATTTTTGCATCAGGGCTGCCAAGCATTGGAATGGACAGCCCAGGGAGGCGGTGGATTCACCAGTGATCCCTGGAAGTTTTCAAGAAACAACTGGACATGGCATTTAATGCTCTGGTTCAGTTGGCAAGGGTTGGACTTGAGGGTCTTGAAGGCCTTTTCCAGCCATAATGATTCTATGATTCTATGCTTATGGACAGTAATCCATGCTTTTATTAAGATTTCATGATCATACAGCCTTACAGCAGTTTGCTATTTAGCAAACATTAATTTCACTAAATCAGTCTGTTTATCTGTCAAGTCTGCCAGTCTTCCCAGAGCAAATGGCTTCATCTTTAGTCTTGAAGAATTATAAATGGATAGCAGAAAGAGAGAGAGCGGGACGAGGGGTGCAGGAAGCAGAGCACAAATAACACCTGGTGTCATCTTGCACTTTCCTGGGCGAAAGGAAATATTTGCACTGTGTAGCCCACACCTATTTAATTAAAGTTCAAAGCTTGAAAACTATGCCTTGCTTTTACATACCTCTGTAGGGAGAGCCGAAAGAGCAGCAACGGCTCGGGAGAGCGCGGGAATGGGATGTGGGAGACTGGCAAAACTCAGCAAAGTTACCACTTACAAAGCCACACTCAACCAAAACAAAACAAAACTATGCCTCATTTTCCAGGAAATAGGGGCTCACCCACAGTAACTTATCTCTTAGCTGAGGTTATACACTTTAGAATTTATGAGGAAGGATGCTGGATGAATGCTCATTTTCTCTTCAATGGAGTAAAATACTTTTTTCAGGAAATTCAAAATGAAACCAAACCTAGGCTGCACTTTACAGGCCAAAAAAATCAACTTGTTCACTAATGAAGAGCTTAGATGCTCTTCCAGGAAAGGAAGATTGGAAAAGAGAGAAAAAAACTCAGCAGATCATAAAAGGGAAGAAAATGATGTTGTCCATTTTAGATATGGATCCAAAAAATTATCAACACAGTTTTAAACAAGTTTTAGCTTGAAAGAGTAAATTGCACAGATTTCTAAGAAGATTTTCAATTTAATTATGTTTCTCATATGTCCTGTTTCTGCATTTCCTCAGTGGTAATGGAGCATGCTGAACACCAGGGACCAGAAGAAGTCATTGCATTAAGACAACATAATCATACACTTTAAAAGATTACATGAATTCAAGTCCTGGGCAAATATTCATTGCACTTTGAAACTCTCACCATTTCTAGGAGAAACTAAATGAAAATTGCATTAAACCTTGACCTGCTATGCTTTCTGTTTATTTTGTACTCTCCTCTTTTCATACTGTTCTGACCTTTTTACAGCTAGTCTCTTCTCAAAAAACAATAGCACTGTGCAGTCTTCAGAGAACACAAGTAGAGCTTCCTTTTTTTTTATTTTTGGCAAGTCATCAGCTACAAGCAAGATAATTTTTATCCATGTTTGAATTAACATATATTCAAGGTGATATAAAGTGCCTTTATAGACCCTTCAGAAATAAAAAAATGTCTTAGGTGGTCTGGGATATATTATAGTATTTTTCTCACCAAGTAAATATAATTATTTTCTTTGTCAGTGCAGAGAGGTGCATAATAAAGCTTTATTAGCTCAAAGCCAGAGCTGAAGGAATAATAAATAAAATAAACCCATCAATACAACAATCTGCAGTTCATTTGGCTGCTTTGCATATATTTTAATGTATTCCTGTCTGAGATGTGATGCGAATTATGCCTTATTTGCATGACTTGTTATAGAAAATTTATATTCTTCTACATGCTATTGTTCCCACCTGAATGTGGCATTTGCAAGCAGGTGTGCAGTTGTTAGCAAAAAATAACAAAACCCTATCTCCTAGAGGATGAGAAACTCTGGTTAGTTAAACCTGGGCATCATGACCTCAGCTCTCACAGTCGAGAAGACAAGGTGATGAAGCCAGAGGCTCCCTGAGCGTGGAAGCATGTAAATGCAAATTCCTTTGTGTGAATGTGAAAAGGGACTTTTAATAGAAAATCTTCCACATGCATTTATTGAAGGACTAGAACATTTATTTTAACTCCCCTCCCCACCTTCACACTATGAGGAGCTTAGTCCCTGTGAAAAAAAGAAATTCAGAATGCACTTTCCTCCCATTAAGTATGAAAGAAAGAACAGAAAACCATCCAGCACCTACTTCTCTGCCTAAAAAAACCCCTCCTAAAAGCTTTAAAAGTATTGAATTTGGACCAATTTTCAGCTGTTTTTTTACAGAAGTCTTAAAGTGAATTTTGCTTTTACATGGGTATAAATGCCTGCAGAGAAGTAAGAGGATTCAATGAGCAAAGAACTGCCGGGTAGGGGGATGCTTTCAAAAGCCAGCAATCCACAGCTGTAGTGGTAATGAATAAGATGTTTTAAAAAAATATTGGGTTTTAGCCAAAGTTGTGGGCTTGATTCAGGAGCTGGATGGTGAAATTCCCAGGTGTATTTCTGCAGCACATCTGTTCTGGCCTGAAGCACCTGTTGGGCCCAAAATGGGTAGCACAATCTGAGTTCCTGTCAAGGTAATTTAGCTTTTGCTGAGCTCACACTCTCCATTCTTCCCCACCTGCACTCTCCCACCTTCAGCTGCACCTCCACACTGGGTATTTTGTGTTCCATCAGGTGGCTGTGCACTGAGCACAGTCGGTATGTTGACCCTGCTAAAATCCTCTCTTCTCCTACAGGGCTGGCTTTTGGCTGGGTTTGTGAGCTGATCCCATTTTCCACATCATCGTGCACTGAGACAAGGCTGCTGATGGACAGGTACACAGCCAGGGTCAGAGAGGAGAGTGGGGGGCCTCCTCCAGCAGCAGCAACCTCTGATTGCTTGAGCTTTGAAGCTGCCTTTAGGGCTCCCTCACCTGCTGTCTGGATGACTTTTCATGAGAGCTTGGACCTAGCTGAGGGGTTTTAGAATTACAGAAGCATTTAGGTTGGAAAAGACCTCCAAGATCAATACTGGCACTGCCATGTCCACCCTAAACCAAGTCCCCAAGTGTCCTTTAAATCCCTCCGGGGACAGTGACTCTATCACTTCTCTGGGCAGCCTGTTCCAATGCCCAACAACCACCTCTGGGAATAATTTTTTCCTAATATCCAATCTAAATCTAATCCATGTGTCAGTGCATCCACCACTGGATGATTTTTGGTGGATGCTGGCTGGGGTGTGTTCATGGTAAGCACCATTCCCAGTTGTACTTTCCGTGTTTAAATAGCTTGAACACGATGTAGGTTTACAGTAAAAATAATACAGATTGTACAGACACTTTTTTGCATGTGCATTCGATTTCTTGACCTGCCTTAAAATGATTCAGGGCTATAGTGTTTTAAAGGGAAATTGTGGGAGCCAGGGGAGCCTGGCCTGAGCTGGAGGGGTTGTTAAAGAAACAAAGGAAGGCTGGAGTGGGTAGATCATTACCAAACAGGCCAGCTACACGGTTCCTGCTTCCCTAATGAGCCTGACAGCATGCAGTGCCACCTCTCCCTTCTTATGTAAAGCTAATCCCTTGCCCTCTCTGACAGCCACTATTTACATTTGCGAATGAATCCATCTTCCCACACTCCCCCCCTTCCTCTTCGAAGGGAGCAGACGGAGACAGGGCCAGCAGCACCGTCCTGCCGGGACAGCACCAGCCCCTTGGCCAGGTGTGAGTGGGTGACAAGAAAACCACTGTGGGATGTCTGAGCTGATCCCAATGAAAAGTTTGGCTGGGGACAGTGCTGGCAGACACTGGTTTTCTTCCAGCATCTCTCATTTCCACGTTGCCACCACGCTGAGGCCATGCTGCCTGCAGGGACACTGCTGCTCTCCTCTGCCCCTCGGCCCTGCATCCTCACAGCTCCCGGGGCTGGTTTGAGATAGGTTAAAGCCAAACTAGCCAAACTAGGAGCCAAACTAGCCAAAACCTGATCTTTTCCAAGGAAAGACACAAGTGATTTGTGGCGTCTGAGCTGCCTGTGGCATGAGGGCTCCTGAGGGAAGGGAGGGACTGTGGGATGGCAGATAAAGGTCGGCGTGAAGAGACACCAGGCCTCATCCTCCTGTACCATTTCAATCAATTCTTTCTGGGGGCGAGGCAATGTGGAAAGCAATGAGAT
This sequence comes from Geospiza fortis, assembly GCF_000277835.1. Taxonomy (NCBI): domain Eukaryota; kingdom Metazoa; phylum Chordata; class Aves; order Passeriformes; family Thraupidae; genus Geospiza; species Geospiza fortis. Next base: position 1,862,460 of record NW_005054435.1, on the reverse strand, counting down.
TTTGTGTTCCGTTCTCTCTAATGACAGCTGTGTCATTGATTTGACTAATTGGCTGGGAATGACCCTGCAAACGCATTTTTTATAGGAGAACCAAGGCGAGAAGTCATCCCCCCCACACCCTGCCTTCAGCGTGGGATCTCACGGCAATCGCTAAATACACCGAGGCAGGGGGGGGAAAGGTGGGAACATATGGGCTCTGTTCCTTCCTTTGTTTCCATGAATGAGCAGCAATTCCCCCGCCAAGGCCGGCACGGCGAGCGGGGCAGCGCCAGCCCTTCCTGCAGCCCGCAGCGGGGAGCGCCGCCCGCCCATTGAGAGATCCTAAAGAGCGGCTTGTTCTGCCCAAATGCCGGGCCTTTCTGGAGCTAAGGGTATCCTCCCAGCCGAATACAT
>NW_005054435.1:1833733-1862057 GCF_000277835.1 Geospiza fortis | reverse complement strand
TGGCCCTGCAGCCGGGCTGGGGCTGGAGGAAGTGTTTGTTTTCCTTTCTGTCACTAGGCAGCGGGGGATCCGTCGCCTTTGTTCTGCGGGTCATACTGCTGGGGATGGCAAATATTGACATACATGGAGCTGGTTTTCATTTTCACGTGTTTCTTGTTACCTCTTACAGCTGTGTGCTTTGGCTTTTCTCTTCTCTTGTCTTCCAACATCTTCTTTTTTTCTTTGTGGTTTTATTTACTTTTTTTGACCCTGCTTCAATATTTTCCAGTGCTGGTGGTACCATCCCAGATTGTGCATTACAGCCCCATAACCTCTGGCATGGCTTGTCCAAATGACCTGGGAGGTTCAGACACGGAATCTCCTGGAGAAACTGCATTTCCCTTCTGGTCCTTTTGCAGTTGTCATTTCACCTTAAGGTCCAGAATTGCTGCCTGTTTCATTGTGCTTCTGCTTAGGCTGTACCTGGCTGGTTCTTAGAGGCAGAAATAAATTTTTCAGGGTTGTCAGACATAGAAAGGAAAGGAGTGACACACAGAAACAAGCATTTTGCCCAACTTAGCATTTTCTTCTCTCTAGCTTTGTTGCTTCAGTTGATTTTCTGTGGTGCACTTTAGTGTGAATTATTTGTACCTATTACTGGCCATAGAAAATACTTGTTTCTGTTACTGATCAGATCCTCAATTCAGGATATTTTCATACAACTCAATGCACTGAGGTAGAGATAACTTCCAGGAAGAAAAATAGGCATGTTCGAAAATTCTGGGAATGACCACACAAAACCTGCAATACAAAAAGAAAAAAAAAATAGGAAATGCAGGCACAGACAACAAAAATCATCCTGGTACCATGACAACAATTTTATAAAATTGATGTGCATTTTCCCTTAATCACTGTGGAAAACCAGGAAATTATAATTTACTACTGAAATAAATATTTGCAGTACTCTCAACATGCCACATACAATGGGATCCACTTAAACATTTGACGTTGTACAAAGGAAACAGTCAACTTTTTGAGTCAAAAATGCATTCACAAATAAAGGGCTGAGAGAAAAGCCACGTAATCTTTGGGGTAATTGCTCAGCCTTTTGAGTAATTTGTGTGTTTGACAGGGTATGCTAAGTCCTGTGGCAACAAAATGTCTCCATAGTTCATACTGATGAAATGCCAGAGGTAAATTCCAGTTCCATATGTCTCTTGTCACCTGTTTCTGCTACATAATTTAGCTTCCCAAATGCTGTGCACAGACAAATATCCCTTGCACTGGCACATCCTGTGCAGATCATCCTTCTTTTCTCAGTATTTCTGAAGCATCTCAGTAACTGTGGTGCCTTTTCAGAAAAAAAAAAAAGCCACTTTGGAAATGATTGCCTTTGCAACAGTCGCCTCAAGTTTGCTGTGAACAAAAGGCAGAGCATTCTGCTGCTGTGTGCAGTGATTGAGCTGCTCAGCCTATTCCTCTATGAATATCCAATTACCCCTTTGAGCTCCTGTAGTGGAGCGGGAGGGGAAGGCGGGAGGTATTCTCATCATGCTGCAATTATGATTCTTCCACTGTCCTTTCCCCTTCTTCTGAAAATTATCCAGACTGGAAGGGAGTCATTACTGAGCTGATCATGATAGCATGTATTCTTTAATAAATATGCTCACAATGGTTGGGGTGAATAACGCTCGAGTGACAAAGGATTGCCTCATAGGTGGCTCTGTGATTAGCCATTGACCTCATGTGTGGTTTCTCTCCCACCTGGGTGATTGAAGCATCTGAAAAAGGAGCACAGAGCTCTGATTATAAATTACAATTTCTGATCAGAACCGTTGGACTGATAATAACTCATCGTGCAATCCATGAAACATTCAGGTTTCACAAACCCCTCGTGATTAGAGTCCTCACAGAGAAATGGCAACATGCCTGAATCACTCAAAATTTTAATTTGTGAACGTAATCATAAATCAAGGTTCTCTTCATAGGAAGGCCTTGCCCTTTTTCTGCTTGTTCAAGTGCAATTTTGTTCAGTGAGAAGTAAGGCCAAGCACTGGGTTTGGGACAGATCTAAAAGGAGGGGATGTTGCTCTTCATGGACCCAGTATCAAAGCTGTTCATCAAAAGGTCAACATCCTTCATCTGCAAACAGCACCCAGGGTCAGCTCTCTGATGTCAAAACATACCTGGTCCTATTCTATCCATTTCAGGCAGTTCTTTGAAGGCTGGGTCTTTACAGGCCTGACCCAATTCTAGCACAGCATCTCTGGCTGCCTCCACTTGAAATTTGCCATGTCTAGGACAAGAGGTAAATCTCTTTGTGCCAGGGTGAAAGCCAAGCTATTATATGTCCTTAAAAGTCTCCTGGAACCTGCCCTGGTTTATGTAACCCTCCTTCAGAGCAGGACACTTCAATAAACAGCAATCCCCATCCTCAGAAAGGTGGTTTCCAACAGACCTCTCTCCTGAATGAGGATTGTAGCTCAATTTGGCTTAAAAACATAGACTAATATTGACACTGCCCTCATCCTCTCATGTGATGATTTATTTCCTCAGCAGAATGAGCTCTCCCATAAAAAAGGATGTTTGATACAGGACAATAAAGTTTGATTTGCATCATGATTTCTCCTGCCCCAAACCACTGGCAGAGAAATTCAATTTTGCCCTTGTCACCTGAACAGTTTGTGTTGGAAGGGGCCTTAAAAGATCATCTCATTGCAACTCCCCAGCAATGGGCAGGGACACCTTCTATGAGACCAGAATGCTCAAAGCCCCATCCAACCTGACCCTGCCTTCAGTTTTCCTTATTTAAAAAAGGAAAATTAAAAGGTGAAAAATAGAAAAGAAAGATGTCTTGGTGTACACAGAGGGATGAAGGTGTATACAATATACAGTGCACTACCAAATCCATGCTTAGTGCCCTGGTTTTATTTCAACATTATAGCACTAAATTATTTATCAAACAGATTAACAGTATGTACATGTATATTTAATGTAGAAATTATCATCCATTTACAGAAGGGTTTTAAATTAGCACATGGGAGAAGCTCCTTCCTTGGGTGTTTGCCCTTCTTTATAGCAGCTGCCCTCCCTCAGCCTGTGAAACTCGTCCTATTTTTGAAAATATTTCTCCAGGTTTTGACACTGTTGAGCAGAGTGCATCAGCAGATAGCTAGAAATGGCCTGATCCCACTGCCTAAAAATCTTCTGGAGGGAAAACCCACTTGCTGTATGACATGACAGCTCCAGAAACCAAGCTGTTGCTTAGCCACCCTCCCAAGCAATCCAGCTCTTCCAAGTTTTCCAGCATGAACATCTGCTCAGCTAAACTCTTAGTGCACCTCAGGGGTCTGCCGCTGGCACACTGAAGTCTCATTCCACTGAGGTATGGGTGCAGACATTTTAAAAATGTTGAGCTGGAGTTCAAGCAGAGTTCTTAAAATGAAGGTGGTTTTTGTGTATTTTTTGCAGTTTGAGAAAGATCAGGCCCTTGCAAGTTCAACTTACTCATTTCCCAAAGCTGAAAAGTGTGTGTTTTCTCATGCCTGCAACCTTCAGGTTGATTTTCAGAACCTGGCTTCCTCCTCCACTCAGCATAAACGTTATGGTTTTCCTCTTAGGTAGTGGAACAAGCATTTCTTTGCAAAGACTTGCTTGAGTTATTCTGGGCAGCTCTCAGGAGAGGGGAAACATAATAACAAAAGATTTAACTACACTTTGCAACGCTGTAGCCAGGGAAAGAATCAGCAGTGTTACAACTAAATATTTATAGCAGAAGCCTTGCTGAAGAGCCCTGTACAGTAAATAATTACCATATTGCTTCAGTCAGAACTTCTCTGATGCAAGCCAGGCAGAGTTCATTCCTACCACCACTTCAGGGTGGGAAGAAGCCATCCCACACGTCCCAGTTGTGTGCTCCAGAGTTACTGCAGCTCTGGAGACACCTGCCCCAGCACTGATATCACCACCAATGACTGTATGAGAGTGAAACCCTACCTCTGGTGTTAATCAGGACATCCTCCTGCTTCATTTTCTATTTTGGAGGACAAATCTCTTTTAATTCTTCAGATATCCAAAACAATCTACTTATCTCGGCCTGCAAAACTTTCATGTGAGGATCAAAAATATGCTGGTGCATTAGAAATATGAATTTACCCCGTAGGATAATGTATTTTAATCCTTTAGTGAGCCAGCTCTCCTCCCAGTTTTAAATCAGGGAGGCCTCTCAGCAATCTAAAAGACTTGAAAGACTTGATTCTCTCCTGCATTAATGCACACACATATTATCACTAATTGTTTCGTCTCTCTTTAATCTATTTAAATGCATAATACAGACTTCAAGCATATTATTCTATTTCCATTTCAAATTGCATGTGAGTCATTAAGCAGAGAGATTTGTTCATTGCTAGTTTTTAAATGTGAATATAAGGGCCTTATTCTACCATAGTGTTAGGTGGAGATTATTACCTTTTCACCTGAGTGTCACTGTCATATTTTCTGAAAAATCCTCTTTGCCCAGGATTTCTCTCCTGGGAAGCTGAAAAGCCTCAGAGAAAAATGAAAACAATAATTATCTAATTTACTTCTCCTGTGTTTTGCTGCTTTAGAATGTATTTTAAAGATTGTTTATCCAACATGTAAATTGTTTTGACTTAATGACCAATTGTGGTCCAACTGTGTTGGGACTCTGGCAAGAGAGTCACAAAATTCATTAGCATCTTGTTAAGTCTTCTGTATGTACCCTTTCCCTATTCTTTAGCATAGTTTTAGTAGAGTTTAATATAGTATTCTTTAATATAATATATATCATAAAATAATAAATGAGCCTTCTAAGAACATAGAGCCAGATTCATTTCCTTCCTGCCACGAGGGACCCCAAAAATACCACATCTGAGTGCTGGTAGTGGATGTCTCTCACAGGGTTGGGTGCTCAGGTTGGGTGTTCTGTTTTCATTTCTCTCTTTCTTTTCTCCTTCACCTCGTATTAGAGAGATTGAACTTGTTAAACCTGGGTATTTGTACTTGACACATGGATTTATTATTCTGTAGAAATGCTTCAAGGCTTATGAAACTTGTGAAGTACAGACCTGAGGCAGCTCTTAGGTAAAGGTTTAAATGACAAGGAGAGAAAAACAGGCATTAAATAGTGACAAAATCTTATGTAATGATAGCAAACTTAGAGTTTTTTCTCTTATGAAGTCCCAGAGCATATAGACAAGGCAATTCAAAATGGTTGACAGCTCAGGACTGGTGGATGGAGCAAGTGATAGATGGACTCCAGAGCAATTAAAAGCTTCCTCAAATGGGAGAGCTTTCATTTTTAAGAGGTTTGAGAAGTTATAGTATGAGTTTCCCTCTGATTGTGTTTATTTGTACCTACAATTCAAATCACCACAGTGAAGCACAATGTCCAGAGGAGGCAGGACAAATAACTCCATATTTCAACCATCAGTTGTCCCGAGGGCATTTACCTCATTAATGAGGATGATGGCTTCAATTTTTCTCTTGAGAGTCTTTGAAAGGAGGTGATTGATACCGTTGCATAACAGAGACATATAACTTCTGTGATTCAAGCAATAAACTCTGTTTCACCTCTTAAAACCTCTGGCGACTATGGTAAAGTTGGTGAAATTCTCTGGGTTATCCTGTGAAACAGTGCCCTTAGATTAAGTGGTAAAAATAGGGAAAAAAGAGAAAATACTGAATCCATCATGCAGAGACCCTTGTGCCCATAGTCTCTCAATAGCAGCACGGGGTATCCCCACAAGGCATTGTCAGGAGAAAGCCAGATGACACCTCAGAGACCAGAGAGCAAAAAAAAGAAAAATATAAACCCCTCTCTTGATTTTTTTTCCTTATAGATCTGGAGTTTTTGAAGATTTAATTTTTTCTCTTTCATACAGCCAATGATTTGCCATTACAAGCAGGGCAAGCTCTGTATATCATCAGGAGGTCTGGACAACATCTTTTGTACAGATGGAGCAGTCAGACATTACTTGAGCAGTCAGAGTTGCCATGGATGGTTGTTTTTATTGGTAACTAATGGGAGATATTTCCAAGTTGCTTATAAAGATTGTTGCATGGAAAAAAACTATTATGGAGGAACAAGGCCATGGTATTTATAGGGTGATTCTGCTAAAACAGTTCTTTCTGTGATAAAAGCTCTTTGAGAAAATTGGCTGAATCTACAACAGCATCTCTTTTGGAAGATGGAGTGTTTGGTCAATTCTGCATGTAGACACAGTAAAATATCACTGGAGATCACACATCATCAGTGCTGTGATGCAGCTTGGTCTTCAACATGGATCTCATGGATCTTTTAGGTAATAATTTGCTAGTAGACTGAAGGTAAATCAGTTAATTTTTTTATATGTGTGTATGTGTATATATATACTAAAATTTCTTTATAATGAAATTATTTGGCACAAGAGAATATATGCAAAACAATCCTTGGGCTTTGGTATCAGCTCTATGCTGGCTTTAACGCAGCCTCCCATTCAATAAATTTCAAATTCAATCATCAGGAATTATGTCCACAGATTAGTTTTGGTTATAAAATGTCAGTGTTCTGCTGTCTTGCCATGCACCAGATTTTCTGCTGCAAGTGTTTCACCTCCTAATGGAGTGTGAGGAAGAAAAGCTGAGCACAAACACTGTTGATTCAATGAATTTGCAGCCTGCTTAAAGAACTCAGCTCTGCCCTAACAGGATTTTATGGGAAACAAAAGAAGAAAGGAAAATGGGTTGTCTGACAGAATAGAAATCCCGTTTTTGCTGATGCCAAACTTATCTCAGTGCCACATGACGAGATGGCCCAGCAACACATCAGCAAGCACTGAGATCAGATTGGTTCCACATTCATGAAAAAAACCCCATCGAGCGCCATTAAATCCCTGCAATGACCTTCAGATGAAAACATTTTGTGTGGGTGTGAGTGGAGAAGAATCCTGTAACTAGTTTTATCTTGGCAATGCTAAGCTTGTTGGAAATGTCTTTTAAATAGAAACACTGGGCAAAAGCAGCTCCTGGGACATCTGGAGCGGGGAGTGTCCAGGGTTGGGCTTAGACACGTCCTTCCCTCTGCAGGGGTGGGGAAGCTGCTGGACCCCAAATCACATCCCTGCCCATCTCCTAACAGCACCAGAGAGCCTCTGAGAGGGCAGGACCTGGCAGAACCAGACTTCCCAGCTTCTTCTTCCTTCCCTCAAGTCAGGGAATGACCAGGGTGAGGTCAGGAGGTGAGGGTGCATCTCCACATCCACCTCCTTAAACGTGTCCAGCAGCCCTGAAGATGCCAAGCACTTATCCCATTATTCCCTTTTGGCAAGAACACACCCATGATTACTAAGAGACTGACATTTTAATTTTGAGACATGCCTGTTAGAAAACAGAGGGGAAAAACATTCAGGATCACACTCTCTGGGTCATCTCTGTGTTTGGTTTGAGGCAAGACTTGTGAAATGTCAGCCTTAGAGTCAGAAATGAAATGACAATTCTGGGTTACCTATGTGTGGTATTTTGACTGGAAAAACTCAGCAATCCCAACTCCCAGGGCAACCCACTGGATTTTCTTTTTCATGAAGTAATACTGTTTTGAAGCAGGAAGCACAACAAAACCATAAGCATGCCAGATATTAACTATTTTATTGTATAAATACTGTGTTGCATTACATCGCTTGATGGGAGCAAGGCCACATGGCTGAACAAAAACTCCATCTCGGTGCAATCTTTTGGGGGGAGTTATTTGTTTTTCTGGGGGGTTGTTGGGATTTTGTTGTTTTTTAGGGGTTTTGGGGGGTTAGTGGGATACATCTCCATCAATAGCAATTAGATACCTGAGCTGCAGCACCCCTGTCTCTGGAGAGGGATCTTGTTGTCCAGCAGGAACCCAGCACTGGTGGCAGAAATGGGAAGCAACTGGTGAAACATTTCAAAGGGGAAAGCACATCACAGCTGAGTAATGAACAACTCAGTGCAGGTTTTACAATAGTATTAAACATTGGTTTAGTATGAATTCTGCCAAACATCTATGTTAAATCCACAGCAACAGCATTAGTATTTTCTTGGGCAGCCCAGTTTTGGGCTGTAAGTGTGCATTAAATCCTTGCTGGAAGAGAAACAAGTAATCTGAGCCCCTCAGCATGATCTCTCCTAGCTTAGCCCTCTCTCTTATTACAGTTGTTCACCCAGACTAGTGCTTTGAATGTAGATGAACTTGGAGAAACTACTGAAGGCAGCAGGAAAAGGTAGAGGTGTCGAACATCATGAGGGATCTCCGAGCAGGGAGCAACAGCTCTTCCCCTTCCTGCGGGGTCTCCTTGCATCCCAACCTCTCTGAAAGTAAATTACCAGAGAAAACACTTACCATTTTTCTTTTCTATTAATCAACATCCCTTTGTCTTCATGGGTGATAATTGCTCCTGACTTTCACTAAGTGAAAACCAGCGAGCCACATCCACTGCTGGCATTCGCAGCAGGAACATTGCTGGGAATGGGGAGGGATGTGACAGGGACACTCTCTGGGCTCTCCTCCTGTGCCCAACACCTCCACAGCATTACACAGGGCTACTGGGACACAATTCCTTCCCTTTTAAATGGGAAGTCTCAGACACAGTGTTTTCTTGTCATTTTTATTAATTACGATTTATACTTACAAGGACCGTTTTAAGCTGTCGGCACAGGAGGATTGGTGGCAGAGCTCTTCAGTCCTTTCTCCGGGGACATGATGGTATTAATAATATCATCATTTTCTACTTTTTTTTCCAATCTATTATAAAATCCATGAAGCATAAGAACAAGCCTTTGAAGCACCTTCTCCTCTTCCCTGTCTCTGACAGGAGCTGGTAGCGGCTGCTGAGGGAAGGGGCTAATTATGTACTCAGATAGGCAACTGCTCTATCAGGCAATTATTTGCTGGATTTATTTTCTTTTTTTTTTTTTATTTTAAAAATGAGAGGTTTAAATAGTGAATGCAATACATTATTACTGAGGCGAATTCTGAAATGCTGAAGGGAAAATGACACATTGCATCTCAGCGGGATAAATCTGCTAAGATTTCAGAACTTATTTATTTATCCATTCATTTATTTATTATTAATTATTTATTTGAAGATGTTCTCATTTCCACTGCATGTTTTTTCTGTGTCTAAGAATTGCAGCCTTTTTTCATCTCAGCTGTTAGAGGCACACCTTTAATGGTGAGCCTCTTGAAATTTGGCTCTTGAAATTTGCTATAAAATTTTAGGCTGCTCTCTTTCTCATCCCTTCTTGGTTTTTTTTTTCCCTGATGCCTTTTATTTTTATTTTTTTTTAACATGGCATTTTAAATCTATAAAGAGATGCATATTCTTCCCACAATAAAAATACTAGAGAGCTTAGAAGCAAATACATTTCCAATCTTTAGCTTAGTTTTGCAGCGTCTATTTTTGTTTCATGAATTCAGAAATAACTATGCAGATCTGCTGTGATAAATTAAAACTCTGCAGCTAAGACAACTAATATAAGGTGAAAATGTGCCCTCCATAAACTAGAAGGTTATTTGAATAGCCCCATTGTTTGTTCTTCAGAGGATATATATCAAAATTAACCTAATCATTTGATTTATCAATAAAGAAAATACCTGGTTTATTCCAAAGAAAAGCTGGCTCTTCTTCGGTTCTGTTGCTTTCACAAATGAAAGTGGTAAATAACCTCCAGAAAAAGGAGAGCTCTTCCTAAAATGTGGATCTCCTGTTCATAAATAAGCAGAGTTACATCACTGAAAGGGTTGATTAATTGGACATCACAAAAGTGGAACTGCATTATAGTAACATTATAAATACTGCATCACGGCTGATACCCTGAAATGGTGCACATTTCCAAAGCATACAGTTCACTAGAGGCACTGATCCTCCTGGAGAGTCCACAACCCAATAAATGTGTTCCAGCCCAGAGTACAGCCCTCATAAATCAGCTCATTATTTCCTAGGCATCACTAGATGTAATTGAAATTGGTGTCATGTTTATAACCCCTGCTCACAGAGCATGTGTGTGGAAATGGGCTAAAAACTGCTGAAGAGATGTTTTGACCTTAAGAGACCTTCGTTTAATCATCTTTCATATGACACAGAAGAAAATAACAGTGTTAAAGAAGAAATTAATATAATTTCAGGGAGTTATCTCCAGCAGTCTCATAAGGTCATTTATGAACTCCAGTAATCATGGTGGATGCCCTTCTCATGTGCGCTGATTGAGAGGTCAAAATGGAGACATTTTTACTTGTTTTTAGAGCTTCACAATGATTTGCTGAGTGATATCTTTCTTTGTTTTTTTTAAGGAAAAAAGTACTTCACTAGAGTGTGGCTTTGCAGAATGGAAATGGAAATTTATGTCAGGAAGACAGGAAAGCATGTCTATTACACAGGCTGGGAGGTTTTGCATGCAGCCCCACATCACAGAAAGTGTGGCGAGAATGGAAATGCAGTGCCTTGGAGCAACTCCCTGACTGGAGACTCTCCTGTTGTCTCAGGCCAGCTCCCAATTCATCCAGGAGACAAAGGAAGGCCTGGAGATGAAAGCCCAAACCTGCTGTCACCCTGTCACAGCAGGAGGAAGTTGCCAGACAACACCTAAGTGTTGCATAGCTCCGTATGGAACCCAAAGCCTTTTGAAATGAGCAAACAGACTTTGATGTGGCAGTGCAGAATCTGCTCTCCATCGCCACAGGGAGGGATCCTCCAGGGGCAGGTGATCCCTGGCAGATCCATGGAGAGGCACAGAGAAGGCTGGAGGATGGATGGGTGCCCAGCTTGGTGAGTGGAGCAGCTCCTACCTTGACCTCACACTCACAATATTTTGCCCTCCATTGCCTCTGGCAGAGGGAATGCACAGGCAGACGTGGGGTGGGGAGGGAAGAGCTACATCAGCCTCAGGAAGGGGAAGAGCCAAGCTTTAACTCCTGCTAGTTCCTGTGCCTCCTGGAGCTCTGTACTTAACACTCATGATGTTTAACTTTCTCAGCAGGGAAAAGTGCTGCGAGCCTTTCCGAGGTAAATAAACCACAGGCACCTTGCACTGTGTGCGCATGTCTTACCCAAAGCCTGTGGCTTCCTCTCCCACAGCTTTTTTCTAATACTTGCTCTTTTCCTTCTGCTCAAAGCACAGGAATCCCCTACAACCATCCCCTTACCTCCCATCCCAGCTGCTGTAACTTTGCAGAGATGCCCAATTCCCACTGAGGTTCCTTCCACCATCACCCAGCAGCGCTCACTCCTGCCCACCCTTCTGCGTGCTTGGCTCTTCCAGAGTCTCAGGTAACAGTGCCATCCACTTCCAGGGTTCCCATTCTTGTCGCTCTTGGACTCAAGGGAGACCCTCATGTCCCCTGTCTGTGAGCTGGTGGGATCACTTCAGCCCCACCAGTGTCTTCTCCAACCCATCAGCCAAAGGACACCCCATGCTTCCCACCAGCTCCACTCCTGCTCTCCTCTGCTGCCTTTATAGTCACTTCCTGTCTCCATGGTCTCACTTATAATAATAATCCCAGTTCTGGGACGAGTTAAAAGAAAAAAATCAAATCCTTGATATTTCGCAAAATAATTAAATTCTGAGCTTTTTAAGCAAAAATGATGCCTTGTCTGTGGGGTGGCCTTGCCCCTGCCTGCTCCAGCCTCAGTAGTGCAAGCACACGGAGAGAGGGAGGCAGGCAAGGAACATGACATATTCTGTGTCTCACTGCAGAAAAAGGTCTTCATACCCTGGGGTCCAGGTGAAGATGGCAAACAAACACTTTCCTGAACTCCTCCAAGCTTGGACATGTTAACACAGATCAATTACTTATAAACCAGGCTACCTTCCTAAAATGGGAGAGGCTATTGGGTGTCTCTGCCAGGATTGTCACTTAAAAATGAGAAAGACAGAAAACTTCCAATAGTCTCCTTAGGTTTAACAAATATTTTGCTTTTTGCATCATTTAATAATTCCTATGCCAAGGTTGCTGCAGAAATTTCAGTCTGAGAGGAGGAGAATTGTTGGCTCCTTTCACAAGACTTACTCAGAGTCTCTTTCTGGCTCCAAGCTGTAACTGTGAGTTATGCCATAGCTACAAACAGTTCTGCTGAGTGTGCAACCCAGGCCACTGCCCAATATCATGTATATATCTGCAATTTTTTGTCTCCAGTGAAAAAAATGAGGAAAAATCCAGATCAATTTAAACCCATGGCTGAAATTCCAGTTACAGCTGGTGGTGCTAAAAATTTCCACAATGCATAAGAAGGTATTTTCCATGCTGGCAAAAATAAGATTTTTCACATCCTATATTTAAACGCTCAAATAAGGACCTGCAACTATATTCATACAACCATATACACTAATCTCCAGCTACCTTATTTTATGTGAATTGCTGCTCAGATATTTTATGTCAGCCGGCACTGCAGTTGCCAAACCCCTCGCAGTTCATAATATTTTACCTCTGTCAAACAAGGGAGAAAACCTGTAAGTGTTTAAGTGCAGATTAGATGGAGCTTTGTAGGAGCTGATAAACAGGCTTGGCCAGGACAGCTGTGAGCCATGGAAAGTCGAGTGGCTGATCCAGCAATGAGCACATGCAGAGAAAACGTGGAGCAGAGCTGGAAACAGCATCCAGGTCCATGAAGTCCTGCTGGTTTCACAGCCAGACACCTCTTCTCTACCTGCTGGAGATGGACTTGGCTGTCTGCAGCTTTGGAAATGTGCACACACGAGTAGGAATTTCCATGGCAGTAGCTCATTCCCCCTGCGTGCCACGACAGTCTTGCAGATTCCCTGGAAGTGCTCAAGGCCAGGTTTGATGAGGTTTTGAACAATCTTGTCTAGTGGAAAATGTCCCTGCCCAGGGCAGAGGGGCTGTAGCCGGTGGATCTATAAAACCCAAACCATTCTAAGGTTCTGACCTTTCTTTCCCCAAGGTTTTTTTTTATACATCAGTCACTGCCTCCATTTCATGCAAAAATCAACACCACTGAAATCCCAATTAACACAGAAATTTAGAAGAACTTTATGTTCCATTCTGATCTCCTTCACCTCAGTCCCAAGGCAAGGAGACCCAAAAATGTCATAGTTGCATTCTGGTCAGGAAAAGCCACCCTAAAAATTCAGCACCACACCTGGCATAATGACAGAGCAGAAAAATACAAAGAGCCCTGAGAACTCTTTTTTTTTAACCTTTGACTCATGGCAATGGAGGGAGGGCATTAAAGACTCCCTATAAAGAGACATCAAAGGGCAGAATGTGATAATCTCAGTGAAATAGCAAGTCACACCCAAATCTCAGGAAGACAATGCCTGTGGTTCTCCTGTAAGAAGTTTTCCTGTAAGAGTGCTCAGTGAGGGAATCTGAGTTAATCCATGGGAGCTGGGGTTTCCAGCAGCAGCCTGGGAGGTGAGGCAGGGGAGCACTTTACTCAGGGTGACCAGCCTCTAAGAAGCCACTGTGCTAATAAGGAGAAAGCTCATTTCATCCTCCGTTAAATATCCATTAAGGACTTTAATTCCTGCCCAAAGCTCTCTTGCACAAAGCAGAGTCAATGGAGAGTTGTGTTTATGAAGCTTCACTACGCATTTTGCCCAAAATGGCCTCACTCTATAAAGGAGAAGAGAAAAAACAGGGATCCAATATTAAGTGGTGTAAAAAATATTCCAACTAGTTTCCCAACTAATAACTTAAGTGTTAATGGATGTAGGCTCCCACTTAGGTTCCTTGGTCACCAAAATACTCCCCAGGTTTGTTTTAAAAAGCATGAATAGCTGAGTTTTCAGTGTTCCCCATGAAATGCAACACTCACTGACTTCCTCAAGGTGCTCCTAAGTGTAGGTGGTGGTAAAAAAAATCATAAAGAATGATGAGTTGAAGCCCTCAGAAGGATATTAAATAGTGATTATATCTTTAGTATTTTCTAAAAAAAAAAAAGCTAAATATTTCCTTCTATAAAATAGAATTAGGAACTAAAAATTTCCACACCCTGTGAATTTTTAAAATCCCCTTTACCTGCAATGTAAAAGATCTCTGTCAAACCTAGGGAGGAATGGCTGTGCAGAGATATGCAAGGATGGAGTGGGAAGGACCTTCCAGTCAAGAAGCAGTTTTCTCCATTTTGTTGCACAGTTCTGTGTCTCATTTTTCAGAGGGAAAGAAACCTCTTCACACACTTGTGTATGATCTGTCCTTAGGCTGTTTATTTCTGCTCAGATTCAAGAGGAAGACAAAGCATCTGGGACATGCAGTCCTATTCCTAAGTAAGCAGGTTTAAGGGAATTGTGATTAACATCAGATAATTCTGGGATCTTATGGAAAACTAAACCTCTCAGACATTTCAGATTTGTCTCCTGCTGATTTTGAAAAACATTCTTTACTCAGAATTAGATCTTGTGTCTTTAATTCATATTTTCTGCCTTTACATCAAATCCAGCTAATAGGGTTTCTGAAAACACTTGAAAATATTGGTTCTGCTACGCTTTCTTCTTCTTTTGATCAAAAAGCATGACAAAGAAACCATCTACAATAGCTTTCATTCAATTCTGGCTCTACACATCAGAATACTTCACTGCTTCCAGCAGTTGCCAGTTTAACAAACTATTTTTTTCCCCCTAGGGAAGAAAATCTTGCCAACCTCAACTAAATATTTGGACTTGCAGGTTGTTAAGAGTACTGTATCAGATTTGTTTTTATAGCTCTAGAAGAGATCATGGCTACTTCTCAGAACAAACTCAGCATTAGAGCCCCAGCTCTGGAGTGTCTGGAATGGAAAGCATGGAAGTTGGAAAGAAAACAGATTTCCATGGTGGATGAGAAATCCTACAGACCACTACATGACCCCTGAGAGTGTCATAGGGATATTTGCCACATGGAATAGTTTCTTTTGTGACAGAGCTGATAAAAATTTTTCTCATTTCATTTTCTTAAAACACACAAACGAACGAACAAACAAACCCCCAACCCAATGAAACAAGCAACTCAAAATATTCTGAATCATGATAAAGCAACCTGGAAACATAGACTCTTACACCATATCAATATTGTGGTCCCCCATGGACATTCAGTGGGGTTTTTTATAGTGAAAAAATTATGTTTCTGAATACAGACATTAAAATGAAAATGCCATTTAGCTTTGCATGCAGGGCCAAATGCCTCCTAAACAGTAAGCCTTCAGATTTTTCAGGAAAAAAAAAAAATCTACTTTTCTCAAAACACTTCAAAAGAGACAAAAAGGTGAGGGGAGCTATTTTTCCTGCTTTTAAAAAGCATTATGCAGGAACCTAACCTGATTTCAGATTTAAAAAAAAAAGAAAAAAAAAAGGTTATTTTCACAAGGTCTCTGCATTGATTAGCTTCAGAGAAGGAGACTGGTGCACTCCAGCTCTAGCAAAGGTGTGTAAAAGGAAACGGGAGAAAACAAGAGAAGCTCCATAGAACAGTGGCTGTGTTTTGTCTCTTTGCCTGCTTTTCAGTGCTCCAGAGCCTCCTGATGGAAGACTCAAAGGCTCTGGAGCTGTGCTGATTCCATGGGAGCGGAGGATGCTCAGCTCCCAGAGGAAAGGCTCAGTAATTACCATCACTGCTGTTATCAGGGTATTGATCTGCAGTGAGACTGCACAGCAACAGCATATGGGAGTGCTTCTTTTATCCCCTGGATGGAGGCTTGGGGAGTTTATCTTCCTGTGAGAGTACCTCCTTCCTTTTTTCCTGCAAACCATTAAAAGTATTGACAAACTAGTGAGATTTTATCAGAAAGGGTTTAAAAAAAAAGATTAAATATCTCAGGGATGCATTGATTTTTATTTATCAGGGAAAAAGATTCTTCTAACAAAAAACTATAATCAAGTAATCAATTCCAATTACCTTATTAAAAAAAACCCCTAAAACTCATGAGCATGAGAATGCCAAATAATCTAGTTTTGTGCAATGCTTTTTAATATTTAACACAGGCTCCTTCCAAGGTAGCTCTAATGCTTGCTATAAAATTTAACTGCAAGGGCTAAATTCTCCTTTCATTGATATACCAACCCTAACAGATATAAGAATAGGCTGTGTTGTTCCCTTCTTAGGCACATGGGTCTGAATCCTACAACCAGTGTAGCTCCTTTATATTCTGCATCCATTTGCCTTTTGCTCCTGGCAGATAAGCTGAGCACTGTTAATATGAATTTCCTCACATAAATATGTTAATATGCTGTGGCTAAATGCAGATGAGTAAGGAGCTGGAATGAAAAACAAAATCCTCTTCCATCCAGATTTTCAGCCATGCTCTGATTTTTTTTCCAAGCACTTTAAAATTTCAACTTTCCAAAAAGACAAAAAAAATGACCCTTGAAGAAAAGCCAAAAAAACACAAAATGAGGAAGAAAACCCCCACCTGCACCAGAACTGGTGCCAGTGTCATCTGTGCAGTGCAGCCATCACAGACTTCCTTTCTGGAGCAGGCTTGAGCCCAGGTGTTATTACTCCACTGGGTGCTGTCTGCATTTAAGTAACTCTTTCTCCTTCAAAACCCCATTTTTCAGCAGTGTCACTTCACTATTGCTCTTCTGTGAGTTGCATGCTGCGATTTTTTTTTTCATGCATTATTTTATTCATGCATTCGTAGTTAAATGCATTATTACCTAGGAAAATTCAAGGAGAAATAGAGTTCTAAATTCCTAAAAAAAAACAATACAAAAAACCCAAACAAACAAAAAAAAAACCCAACCCCCACAAAAAAAAAAAACCACACAAAAGCAAACAAACCAAAAAAGTGGAGTTTATTGTACTTTTTTTTTTTTCAGGGAAATATGCTCAGTGTCTGAATCCTAGTTGCTGTTACCTAAGGAGAATATTGTGAGTTTTTTTAAGTAAATTCCCTTAATCTACCTCCATTTCCTGGAAAATGTCAGATGTACCTATATAGAGCATGAGACACTTTAACATTCTAGTAGGCATTTGAAACAACCTTTGAATCAGTTAATTAGATTGCATGCAACATGGTAATGAGGTCACAGAAACTAATTTGATGACCTTTGTTATAAATAGCTATTAATTAATGTATAATTAATCTTCACATTCATAGGAGACATTGCATGTGACTCGTACATGAAAACAAAATTAGGAAACATCATATTCATGTTATATATGATTGTTGATTAAATGGTTATCATATTTAAATTATTCCCAAATTATCATGCTGATAAGCAATGAAGGTAATCAGAAAACAACTATTTGCTCAGCGTTAGAGTTTGTTCAGTGTGTGATGACAAGCTGAAGCATTAAGCAGCTGTTTAAGCATGAGGCAGATTCACTAACACTTCCTAAAATAGCATCCCTTGCTTACAAAACCTTCTGATAAAGCTTGGATTTTGTAAAGGAGAAAAGAAGAAATAACCATAAGCAAGGACAATACCAGGATTATCAGAGATGATGTGTAATGTGTTTTTTCCCTCCACTTTTTTGGCTGAAGAGGAGGGGAAAAAGCTTCATTTCACAATTAATTTATCTGCAAAACCTTTCTCCAAGCTTTGGTGGCAATACTGAAAATGGATAGATTGCCCTGTACTCATCTCTGTGCCCTCAATCCCTCCTCCCCTGGCACAGGGGGAAGAACAAATATTAGCACAGCTTAATGGCCAGGTCAGTTGCAAGCTCTGAAAGTGTGGATTTAAAATGTGGGATGAACTCAGCAAAATGACTTTAAATGTGTTACATCTTGTCCAATGTTATTAATGAAGGAAATGACCTACTTTCATGCTCCATAGATGAGGGGATAACTCATTAATGAGCAATAATACATTAGGACTTAATATGGGGAGCTACCAAGCTAAATTCTAGGGGTCTGTTGGTGCTCTTATATAAGGTTTACCTTAGGCCTTAGCAAATCCTGTCCCAAAAAAATCCACCCATGGAGCATGGCTGCACTGTCAAGTCTTTCATTTCCAATGCCTCTGGCTTAAGCTCCTGAAAAAATCATTCCCAGATCACCATAACCCAAGTAATCATTTCTGCATGGTCATAAGAAATTATTTTCAAAAATTCTAAACACTGAGACTTGATCATTTCTAGGAAATGGCTGTAAAAATAGCACCTTATTGTTTCCAAATGATTTCTGTCCAATTTTCAAATTTAAAGCTTCAATCTGCAAGCATTTACAAGTAGCAGTTTTCTTCTTGTCAATAGCTGTATTGAACTCATGTTCAGAGTTCTGAGAATGAAACCACGTCCCCTCAGCATCACAAACTCTCAGGCTGAGACTGGGATTGTTCCCTGTCTCACATTCCACCAATTACAGAGCTGGACTTTCATTAGCACTAGGGCTAATTAAAAGACATGGGATCCAAACTGTTCTGACAGAACGTTGGCTACCTGACAAAATTAATATTTTTGTGAGAATGCTTTCCAGAGAGAAAGTCAACTTCTTTGTCAAAAGAAATGCTCCACTTTCATTTTCCCTCCCATAATTTTTGGGACACACACAGGCACACATACCCATAACTTAGAGGCAGAGATGCCACCACACATTTTTTTGTCCCATTTGCATTGAAATCCCTGTGCCACTTCCCATTTTTCTGCATTGAAATATCTACCAAATGAGGAGGGAGATGAGGATGCTTCACAGGAAACAACATCCAGGCAGAAATCCAGGGATTAAAAGCTAAATAAATTAAGAATTAGCAGACTCCTGTTCTTCATTTTCCATAAAATACTGACACAGCTTTCCGAGTCTATTTTTGAGATAACTGAAAGCATTTGGGTTTTTGAGAAGTCAAATATTTATTTTTTCAATGCCCCTCTGTTTGTGATTAGATATCTTGCAATATTTTACTGTAATTGGTAAATCAGATGAAAAAGAACTTACTGAAGCATAACTATTGCCCTGGAAAGTAGAAATACAAAATTGCTTTTAAATAATGCCAGGTTCTCTGATCTCCTACAAAAAAAAAAACCCTGAAAACTGAGTAAAAATTTAAAATACGGAGTTTGCAATCAAGATTAATATTCAACAATGTCCCTTCAATAAATGTTGAACATTTATTTTTTAAAAATCCCTTAACATTTATTGCAATATAAAATTATCATTTTCCTTTGGATTTGAATAGAAATAACAATGAGACCAATCCAGCCAGGTCTGTTGATATTCCACTGCCAACACAGGTAAAATACATATATTTGAGGAGAGACATTAAACTTGGATGTGGGCTAGGATTTTCTCTCTTTGAGCTTCCTGGATGAAAGGCACTGTATGGTTAATAATTGCTGGGGCTGTGATGTATTCTTTATACTCCTGGAAGAGCAGACATGTTTGGAAAGTCCATTGCTGCTTTTAATAAGATGGAAACCAGAAGTTCCCACTAAGGCCACGCTGGTGAAGGCAGGATTGCCCACAGGTTGTTACAACTGGCATGTTAAATTCAGCCTATGATTTATTTCAGAGCACCCTGGAAAGCAGGTGGATAGAAAAGGACAATGATGGGAAATCCTGGTTCATTCCCCTTTCCTTGGTGACAGCCTGAGTGTGAAGATTATGGGAGTGAGAGGAAAAGTGGAGGATTCTGCCAGTAATTCTCTTATTTACACAGTGAGTCTCAAGTCCAATGTCTCATGGTGCAGTCTCAGCTCTCACTCATTCCTTACCTGCTCTTTATTTATTCAGTTCCTGAAGGTAATTTTCTTATTAATGTGAAAAGATACAATTTAGAAAGTGCAATTTAATCTGCATCTGTCCCTCTTCCCAGTCCCCAGTGCTGGAGAGAGAAACAGACCTACCTGAATGCACTGTATTAAATAACCTGTTGTATGACCCTAGTGCTAAAACTTCTGTTTTTTCTGCTGTAGGATATTAATGATTGATAACCAAGTGGCACTTTGGAGGATAGCACCAACTCATGTTGCCACAGCCAACACACAAACAGAGGGACATGTGAATATAAACTATTATAATAAAGCAGTTATAATGAGCTGCAGCCATCCTGAAGGATGAGAAGGATAAATGAGGGGAGAGGACAGTTTTCCCTTGGTGGATGGATACAAAGAAGACAGCCACATGTTGTCAATAATCCCTTAAATATTGTGAAGATGCTTTCCTGAAAGCAGCATCCTCTGGTAGCCTGCTCCTGTGACCAGGCACCCAAATGTCACAGGGCAAGTGGCATTTTGGGATAAAGCTCTGAGCCACCATCAGATTAGAGACAAGCCTGGTTTGCTCCAAGCTGCAATCATTGAAGTTCTCTTTCATGAAAAATTAACCCCTCAAAATGCAAACTGCTATGTCAAGCTTACTGAATTTTGGAAATGGGAAAGCATGGATGCTCATCCAGGCTTGGCATTGGTACTTCTCCAAGCAAGAAACAAAAAAAACCTCCAAACCAGAAACCAAACCTTCACTAAAGTGTTGGCATAAAGCAGATGCAGAACCACTTTAAAAACCTTCCTATATATTGATTTCATGGTTTGGATATCTTTCTTTCATCCTAATTCTCTTCCAGGAGGAGTCCCAAGCCTGCATTTTTTCCCCTTCCACATTGTGGTCTGGGAGGCAGCCAGGAGATGCCTGAGCTGGACAATCAAAGGAGCAGAGTCTGAGGATGCTACATAGATAAAGCAGACCAGAATTCAGCTTTTCTTCTAACACAGGTACCTCCTTCCTTAAAAGAAAAAAAAAGTAACTATCACTAAATAATGCAGGTACAAACAGGAAAAAAGCTTATCCGCACTTCTCCCACAGTTTGTGTACTCAGCTTTCTTGAAAGTGTCTCCATAGTGTGGCATTTTTCACTGTTAGATACGTTGGTGTTACCATTTAATTCATTACCCAAGGGCCTGTAGTGTAAAATACAATTTTCCTACTTGGATTCCAACCATACCTGCCATGCATAATAAAAGCCACACATTCATTTCGCAAAAATAAATCGAATTCCTTTCGTGGGCATGCTTTTATAGATGGCTGAATCTGCAGTGCTTCTGATTAGACCAGAATAAAAAAGGAAAAGGGAAAAAGAAAGGGGAAAAAAAATTGTCCCTGTGGATATTTGTTCACAGTTTTACAACTAGTTCTGGGAAGGAGGATTGCCTGCTTCTCTAAATGGAGCGTTAGCTGTTAGCACAGCGAAGTGTGAGACAATGGCTCTGCTGTTCCACACCGGGGGGAAATGGACACGTGGAGATGCGTTCTGCCTTCTTAATGTGCTCCAAAGCTGCTTTGTGCAGCTGCCACGAGGCTTCCCCCTCTCTGCTGGCTGATTTCCAGAGCTGCCCCAGCTTGGTGGGCTCAGGAAGGACAAGGCCACGAGCCCAGCACTGCAGCCCCTCCCTGAGCACCACTGATCCACCCTGCCGCCACTGCTGGCATGGGTGACACGAAGAGCTCAGTGTGACCAGACAGCTGAGTGTTCATCCTGGAAAAACCTGCTCAAGGGGTCCTGGCTGACAGCCTCACTTCAAGCTCCTCCAGATGGGTTTGGCAGCACAAGTACGAGTTCCTCACAAGCGCTGTCGTTGCCTGGTGAGTTATTAATGCATATTAGTGATTAATGGTCAATGGTTTGACTCAATGCTCTTAGAGGTCTTTTCCAACCTTAATGATTCCATGACTGTATCATTTATTACATCACCATTTGTTTATTTTGCCCTGAAAGTGGCACTCTGCACTGCTGTTGTGACAGGCACACAGAGGAACCGTGCAGTTCTGTGCTTAATTTCCACGGAGTGAAATGGGATCTGTGGTTGCCCAGCACCTCAGAGGAGCAGGCACTAATTGCCAAGCAGTGAATGGAGCACTGAGAAGCACTGAGAGCAGGAAAGTTAGCTATGATGCCACCCAGAAGATTAAGAAGCTGTCATGCTTGCTCACAGTAAATCATTAGCCAACTTGTTTTATGAAATAATAACAACATACATTGCTCCCTGCAGTCTGTGCTTGCTTCTGCATGAAATGTAACACAAGTCTGTAATAGGGAACAGAAATCAGAAGTGCAAAGTGAGGCATGGGAGCACTGCAGTCCCTCTGTCCTTGGCCTGCCTGGTACAGCAGCTTGAGAGCATAGAAAATCAGCAGCCTCCATATGAAGCTGCATATGCATGACTCGAGGCCAAGAGAAATCTCACATGTATCTCCAATATCTGCTAAAGGCTGCCATTCCCTCTCCCAGGACTTAATGGGAGCATCTCTGGAGTCAAGCAGAGCATGACTTGCATTCCCTGGGTTTCAGGCATGTCCCAAAATCATGTGACTGCCTCAAGGCTTTGCCACTGCAAAGGTTCCAGCAAAGGGCTCTGTTACTACAGGACATGAAATAACACAATGTGCACACGCTGCTGTTCTCAAGGTAAAAAGGGGAAGTTTATTTTCTGACTCCAACATTTATAGATTTCCAAAAGTGACAGTGGATTGGAGGGTGAAAGTGCCACCTCTCCAATGACACTGGACAAACCAACAGTCTATGAAATTTTTCTTTTTCTATAAAAGAATGCAAAACAGTAAGTTATTTACAGAAAGTGTGTGAGAAGGTTTGTTACAAGAATGTAAACATCAGAAGACTTAGAAAAGCTTAAAAAATCAGTGCAACAGGGCCCACATTCCTTATCATATCTGCTGGTTTTCCTTATCACTGGGCTGGTGCAGGCATAGCATACCAGCCAATGTTCATTTTGAACTCACTCACTAGTCCTCCTTCATGTTCTAATACCTTGTGGGGGTCACTGTGTCTGTTTAACTCCAGTCAAATTAGAACCACGGCACGCAAGAAACACCAATTTGCAGAAGTGTGTGATTCAGCAAGGGAAATAACTCCCAGGACTCCTACTGTCTTATCAAGTGATTTTGAGATTATAGTGGCACAGTTAATTTTGGATACCAAGCTCCTGATAGCTGAATAAATAGCTCAGTAAATAAGGGCAGAATCTCATCAGTCATTCATTCTGATCTGCAGTTGGGTCCAGCATGTGAATTAAGATTTGGGTTCTCATCCATCCTGCAGGGAAGGAAAACATTTGTGCAAAACACGTTCACATATTCCATTAAGACCCTCCCAAAATGGTTCTGCCAGAATCCAGACTTCTGGGTGCACTTACACCATGTGCCCACAAATAAAACTTTAACACAAACCTTACAAGATAATTAACTTTATTTTAAAAACCAACAATAACAAGGAGACTTGGCAATGGTCAACTTTTTCTCTTGCCCTCTGTTCCTGATTAACTCTGCTGGAACATCTACAGGATCAGGTGTGCATTTTGCAGCTGTCCCACCAGTGTTAAAGGAAGATTTGCATGTGCCATAAAAAAACCAGCAATTGACCTCACAGGCTTGATCCTCATTCCCAGGCACTTCTGAATGTGATCTGAGACTGTTGGAATTTCACAGGAGCATGCACACCCCCTCAGGGAGATGACCAGAGCCCATCTGAAGAACCTTGGGGAGAGTTTAGGCTCAGATGAGGCTTATCTCCATTCTCTCTCTCTCTCTCTTCCTTTGAGGGAAGGTGCCACAAAGCAGAGGGAGCAGAGGGAACACTTCCCACAGACTCCTGCAGTCTCCTTTCTCAGCCTTTCTCTACCTTGCCCCATCAGCTTGTCATTAAAACACTCCATGTATAATGGGAGAACATTGACTTAAGTTTGCTGGCACTTGAATTAGCAGAGTCCCCTCACAACACCAAATCAGACCGCAATTCCAGGGTGATGTATTGAAAATCTTGTGAGAACACAGGCAGAAGCACTAATTGTGTGTACATCATTAACTCCAAGCTGATAAAACATTAGCTGCTTAACTCCTGCCAAATGCACCAGGCCCCTCTTCCAGCAGTGTGTTACTGTTTGAATGTTACCTGTTAGAAAGTGAGAGCACCTTGGCTTTGCTTCAATCACTTCAGAACTTGTGGATTTGGAACTTCAGAATCTTTATAGTCATTACATGACTTAAAATGAAGAAGGAATCCTTTCAAACAAAATGCAACATTTCAGAGGTTGGGTTATTTTTTGTCTCCTTAAATTGTTAGAACTCATCACTTTTTTTCTTTTTTTTTAATCAAATATTTTTGGCCCTTTCAAACTAGCGAGTTTCAGAAAGGCTGAGGAAGAGGAGCAAATGCCCCAGTGCTTGGTCTGAAGTCCCTGGCAAGGGGTTTAACAACAAAAATTGGAGTGAGTCTAAGGTGATGTGCAATCCCACATGGAGTGCTTTGTCTTAAACCTCTCTCAGCTCTGTTCCACAGCAGCATTTCACCCTTGACTGTGCTACTGCTGCTGGTTTGGTCATATAGTATAACAGAAATTATTACATGCATATTTATATATGTATTGCAAATATATTGTGCAGGTAGATAGAACTGTGACTGGATAAATGCATTCTCCCTGTGCATCTAAGCCATCCCCTTCTGAATACACAAATCCCTTGGTTTCAGACTTAAAGAAATGAAATCCCACCCAGTGGACATTGTAGGCACCTTGTCTGCTGTTGGATGCTCACACCTGATTCTTTGTATCAGGAATTCCACTGAAAATATTTTAATTTTTAATTTCCCAAAGTTAAGCTTGTGTTTGGATTCAGAAAGAGTCTGTTGAGCAACTGTACTTGCCCCACAGATGAGTAACATATACAATTCAATTCAAGCATGAAATTAATAGTCGTTGCTTAAGGGCTGTATTTAATTTGATTTATAGCACATAATCTTATTTTTCAGCCCCACTTGCTATTTAGCCCTACCAGTAACTCTTTCCTCCTCAGTCTTTCATTTGCTGCATGCAAGAGAGTCTTGATTTTTGGGCCAAGTGGGTTATTCCATGCCACCCCTGACCTGCTCTGCTGTGCCTCTCTCTGGCATGATGGATATGCCCCAACTTCTTATGCAGTGTGAAAAATACCCTTTAGCTGCAAAAAATAGACTAAGTTATAGTGAAAAACCAAAAATAAGTAACTGGGAGTGGACTCCCAAGTCAGATCTTTCCCTCCCCTTCTCCAGCCAGCATCAAAGGCTGGACTTGTGCCAGCTGCTTCCTCCTTAAAACCCAACAAAAATGAGTCTAATGCTGGGTAATGCTCTAAAAGCCTTTCTGCAGAAGGCACTTGCCCTGCTTGCAAGTGGCTGGGCAAGGCTTGGAGGCCTTCTAATTGCCATGGAGAGATCAGCAAACCCTGCTGAAAGCCGTGTCAGCCCCATTTAATTATTTTGCTTCACACTTGGGTGCCTTTAACACAACAGTGCCTGCAAGGTGTTCTCCATGCTGGCGGCTGCCTGGGAGAAGAGCAGCTGATTTAAAGGTTGGAGGGGAATAAAAAAACCCCAACAAAGGTCCATTATGGTTTCCAAGGAAAGCAAAATGAAACGAAATGAGAACTAAAAACAATTGCCCTGGTAATGAGCACCGTGATTAAGGAAATGGACCAAAGAGAGACCAAAAGATGCATCATAAATCTTGAGGATCAGCTCCCCACATGCTGCTCTATTACAGCTAGCTGCTCAGCATCTCATTAATGCCACGCAGCTCAGATGCTGGAAAATGCCTGCTCATGATAGCACTGATAAGCCATTATTGCTGTGTAGGAGAGTCTCACTCTGCAGCTGGGCAGCATTTTTGAAAATATCTCTCAAGGTCCAACATAAAGCCTCACTTTGCCAAGTCTGCCCAGGCAACCTGGCAATTTGGTTTTACCCTTTCTAAAGGTACACCTGAGAGCTCTTTCCTGAGGCCACAACCACCACTGCTTTTCCCAGAGAAATGAGGCCAAGCAGTTTCCCAGAGAAGGGTGTCAATGCATACTTGTTGGCCAGGCTCACTGGGATGGTGTTGGCTCTCCAGGAATGCATTTGATGCTTGTACAGTTCAGTTTTTTGGTCCTAAATTATATTTTCTGATATGTAGACAAACATTAGAGTCTGGTTTTAAAATATATATTAGGAATTATATATAATATCATAATTATATTTGTATTGAATATAACTAATTATATAAAATAGAGTCCACATTAAGCGAGCACTTATACTATTTTTCTCCCCTTCTTAGCCATTACCTTGTTGTCACATGACTTCATCCTCCTTTTTAAGTACCTGTCTGAAAACATTATTTTAAGTGAAAACATGCTGGTGTTGCTGGTCTAATATTGGCACAGAAGAGTTGGTACACTGGGTTCTATTTTCATTTTCTCCAGAGCTCTCCTGAGTTCCTGTGCATATTATTCCTCCCAGAATTATACTGATGAAGAAGTGACTTTTGTATATAACTACATAATATGCTTGCCTTTTTATTTTTTTCCAGGATGGTAAAGAGCCAAAACACATAAAATAATATTAGCATTGATCAGCATTAATTTTGCCAGCAGTTACATTTTCCAAATTTTGTTCTCCACCTTATAATAACATTCTCAAATTATAAGGCACAAGACTCAAATTGCTACTTACACTGACATCAAAATGCAGCAATTACTCTTGTTATAAGGAAATAAGTGTGTGGGAAAAGTAGCAGGTTTGTGTCTTTTCTAGGGCTGTTTCCATATAATTTCCATATATTTTCCACATTCCACTATCAGAAATGTTTCTTCACAAGAGAAAGAAAAGAGAGTTTTGTCCCTTTGTCATGAAATTGACCCAAACACCACAGCTGCCTCTCCTAGGCTTTCTTCTGTATGAACAATGATTTTCTCTGGAAAATGGTCATACATGAGGCATGATTTAAAAAAAAATCAATATTAAAAACTGTCAAAGCAATAGGAAGATTTTAAACTATTATTTTATGCTCTCTTTCACCTAACTGCATTGGCAATTTTTCCATACATTTTTAGCATTATTGTTTTGCAGGGTTAACACCTTAAAGGATTCTTCTCTTCCTATACATGATTCTTGAAAAATCCATTTCATCCTTAAAATACACATTTTAGCAGTGAATGGTAGCTACTGATTATCACTTAATTTAATAGAATTGTTATACACTGTAATTATTACCTAGTTATTAAACTTATTTCTTTTCAGTTCCTAGCTCATGGAGACCATAAATGTTATTGTGGCTATAAACAAAATATAATGCTGCACTTTGAAGACTGACCTTCCTTACTGGTGAGTTCTTTTCTTGACTGGTTTATTGAGCATGAAAAGGAGAAAAAAAGGGGTAAAGAGCACCCAGAAGAGCTGATGGATATGAAGTTAGGAGATCATGATTTCAGGTGAGAGAAAACCCAGATGCAAACTCAACACAGAAATATTTTAATAGCTGAAATTTTGCTTCAGATCCTAGAAGCAGCAAGGATGTAGAAAGGCTGGAGTATGTCTAGAAAACACACTTCCCCCTCTTCCATCTGTCATCCCAGCCACCTCCACCAGAGAATCCTTAGCCTGACTGCACAACAACTGCTTCTTTGGCTCTGGCTCCATCCTGCCTGCTCAGCAGCAGTGGGGCGGCAGCAGAGGGTGGCACATGCCTGGAATTCAATAGGCACTTGGCACGGCCTCCCCATCCCTCCTGGCAAGAGATCCATGCGCTCCCAGGCATTTCTGGGTGTTCTGTGCCTTTGGAGTCAGCAACACATACGGTCAGCCCCGAGGAATTCTTGGCAGGAGCAAAGCTGGGAGCTGTGTCCAAGAGCAGCTGGGCCTGCCTGGTCCCCAAGCTGGGGGCTGGACTCCTCTGTGTCTGTGGGTGTGGGGGGGAAGAGACAGCCCAGGGGAAAACCAAACTAAACAGCATAAAAAAGGTTTGTCTGGATCCTCCATAGGCACAGTTTTGTTGATTGCATGTGATAATCACTTCTTTACAACAAATATTTTCCTCGGTGGCAGCTCATCACATGGCTCCATCTGTGAGTTCACATTAGACCACAGGAGTGGGCATGAATTTTTAAAAAAATGTGATGGGCTATTTTCATAGTGTGTCCCCCCAACTCCTCCCCTCAACATTTCTCTGCAGTTTCATATTCCCACTGCCTCTAGAGCCTTCTCGTGAATTGTCTCTTATTTTTGGTTTATTTACCCAAAGATGCCTGTAAGTTCCCACAGGCCCAAACTGCATTGACTGCAATTTCTGTTAGTTGTTATACAGCACTAGAAAATCCATGGAAGACTCTTCAGCATGGCAAGAAGCAGATGAAAAATGACTGTATGAGAGAGAGGGGGAAAGGTCAAAGTGCTGAACATTATCCCAAAACAACATTGTTTTGTTAATAAATATGTCGTTTGCCAAAGGTGGCAGACCCCAGAATATCCACGCTGTGGGAAATCTTTCTGCTGTCAAAAGCATTAGGATGCTTTGCCACGTGGACAAAAATACCCACCCAAGGATCATCTCAGGGCCAAATCCTTTCCCACTAAGTCAATAACAAGTGAGAGCTTGTAAGGATATTTTTTCAGGCTGAGAGCAGCTCTTGGATGCACTTGCAGGAAT
>NW_005054435.1:1816212-1833652 GCF_000277835.1 Geospiza fortis | reverse complement strand
CTGCTGGGGTGGTACTACAGTACCACAAATAGGTTTGCAGTATCACAGGGAGAAAGAGATGACAGCAGAGTGTTGATTACCCAGCAGACATTTCCTTTATAATAGAAACAATAGTCCCAAAAATCATTGCACTGTAGTGATTATTCAATGTGATGCTGACTGAAAATAAAAAGGGATTTTTCATTAAAACCCATTTCTACATTCCCAGTTGTCACAGCCACAGCACCAAAGCCCTTAATGATTTGTAGGTACCAAGATTAAAAGAAGCTGTTTGCTGTGTGTCAGCACCTATGCAAAGTCTCTCCTTACACAGTGGGAATTCCTTCCAAACTGTCAAGGAAGTGCCAAAAAGCCAAAACTAATAGGGCTCCATAAATACTAACATCATAAAGAGAGCTGTAAATTGGCAACTTTATCTCCCAAGTTACAACTCCATTACCAAATTAGTGCTTTGGGAAATTCTGTGTTTTAAGGAAGGTCCATCACATCACCTGTGCAGAGAGGGGATGCATTTTCCATTTCCACTGCTCCATCAAGCAAATATTGATATCCTAATGTCAGGGATGAGGGAAATGCAGGACTCTGAGCTATGATGTGGCACTCATCAGGCACAGCAACCTTGCACATATGAAATGGGGTCATGGTGAGAGTAATGCCAACATCTCAGCTTTGTAGTTTTACTGCCAGCTCTGCTGAGGCACCAGAAGCAAGACCAGTCCTAGCTGGTGGCTTCAGAAAAACAAGCAGTAATTGCTGTGCGTGAGAATGGTTGCTCAACTCCTTTAGCATATGCACCAGACAGTACAAGCAGGCTTGGAAAGAGACTGGAAAATATAGCCTTTAGACTTTTGGGAAAAGATTCATTGAGTTTTGACAGCACGGAGAGATAATACAAACAGCCCAGAGGTCTGACTTGTGGCCAAAATGAAATGAACACAGTGTTGTTTGTCTGGTCTGCACCTGAGAACCAGTCTGGCCTGATCCCAGGTGAGTCAGAGCCAGGGAGAGCAGAGGATATTCCCTCAGGTCTCAGGCTGAGACGCTCCCTTGACCATCTGTGGCCAGCTCTGCAGTGCCACAAGGGCTGCCTGGATGTCAGCAGGGCCACCCCAAGCCCTGGGCCACCCCGTGCCAGTCTGGCCGCACACAGCCCCAGGGAAAGCACAGAGAATTTGGGTTTCCCCCAATATCCACCTCATCCTTTTTCCATAAGATCATGTTTTGGTTTTGATTTACCATAAATCTGGAAAGGTACAGGCAGTGTTTAGATGGGGACATGCAGCACTACTTTTGTAATAGCATGCAGGGCACAGATGATCTCTTCTATGCTTTTCTGTCAAAAAAATTATAATATTTCTTCCCATTAAAATTTTCAACAGTTTTAATATTTTTTAGCAATTCTCCTGAAAAAAAACCAAACCTTCTCTGTGCTCTCTGCAAAGCTGTATGAGTGACCCCAGTTAAGAAAGCAGAAGTAACACCGACACCTCATCACATGTCCTTCCCCCACCATGACCAAACGGCCAACAAGTACAAGGTGTACTCCTCTCCTCTATATTGAAGTAGGATATCCACTGAAGTAGGACATATCCAAAATAAATGTTAGGTCCAAAACTTACAAAAAAGACACAATTGAGAGAGCTTGTGATTGCAAGCAGATTTTCTGAAGAATAGAAGTGCTTCCTGGGGATGCTGCACCAGCCACCCCCACAGCGTGAGACAGGTTCCTTCACTTGTCCTGAGCTGGAAATGTCTCACCCAGGCTTCCACCAACCCTCAAACCCTGCAGTACTGAGCACTTCAGAGAGAATATCAACTGCTCTTGCCCCATTTGCTCTTGTTATCAGGATCTCTGGACCAGTCACAAAGAGTCAGGGCAGCTTGTGTTGTTCTTAGGCACCTCTTCTGCCAAAGAAATGACCTTTAAGAGCTGGTTTGGAATGAGAATTCATATTTGATAAAGAAAAACTGCAGGAAAATATGGAAATATCTTCCTTTTTTGAAAATGTAACATGAGGTTCATTATAACTGGGAAATTCACCAGACCTACTGCTTCCATTTGAATGAGCAGCACTACAGAGACCGAAATGGCTCCTCTGCTCTCCAGTAGGAAGAAAAGTTTGCAAAAGCCTTTTTTCTGCTGTTGAGCCACCCACCCATCAGTTTTATTTACCTCTAAACCCAGTAACCATATAATTCCTCACAGCCTGTTCCTATATTACAGAAACAATGGTCCAGAACCAAATAATGGAGCAGTAATTTTATCCCAGCTCTTGGATGCTGCCCACGAGCCGCGCCAAGACCTGGGATCGCTGCTGTGGCTGAGCTGCACCTGGGCTGGGTCTCTGCCCTGTCCTGCTCACAGAGACAATGAACAGGCATTCAGGAGCTCATCTGGCTTTTTTCAGCCTGCTTGTCCTTGTTTTTCATTGAATATTGTATGTGAAAGAATGGAAGGGTGGGAAAGTGCTGGCAGAAGGTGCCCAGGGAAGGGGTCGTGTCACCATCCCTGGAGGCATTAAAAAGATGTGGCTCTTGGGGACATGGTTTGGTGATGGGCTTGGCAGTGCTGGGTTAATGATTGGAATCAATGATCTCAGAGGTCTTTTCCAACTTAAAAGATTCCACGATTCTTAGCTTTGGTTTTCTTTGTCTGTCAGGAGAGTCCATGGGGTCAGGAGCAAAAGCGCTTGATCCATAAAAGAAGCAAACCCTGACCAGAACAATTCCACGCCAAACACATCAAAATTCTAAGAGCTGAAGACCCAGCATGTCATTGATACCATTTTAATGCATTTCTAATGGCACCAAAATACAGTGAATTAAAGATAGAGCTTATGTCAACAGATAAAATCAGAACACAGGCACTTGTAAGAAGTATGGGATGTTTTATAAGCTATGGAGGAAATATCCTAATTAGCTCTGTGAGACTTAGGGCAGCAATAATTCAGAATGAATGGGGTTACAGGTGATGTTACAGAGGATAGAGGCAGAAATTGATGTTCTTAAAGCAGTCTGGTGCCAGAGCTTTAAAATTTGGAGCAGTGAGGGAAAATTATGGCAAATGAGGAGGAAACTGATGAAAAATGTTGCTGTATAAGACCAGCTTGGACACCAAAAAAAGGCAAAATTTCACAATTGAAAAGAAAAAGAGCAACACTAAATGAGATACATGTACTCACACGCTGTGAATAAACACACATAATCATATAGGCACTGTTTGTTATATACACTGCTTTCTTAGGGAAAACTCCTTGGAGAACCATCTGTTGCCTGAATTCCGATGGTGATGGGGCTGAGATCTCATCAGTGCCAATAAATCCACCCTCATGCACATCCAGTCTTGTCACTGAGCAGAGGATTGTGGTGACTAATGGCTCTCAGGTTAGCATTCAGCTCCAAGTGGACAGGTAGTTTGTATTCTGCATCAGATCTATGGCTCACTAGAAAAACAGTTTTCAAGCACACATTTTCCATACAACAAAGATAATCCAACATCTTTTGTTCTGAAATATTCCAGAAAATTTCACAGATTTTATAAACACCGTGCACTGAATGTGGTTAACTACACTGTAGCAAATCCACAGTTACTCCATTGATTTTGGTAAAATTAAGCACATCTGCAGCATGTACACATACTCTGCAGCTTTTATGCTTTTCATTGCAGCATAATGTGAGGGTTTTGCACATAATTTCTTTAAGGGAATTCCTAAGTATGCCATAAAGCTTTATCATAAACGTGTTTTCGGTGGACCAAGTCCACAGCTAATTGATAAACATCCATGCCAACATCCATGCTAAATTTTTCTGAGAAATATATGCAGAGGTTTTATCAGCAAAATGTTACAGGAACAACTCAGCCCAGGTGCTTGAGGAATTTACTGAGATCACATAAAATGTGTTTTGTTTCCTTCAAGTGCACAAGATCTGATCTGTAGCCAGTTATGGATTAAAAAATCCATAGGATTGTTTCCCATGGGCTACGCCCCAGTACAGAATCTGCACAAGACATTGACCCCAGCAGTAAAACTGGCTCAAGATCCTCTTCTCCCTCTGATTCTCTTTTTTATTTTTATTTACCCCCACCTTCACACTTCTGTCACAATACGACACTAAATGAACGGCACTCACATGATGTCCAAAGCAGAAAAAGGCTCATTTATTTCTGGACTTTGACATTTACAGAATTCTAAAAGTGACCATGGATTGGAGGATGAGATTGCCACTTCTCTAACTACACTGGTTAAACCAACAGTTCATCCATTCTCTCTTCCTCCAGAAAGGAATGTACAATAATTATTATTTACATGAAAAGTGCATGAGAAACTCCATTACAAAAATGTAGACATTAAAAGACTTAAAAGAACTTTTAAAAAAACAGAGCAACACACTTCCACTCATGGCTCTGTCACTTATGGGTAACATGGCTTGGGACCAATTCCCTCTGAGGAGGTTTAGGCTGGAGCTGACGGAGGGAGGGAACAGGGCTGCAATTCCAGCCTTGTGGGGTGGTTATTGAAACCTCTGCACAACACCTGCCCGGCAAAGGTCTCACCTGAGCACCCTTGTGCCCTCCCTCTGGTAGGAGCCAGCAAAGAAAGAGAGGCAGAGGTGAACCCAGAGCAGGCAGGAAAAGAGGGGTCTGTCCAAAGGGAATGGCTGGTGGGTGCTGGGTGGGAAGGGAGCCTGCTGGTCACTGTCTCCTGGCTGGGGACACCAGCTGCGTGACTGCCAGGAGCCCATTAAATATTAAAGAGCCAGCATCCAGCAGGCAGGGGAACAGCAAAATATCACTCATTTAGTGGTTAGAAAGGTTTTGTGACATGGCTTGTGGAAAACCACGCGCTGTTCCCTGCTCCCGTTCCCAGCTCAAGAGAGCCATGGAAGGAGGCTCTGCCATGGGCCCAGAGCCACGAGAGCCCTGTGTGGGCATTGATCATCCCCTGCTGGGTGTCACTGAGGTCCCCAGCTCCTCACAGCTTGCTTTGGGCAGCCCTGCTGATGCTGTGTGCAAACAAAGGCTTTGACATCCACTCGGGGGCTGCAAGGGACCCGCTAGTGCCACAACATCTGCCTGCCAAGCAAGGCCTCTGAGTGCCTCTTGGGGTTTCTTCCTCTCCTTAGGACAACAAGGAGAGGAGAACCAGGATATTTCACAGCTGCATCCCACCATTATGCTTTATCCCCTTGGATTTCCAAGGAAATCTCTGCTGTGATTAGACCTTGGGAAGGTTCATGACCTATTGCGTGTTGCTATGATATTTTCTGAAAAATCCCTTTGCCAGGATTTTTCTCCTGAGAAGCCTCGAAAAGAAATGTAAACAATATTGTCTGATTGCTTTTTCTTGTGTTTTGCTGCTTTGGAATGTGGCAGGTGCATTTTTGATTGGTTCTGTGTGAATCATTTTTACTTAATGACCAATTTCAGTCTAGCTGTGTCAGACTTTCTGGTCAGTTAGGAGTTTTTATTATCATTCCTGTCTAGCCTTTTGATGTCTTCTTTTTTTTTTTTTTTTTTTTTTTTTTTTTTTTTTTTTTTAGTAGTTTTAGTATATAATTTTCTTTTGATATAATATCATAATATAATAAATCAGCCTTCTGGGAACTTGGAGTCAAATTCCCATCTCTCACCTCATCCTGGGGACCCTCACAACACCACAACAATTGTGGGAGGGATGTTTTATTCCAAGCCATTCATCCAAGATTTTGATTTTTCTAGAAATAACATATTTCATTGCTGGCTGGGCAGTAAGTGAATTATAAAATAGAACTTTAATATGCTGGTAACAAAGGTTGAAGCTGTTACCAAATTTCACCACCTAACAATAGTCAGTTTTACAGAAGTACAATAAATAATAAGTGCTGTTTTACTGCATATGTTTTGTTCTTAACACTAGCAGAGTAATTTCTTTTATAGCATAAACCGGAATTTAATTGAAACCATACTTCAGTTTATACTTGTCACACAGGTTAACGTGGTTTTCCCCTCCTTCCAAACTTAAAATTTACAAAATGTTTCCTTCATTTTAGCACCTACGCTCTCACATTCACTGGCAGGGCACCTAAATGATAGATTTTTCTTTTTTTACCAAACCTTTGTGCACTACCTTGTACCCTTCAAGTAAAAATCAACATTTTGCACCCTCCTGGGTTTTTTGGTTTTTTTTTTCCTGTCCATGACTAACAATAATCAACAACCTCTATTCCTGAGTCAGGCCACTTTGAAACTGCAGTTCAAAAGCCCCCTGTTCTCCTTAAATGCCCTTTTGTCCTTTTTAAATGACTGTCAAATTTTAAACTTTTTTTTCTCTCTGCAGAAGGGAAAAACCTGAACTTCTTCACTTAACTCTGCCAAAAGTACTTCCAATCTGGACAGATAACCTCTGTGGCAGTGAAGTTTGATTACTTCCCATGACCATTTTCATTTCTGACAAGGCCAGACCTACGACGCAGCTAATCTACCCAGGATCCAGGTGATAAGGGGAGCTCATCACCAAGTACAAGGCTGGAAGTGGCTCTGAGCAACCTGGGATAGTGGAAGGTGTCCCTGCCCATGGCAGGGTGTAGGAACAAGATGGTCTTTAAGGTCCCTTCCAACCCAAACCTTTCTGAGGTTCTGGTACCCCCACCTTTGTCTCCTGCTCTAGTCAATCCAGGATTGATGTCATACCCACCAATCTTCAAAGAAAGGAGAAATCATTTTTGCACTGAATAGAGCAAACATCCTGCTGCAAAGATTTGCACATTTGCCAGCTGACCTGGCTCCCCTCTATTCCCTTTTTGATGATCCTTTTACAGTGGGTCAGAAAAGAATTCTCTCCAATTCTGGCTTTAAACAGTCTCTGTGCAGGAGATTCCCTGCAGGGAGCCACCAGGGAGGAATTTCTGTGTCCTGTTCACACCAGCCAGCAGCAGCAGGACATCAGCAGCCAGCCCACAGCCCACAGGCTTGATTGAAAGCTGTGACCTCTTTGCTAAGGCTGCAGCAATTACAATTTTAATTAACCTCTGCACTTTCTGCAACCAACAGGTAACTTATTTCACTTATTGACAGAATTAACCAGCTCTCACTGCCACCATAAACCCCAACAACAACCCCCTTCCCACCGCCTGATTTAGAGGCAGGACACACAAGGAGGGTAGGAAATGGGTGCCTTAATCAGTCCTCCCTCACAAGCTTGTAGCTCCTGGTTTTACATGCTAACAACTTCCAGACTGGTCCCTTTCCTTTACTGAATGAAGACTGAGTGGTATAAATCCTTCTTCATCTCTAAAATCAATGCCACATTCATGCACTTCAGCCATCAAAATGCAAAAGGGCATCAGAGACATTTTCTGGGCACCCAGTCCAGCCCACACTAAAATAAATTAGAATTTTCCAGTCAGTTCTAATGGAGGTATGATCAGACCTCCCAGAGTGTAAAAATTACAATTTTCATGCTCAGATGGTTCCAAAATAAG
The DNA here is from genome assembly GCF_000277835.1 of Geospiza fortis. Classification (NCBI taxonomy): domain Eukaryota; kingdom Metazoa; phylum Chordata; class Aves; order Passeriformes; family Thraupidae; genus Geospiza; species Geospiza fortis. Next base: position 1,826,191 of record NW_005054435.1, on the reverse strand, counting down.
GAATTTGCTTCAGCTTTGGAGAATGATAGACTGAAAATATGAAATTATTATGTAGATAGTCAGATATGGTACTCTGACAATTGAATAAAAGTCCTTTTCACATTTTTGCACATCTTTCAGTGAAATTAGCTAAATAAGCCATTAAAGTAATATCTACTGGTGCATTTCAGGGAAAATAACTTTTGTGGGGGGATCATAGTTAATAAACAAACCAAACCAGGTAACTCTGGTAACTAAATCCTATTTTTGCTCTTTTCTGTCATGATCTGGATTGCCTCTTGTCTTCCCTCTGAATGGATCTCAGTATTTCTGCTCTGATGGTTGCAAATCAGAGTTGTGTCCTGCAGAGAGGCCATCCATGCCCCTCAGGAAAGGAGAGCTGCCAGAGATAACACATTGTCCTCCACAGGTGGGAAAGGGACTCCAGTTCTGGGCTGGGCTTCCCCACGCAAAGAGGGATGAAGGAGGTGCTGGGAGCTCCAGAACTGGTGCCCAGCACACCAGGAGCTTTTATTCTCTCTCTTCCCAGGGCCACCCAGTTATTCCTTCTTAGCTCTGGTCCACTTTCACAAATATTTAAGCTGTCTGAGGGGCACCAACAGAGCCCACGGGCCCTTGGAGCCAGCTGCACTCCAGCAAGGCTTGGAAGTGGCTGTGACCTAGGAAAGGATTAGGGGGAAGGCGTGAGGAAGGGAACATCAGGAGTTCCATTACAAGGCTGATTAGAGTTCCCTAACAAAAGCAAAAGTTCCTTAATCATTCTTCAAGGTTAAGAGGTGCACACTGTATTCCCGTGTGCCCTGACCTTCTCTAGTTAGCATGCTGTTGGTATTCCACTTCTGAAATATGAATAAGCTATTCATTATCATCACAGCCATTATTCTTCTGCAAGCCACTACAAAGGGGAAAAAAAGTTGCTTCTTTTCACAGGAGACAAGGTCAATCTACTCTATCAGTCGACTAAGCCTGAATAATGTATAAACTGTTTTTCACAGGAGGCTCTTGCAGCTGAGCAGGAGATAAGCAATGCATATCCATAAGGATGGACAGCAAGGAAAGATAATCTGCAGTTTGGAAATATTTTTACTGTGAGGTATTTGCTACATCTGCTACAGCATCATCTAAATGAGTGGGCCTTTGCAGATAGAAACTGGATTCTGTTATCTTTTTCCTACAGTCCCCTCTCTTTAATAAGGTGGGAGTTGTGGTGCAGTTCATACCTGACAGTGAAGATAGAGGAAGGGGGATTTCAGAGCAGGAAATATTTATTTTATTATTCTTGTGGTTGAAATCAGCAATATCTGCATTCAGTGCCCAAGTGTAGCCAGGTGAAGTTTGCAGGGAGAGGTAAAAACATTCATCAGGCCTGCTAAAACAGGTTTTAAAAAACCAGAAGAACTTCTGGACACAGGAGCCTTTCTGGAGGTTAGAAAAATGGCCCAATTTTGTTGATGCTTCTCTTGAGTCCCGGGGAAGGGTTTGTGTGTGCCAACAAAGCTTCCCCAGTTTTTGCAGCTGTATCACTTTACTCAAAATACTCTCTCACCTCTCCTTTCAAACTGCCTCAATTTACCCTTAGGGTATCACGACACAACAGCATTACTGTTAATTACATTAACTCATCTCACATAATGAGAATTAATGAGAGTTCTGCCGTTGTGAAAACAGTCAAGAGTGCAGCACAGCACTAAAGACATTCTTAGCATTTTTCTACCTGTTTGATGCTATTTCTATTGCATTTATTAACTTAATTGTGGGACACACAGATGGAGCACACACATATACACACAGAGATATCACTTTTCTCTGCCTCTGGAGATGAAGTTACAACTTCATACAATATGAATATGTGAAGTACAAGGATTGCAGTTTTGAGGGTTTTGTTTTCTTCCTGTTTGCTCTGTTTCTCTGCCTAAAACCCTAATAGAAACTTAAACTTTTTTGATTTTGACAGATATATTGCCATAAATCCATTACAAATGGAAATCAAGGATGAGGGTGAGTTGACTGAATTACTTCATTCCTCAGTGATTAACAGTACTTAAAAAAAAATCTGATGCCACCAGAAGTGCTGGTATCCTGCTATCTCTGCAGTCTGGGATGATGGGTCTGAGGTCAGCAGAAGGTAAAATCCTTGAAGGCCATACAGCTGTAATCCCACTTGAAGGGTTTGTTTAAATCTTCCCTGAAATTCCACTGTTATCCCCATCCTTATCCCACAGCTTACACTCAGTCTAAGAGCTCCCCTAAAACCATTAGGAATGATTTCACAGGGGCTCCTGGAAATGATGAAAAATTGTAATTACTGCCTGCATGGATGATAATAATAAATCAAATTTTTCCTTTGAATGCTTTAGGTCAGATTTGCTGTGTCTCCATTTAACAGCTTTCTCATGCTAAGGCTGCTCAGTCTCTAGGAGAGGGAGGGCTGTGGGACATGTGTCAAAACCTGTTTTCACAGTCTCATCCATTTCAGGTTACTCCTGCACTAATAATGAAACTGGTAGGGGAAAAAAAAAGTCTAAAAAGAGGCAGAGTGATTATGGAATATCTGTGGTGAAGAGACAGGACAACCAGTGGGAGATTGATACAGTCAAAAATAGGGTAGAACCAATTCTTTAAGTTTTGCCTAGAAAGTTGCTCCAAAAGGGATGCTGCTTTCTGCAGGGCTAATATCTGAGCCTACAAAGTCCTGACTTACCTTCAAGGAGGAAGTGAAGACTTCCTCTTTAAGCAACAAAATCAAGGGATTTAACCTTGACATAAGTCATATGAAGTAAAATGTTATTTTATATCCACCCATATGTTACATCCATCACTTTGCATACTGATACATTTCTTACTAATTGTATCAGTAGAAACTTAAGATAATAACTTACTTTAATTTTTAGAAGTCGAGTAAAACAAATTACTTTTTTCAGGCCCACAAGAAACCATGAAAAAAAAATTTTTAGTTCAGCTGAACTATATTTTAAAGAAAGATTTTTAATTTTGTCCATAGAAGACCAAGTTCTGCAGACAGTTTTTATAAGAACATTTATGGGAAATATGTTGTGTTATATTATCAGCCATGTCTATGCAGGCTGCAGTGGATAAGTCAGGAGTTATGTCGTGGCACTTCCATGGTCTGGGTGTTCAAACATCCAGATCCAAAGATCAAGAAACTTGCTAGATTCCCTTGTGCTCTTGTAATCCTGAATTTCTTTTCCACAGAAGACAAATGTCCTCTGGAGGAGGAGAATAGAGTTGGGTGGTGAGCCTGGACAGAGTCAGAAGTCTGGAATTTTTCTGTATAACTTGGAAATATTTATTTCCTGTTTTTCACTGGAAAAAATGCACTCTTTTTTTTTTTCCTTATCAACTCTGCCTGTTTGAGTAATTATATTCTAAATGAAAAAGAGGATTAGTGCTTTGATCAGCTGTCATTTTATCCCTACCTACAACATCTCAAGCACTGTTTTCTTCTAAATCTCACAGGAGTTTTCAGTGACTTGAAGTGACTCAATAAATTCTTGAGGAGGCGTCAGGCCATGCAGGAGGTTTCAATACAATGATTTTTATTTATTATATGCTCCAATGGTTTCTGAACAGAGAGAAAGCCATGCATGGTTACATAAGAACTGAGGCACACAATGAGGAGAGCAGATGTTTCTGTGACCAGGGCTCAGAGCCCTAATTGCCAGCTGGCATGGTTTTTCCTTAATCTCTTGGACATATCCACTGGCCAGGCTGAAATGTAGAGTTCCTCTGAACCCTGGGAATATTGAGTGTGTGGCTCATCACTTCCTGTGGAGTGAAATGCTAATTTTAAATTGTAGGGGGATACAGTGTGGGTAAATGAAGGTGGTACAGAATGTAATTGCATCCCCCAACGAGTTGCAGCTGAACCAATTACTAAAGATTAGGAGCAGGCCTGATCTTAACAGGCTACACCTGTAGCCAATAAGAACAGTGGTATAAAAGAGTGGATTGGTGGGCTCTGGAGTCAGATGGCTGCTGCAAGGACCAGGAACAGTCAGTGCTGAGAGGAGCTGCCTGTGAGAAACATCGAGGAGGTATGAAGCTCTGGTGATATGGGTTTCTTGCACTATAATGGTAAGAAAACCCTTGATATATAAGACAACAGTAAATAACATTCCTCGTTATCTGTGCAACAGGGCTGGTTTAAATACTCGTTAATCTGAGACCCCAAATACAGACTCAGGGATGGCAACATCCAGGTTTTCCTCCACTAATGCTACCAGGAGGTAGATTCCAGAGGTTAAATCACCTGGATATTAGAGGCAGCAGCACTACTTCTCTTCTGGTCAGGAAAGAGCTTGAAATGCTGTGGGAGATCCTTGGTTGACCTGACACTGCAGCACAAACCAGATTTATATTTGCCAGCATCGCCAGCCGTTTGCTGTGGATGCAAAACCAGCATTACTGCTTTGGGTATAAATTTCTCTGGGTTTCAGTGTAATAGAAACTTGAGAAAGGCATCTGTACTTGAGCAGCGTCTTGCAACTTGAGCACAGAAAACCCTACTGAAAAAGTTTAAAAGCATATTAGCCTGACTAGGACAAAGAAAATATTATCCAGCAGCTAGCAGCTGAGATAGGAGCAGAAATTGTGAGAGCCACTGCTGAGGGTGAAATCCTGCACAAAATAACCAAGGCTTTTAGTGCAGGATTAGCAAGCCAGCTTCTCCCCAGCATCTATTATAAATGTATGGCTGGGTGTTTGTTGCTGCAAATTATATGCTTAGAGACACCAGACAGCAGTCTGTAATCTGGAACAAAACATCATGTGGAAAAGGACATGCAGAAATGCTGTAAGTAGCTGCATGCCAATTTATAGATGTTTATAAGCCTGAAAAATTGCAGCTGGAGGCATCATGCTATACACAGGTGTATTGGAATAATTTACTCTGCAAAAAGCAACAGAAATCCAGTCATGTCATTCTCCCTCCCCCCACATTTATATCATAACAAAATATTAGTAAAGAATTCACAAAGGTTAATTGAAGACTCCCTGTACATCTTCAGGGAAGGTGGCCAACAGCAATTCCAATTAATTTTGCAGAAACAGTCATTTAATGACAGATTTCTCACATCCAGCAGGGAATTTCTGTACAAAGAGAGCACTAAACCAGAGCAGGTATCTATCAGGACCTGCAGGCTGCCCTAAGTCAGGCAGGGACATGCCTTGGGCACTGACTTGATTAGCAGAGGAATAAGGGGATTTTATGGGGGGAGTCTCTCTTTTGCTTGGAGAATTCCAGGCAGGGCTGGAGCCCAGTCAGCTGTCAGAATTTGTGTTTTTATAAAAAACCAGTGGAAAACCCACCCTCAGTTCCTTACCCTTCTAGCCCTGATCCTTTCCCCATCTCTCCCCTTGCTGGTCAGGCTGTGGGCTGTCTCTTTTACCCCTATTGAATATTTTACCATTTCAGCAAGGCTCAAAGAGGGGGAGCAAGTGACTGGCCCCGAGGGCCAGCAATTAGAGCACTCCTCTGGCATGGCAGAAAGGAGATGGTTGTTTCTAGCCCAGGGAATGTCTAATAATAGTTCATAAAGCAGAGCATTGATACCAGCTTGGACTGTGAGAGCCAATGATGTGAGAATTCATAACCCAACAGATACAAGGCTCTCATTTCTAAAATTGAAGCAGTGCACAAGCTCAGCTTTATTTCATATCAGTCTCCTTCTCCTCTTGCACGGCTGGTTCTGTGGGAGGCAACTGAACAGCCAGCCATGGCATCATATAAAAACACAAGGAATTCCAGACACCCACCAGTATGTATGGCTTCACAAAGCTCAGCCCTCTTCCAGAGAACATTTGTCATACTTAACTGGGAAAGATAAATTTTATTATTTCTGTCAGGTTTTTTGCAGAAACCAGGATGTTATTTAAACAGTAGTCTGGGTTTGTAATCCTCAGGAAATGGCCAGTTAGGCATTTATGGATGATCATCCTGGCATGCCACATTGCTACACTTGTACCTCATACCACTCCATCCTTTCTTTGCTGTATCTTTTCACCCAACGAAAAAGAAATTTCTATTGATTGAGAAAACATAGCTGATGCTCTGACATGAAATTCAACATCCTGTACAAACATTTCATTGATCTGAAAACTCATCTCACAGCATTTTTTTTATTTTATCACTGTGTACTATTATTCTTGTTTCACTGCGTGTGTGTTTCCTTCCTGAGTGTTGTGCTCTTTATTTTTATACAGCTTATGTTATTCAAGTAATACAGGAAAGGGAATAACAATTAAAATTTACAGAAAGAAGTAATAGAAATGGATTGGTCCTAACAGAGAAATCCTGACAGCCCCAATAACTCTCAGGTTTCCTGCAGGGTACACTGCAGGAAAAGTAAAATGCTCAGTGAAGGGGAATAAATGAGTTTGTCTTGGCACCACACAACTCCATGAGTCACCTTTTCGAGGAAAAAGAAGTGAAACTTGCAGGGCATTTGACAGCTCAAGTGACTGGTTCTTGTGCTGTATATAGAAATGAATTTGGGACATTAAAATAGCATTTCCTCTCGCATTTCCTTCACCTTCTGCTCCCTGTGAAGCCTTGTCAAGGCAGCCGCTTTCTTCATTTCAAGGAACATATGATTCCAATCTGATTGTCTTTATGGACTATTTTCATTTTTGGAGCATCTCTCTGAGACTAGCAGCTTTTCTCTGGGCTGTATCTAAACTTTGATCCTTCTGTGGCTTTTCATTTCTGCACTAGTAGAACAGAGTCACAGATTCACAGAATGATTTTGGTTGGAAAGACCATCTTGTTCCAACCCACCTGCCACGGGCAGGGATACCTTCCACTAGACCAGGCTGCTCCAAGCCCTGACCAACCAGCACTCCCAAAGGTGGGACATCCTCAGTTTATCTTGGCAACCTCTGCTAGGGCCTCACAGGAAATATTTTCTTCTATAACTTGTGATATGTGACCTTGTGAGCAGTCCCTCCACCCACTGTACCCTTCACACCCATTACAGAGGTGCTGAGTCCCATCCTTGGCCTTCACCTTTGCTGCTTTATCCTCTTTTATCCTTTTGAAACCCTTTTCTGGGTTTTGAACAGGAATGTTGTGTCAGTGTGGACAGACTGTACATTCCCTCCCACTCACCTAGCAGCCTGCCTCAGTTCTCTCACCTGTAAAATCCTTGTGACTTCCCACTCTCCTGTGTTCCAGTGATGAAATCACCCAGCTGGGTGGAAACACAAATGTCTGCAAGTCCTGGCCTGAGCTCTGTTTTGGGACACTCCTCCTCAGCTCTTTAGCTGGAAGAGATTCTCCATAAACCTGGCAGGTCCTGGCCTTTCCACAAGGAACTGTTTCAGAAGTGGGAGGATTTGCCAGGCACAGACAAAAGCTGAGGGTGTGATGGCAACGAGTGTGCTGCTCAAAGGAGAAGTGCAAGGACTGGTCAGATCTCCTGAGCCCTGAAACACTGCTGGGAGGGATGCAGGAGTCAATGGATCACAAAGCTGGGCATTGCCTAGAAAAAAGTTTAAAACAAGAGAAGTTAGAAACCAAGGAAAGAAAACAACATTAGTAACCTTTAATCAGACTGTCTGACTCTTCTGATACTGTTGTTTCATTTCATGTTGCTTTCTGGAAAACTCCACAAAATGAGGCTGATCAGCAAGAGTAGAACTTTGCACTTCTTCTGGAAGAGTACTTGAAATTAGCACCAATTTCAAAAAGGAGGGTTGAAGTCCACTTTCACTTCAGTTTGACCTTGCTGGAGGTTCAAATCTGAGCTGGTCTCACCATCAGGTTTAAAGCCTGCAATTTAGGTGAAGCAAGCTGAATTTGGCACTCCTGGAATGACTATATTCTAAACCTAAATGCTTTCATGCTGTTTGCAGTGTAAATTAAAAAAAAAAAAAAAAACAAACCAAAAAGTCAGAATGTTCCCAACCTCATTTGCTGAAGAAACACAAACACAAAAAGGGCACAGAAACATGCAGATCAAAGAAAATACATGTATTCATCTATTTCCCATCAGCTGCATGCTCTCATGCTTGAGTATGCGGCAGGAAACATGGTGGGGGAGGGAGGTATTAATTTTCTTAATTTCATGTTTTGTTTTATTTCACTTCCAAAAGCATCCTGTGAAGAAATGAGAGTGGAAAAAGGAGAGCTTGAAAGTCAGTAAACCAGTCCCCTTTTGATTAATGCAGGGATTTACCTTAAGATACAGGAAGCCAAATTTGATGTCCACCTTCCAAATCAGGCAGAGCGTGGATGGGAAGGTATCTGGAGTGGGGTGACAGGTGCAATTCCAGGTGTTTGCTTATCAGATCTTCTTCCCAATATGTTGGTCATTTCTCTGTCTCTTCCACAGCTATCAAAACCCCATGATGGGTTTTTTCAGCAGAGCCCTGCATGATTAAAGGAAAACGGACTTTGCTCTTCACATCAGCAGGAGAATGGGATTACAGGGAGAGGCCCAGGGTCTGCTGTGACCAGATTCCATCAAGGATGTGGGCAGTGAAGAGAAATGCATAAGCTATGGGAGCCTCTGCAAGCTCAGGAATAACAGAAATATAAAGATCTATTTGGGTTTGCCAAGTGAGATTCTCAAGTTTTGGTACACCTAAGACAGTGGTGAGTATCCTGACCCATCACTTCTCTGGCTACATCCACTCTGACACTAATGGGGCCATGATTTCACTCCTAGACTTTGCAGTGAGAGGGAAGCAACAAAAAGGATGACTGTTCCCCATCTGCAGACACTCATCTCTTCATAATAGCTTCATTCATCTTTCCACAGAGGTCATCTGGTTTGTGCATTTCTTAATATTCCCAGGATTTGTGGGAGGAAGGGACTGAGGGGGAAAAGATTCCATAAGAGAATTCATATTCCATAAAGAACAAGCCTTGTGACAAGCTGCTGGATATCTCTGACCTTTCATGCTGTAACACCTTCAGTTCAAACCCTGTGCTAGATTTAGATGGTGGTGCCTCCACAGCCCAAGCCTGTCCAATTTGCTCTGTTCCATCTTAAATTAACATTTATTATGTCTTCCCCGAGTTGTCATATAATGTGCATGTTACTGTTTGTGTTTTACAACAGTTTAGCAAAAAAAAAAAATCAGTGTTTACAGTGGGTTAAGAAGCTGTTATTTCCAGTCTATAAATGTTTTAATGCATGGCTGCTCCCTGATTGTTAACTTGCTCTTGAAAATAACTGCATAATCCCCATGTTATTCCACTGCTATTGACACACCAGGCCATAGGTTTTCCTGTTGCCTTCTGCCACGGCCATGTCACTTGGGTGACCCTAATCCCATTAGGAACACACTCTGAAGTGAGCTGTGAGCACTGTTAAAGTCCCTTTGTGGAGCCAGGTCCCTTGGCAGCGCTGCCATCACCGTCCCCCTTGGCATTTGGTGTCACCTGGCAGGATTCACTCCTGTGGCATGCTGGTGGGACTCCCTCTGAATTTTTACTGGGGCAGCACGAGGTCCAGCAATATGTTTGGAGAAATTATAATTCCCCCAGCCCCTGGGGATGGCCAGGGCCCAGCCCAGGGATGTGGGAGCTGGTTGGCGTTGCTGGCCGCTGTGATGGACTATTCCCATCAGAGGCCACTGCAGCCGGATGCAATTTAAGGAAGCCCTGGAGGGATGCTCTAAACTCACAGCTCCTGCAATTCTGGGGGATAAGAAAAGCAAAAAAAGCATGATTTGGAGCCATGTGTTTCTCAGCTGTCCCCCCAGGTCTTCCCTAAATTGCATGCCAGGCACATGCTCCCCAAGCCACAAGCCGAGCTTTTACACAGAAAACAATCTGGCCAAGCATGGGAAAAGAAGAGTGTATTTGAACTTAGTGTATGCTGAGCATAATGTCCAAATCCCCTCCAGCTGTATCTCTTGACCATAAAGCAGAGCATGCAGAAGCCACATGATCCCTCATGGAAAACACAGGGAAACACAGTTGTACAAAACAAACTTTTATTAATATTGGGTA